>NC_061509.1:65571469-65613705 GCF_022539505.1 Lolium rigidum
GTATGAGCTAGGGTACCCAACCAGATGGTTGGCATCCCTCTAGCTACATCAAATTCATCCATATGATCATTATCGATAAACAGTTCACATCATTTATCCATCTAGTAAAGCAAGGAATTACAGATAAATGAAACAGTTAAGTAACTAAAGCACCAACATCTTGCCAGTGAACCAATGGCTCACTGCAAGCATCAGATGATGCTTGAGCAAGCATTAACACACACCAGCACAAGTATAAGTGTCACACAGACACTAGGAGAAGCACCAGTAAGGCACAGGCAACAAGCAAGTGATGATCATTTGATCACCAGAGCCTGCTAGAGCATGCCAAGGCATGCTAGAATCAATCACCAGTATCACACATGAATTCTATGAATTAAACAGCCACAGATAAGCAACAATTAGATCACAGACTAGCACATAAACCATTTTTATGATTGTATCCAGAAGCATATCATCAAGGAATTGATGTATATGGACAACAATTAAGCAAAGCCAAACCTACTGTGAGCCAGAACTCAATAATCATCACACAAATAACACTGTTTCTTGCTAAACAGCAAGAATCAACCACAGTAATGAACCAGAGGAGCTAGAGCTTATTACAGCACAAGTAAGCAAGCAATAGCAGTGGTTGGTGATGCTCAGATGAGCATCTAGCCAGATGATAGCATGTACAACCTCAAGGGTGAGCAGGGACAAGAATCAAAGGAAGCACACATCACAGCAGGATTTGCACAAGCACATAGACTAGAGCAAGCATGGCAATAACAACACAGCAAGCAGCATACGTAGCAGCAGCGAGCTAAGCACAGCAGAGCAGCAGCAACAGCATGGCAGACCTCCACAAGGAGGAAAGCCATGGCCAGAGCACATAGAAGAGAAGGAAGAACAAGCACAGAGGGTAAGAGAGAGGCGGCGCATGTACCTGGAGCGAGCAGACGGCGAGGCGTAGCCGTGGCGGCCACGGCGCGCGCGCGCCGAAGGCACGGCGGCACCTGGCCAGGCCATGCCAGGCCCGACTAGCGCCGCAGCACTCCACACCACGGTGGGAAGGCCCGACGGGACCATCACGCCTGAGGCGCCGGTGAGCACCGCACCATCGTGCGGACAAACGAGAGGGGGATCGGCGAAGGGGCGGCTAGAACCAGATCGATGCCATGGATCTGGTGCGCCGTCGCGTGGCGGTGCAGATGCGCCCCATGGCGGGGGCCATGGCGGCCGGGGATCGCCGGAATCGGCCGGCGACGGTGAGGGCAACACAGATCGCCAGAGAGAGGAGAGGGGATTAGGGTTAGGTCGAGCGGCGCGAGGAGGCGGGCGAGTGAGCGACCGCTCGGGTCGGTTGGACCCGAGCTGGTTTAGCCCAACCCACTGGGCTCCACTGACAGGTGGGCCCAGGGGCAAATACGACTTTTCACAATTTGATAAAAACCCGAAACTTTGAAATTCAATAGAAAATTGATAAAAGCTCTAAAAAAATAATTAAAAATATGAAAATGAATCAACATAAAATTCTCTATTTAAATAAAATACCAAACAGAATTTTTGAAGACAATTAAGAATAAGTCCTATTTTGTTGATTTAAATAAGAATTTAAATCACATATAATATTTTCTAAAATGAAAATAAGTCCATTAATGCAATTAGACTTTAAAAACACCTTGACAACATTTCAAGGTTGTATATTACTTCAAATCAAGTATTCCCAAATTATTCTTAGTATCAACCTCTTACATGAATAATAACGACATCGGAAGGGGGGGAACAAACCCTAAAAATGGAATCATGCATAATTGCTTCTTTAACCATTGCCCTTATAGGACAATGATGCTATTTTTCAGAACCAGAGGACAAGGGTCAGTCCACACCTTCCAACTGCAAAACTTTGCAGTGTTCAGGCAAGTTCATCGCTTGCTCATGTCATTTGAGTATTTCTATCAAATTAATTGCAAAGTACTATGGTTATCACTATTGCATAAAAATCAAAACCACTACTTTCATAACTATGAACATGACTATGTGGTGGGCAATGGAACCATGGATTGTGTTGATATGGTGGAGGTTCCATTGCACGGGTTTATATCCATCTAGGATTAAACAACAAATGTCGCCAGTGATTCTTGTGCCGTAATACCGTGTTAACCATAAGATCCGGAGTGGGACGGAGTAGTCAAAAGTGTTTCCACCTCTCGTTCATCAACGGATGCGCTTTACCGTAGACACTTGTATCTGTCAGGGCAAGCGGTAGGCTGGGGAAGCCTTAAGTCCCCACGGCATAGTCCGTAGACACTTGTCGCTCGAAGAACAAGCGGTAGGCTGGGGAAGCCTCTAAGTCCCCACGGTATTGCGGTCTATGATGGGTTGCAGCTTCCGGCGAAGGAGTTTGGTTCGATCCCAGACTGTCGTCGTGGTCGGGGTCCATCCTGAAAACTATGGGAATAATGGGACCGGCGAGGACCCAGGGTCGGGGCATGCAACAAAGGGTGGGTGTTCGAGGTAGCGGAGGAACATGATTGGCTAGACCTTACACCGGGCCTCACACCGAAGGAAGTGTGGACGGGAAAGCTGCCCGGTTGGCACCAAGGTTAAGATCTCTTATGGGTAAAGCAACACACCTCTGCAGAGTGTAAAGAACCGTGACCTGTCACTCCCTCGTTCCGGGATAAGGAACTGCGAACGCGGCCGGAAAGGAGCTCCATGAAGTTCTAGTAAACCGGTGAAGGCTGATGGACATAGCTCTTTGGAATAAAAGCAATCTCTTGAAGAAATGTTTACCAAAACTTGCATTGGTATTAGACTTTCTGGTCTAATATCGTAGCTAGTGCATTAAACACCTCTTATCTATAATGAACTTGTTGAGTACGCTCGTACTCATACCACTCTTAAATCCCATGCTTAGATTGTCCGAATCGTCCGGAGGAGGACTACGACAACAATGAAGGAGCCGAGATCATCGGCTATGATGAACCCGACCTCTCAGGGAGGTGTTGAAGGCGTAGACTATCTCATAGTCTACGAATCCGGGGAGGCTTCCGGAGGAGATCAAGCCTAGAGACATCCAGTAGTAGTAGTAACCGAGCAGCCCGAACTCTTAGTATTTAGCTGCTCGAGGCAATAAATGTATAATTTAATGAGACTCGTCTGTTGTAAGCTAAGACGGGTTCACCTCGAACCCAGGAGTATCCCTCTGAGGACCCAAGAGGAGCTCCAAGACAATATATGTTTGATGCTTGTAATAATAAGTGAATGAGTTATGGACCCTGCTATGTTCTGTTGTACTACTCTGAGGGATGTAATATTTGCGGAATGGTACTTCGTGAATATTATATCAACGACTGGCATACTACAACATGCAGTGGTATGCAGGGTCACCACAGAACACTGATGGCTCATGATTTCCTGGATCACGAGCAGAGCGACGCGCTCCAAAGTGTTCACCAGGCTCTCAGAATGGCGGTGCAGCGAATGAGCCACCATGAAGTTGATCTCCTGACGCAGCGACCTGGTGCGTTCTTCCGACGGGGTGGACAGGTCCACTCCATCGAGCGCGCCTTCAGGTGAGAACCCTTTCCACCCGATGCCATGTGAGCGGGTTCCGTGAAAAGAGCCGATGAGGTCGGCTTCGAGGACTGCTTTGATCTCGTCATGCTTCTTCTTGAGCTCCTCAGTCAGATCCTCGTACTTGACCGGAGTGCCTTCCGCCATCTCAGATGTAGATGGCGATGCGGTTGATGTCGAAGATGGTCCCACCGAGCGTGCCAGAATGTGTTGCGGTCAGAAACCCACCGGCGGGCAGCGACGGGCAACACCGTAGAGCCGGGAATCTCCCAGGGCTGCGGCTAGCCCTGGTCCCTCCGAGCGACGGCCCGCAAAGCCTTCGGCACGCACGTCCGATGCTGATGCAAGGGCGTGCCACCTGACCTATACCTGGTCAGGAAGGTGTTGGAGAATGCCTCACTTAGTTTCCTGCATGGCATACACGTAAACGTTAAATACGAGCCTCGATCGGCTCTCATGTTGTCCTGTGAATCGGCTCAAAGAGCCGATCCACCCATGATGCGTACGAGGTGTACGATCAGATGGTGGTCCTGCTTGATCAAGATAAAGCTAAAGCGACCTACTACGATTTGGGGTTTTCACCGCATAATCGGAACATCCTACTCGTGATTGAGCCTCGCGGCCACGCACGGTGATCGTAAACCGACCCTAGACAAGGCCTAAAAACCAACACGAAGTTGATCCTCGGAACATCCTGTCTAGGGCTAGCAAACTATACCCTACGCGCCACTGGATCCTTCAACCCGTTTGTAAGGCCTAACGATGCAGATATTAAACTAATCCTTGAAGGACAAGGAGCAATCATAACGGATCGGATCTACTAGATAATGATCAAGCGGGGTGCCGCCCTTACACCCAAGATAGGTGTAAGGGCGGCTAGATGCCTAAGGGTCGCACGACGATAGCATATGATATGAAGAACAATGCTAACCCTAAAACATCTATGATAACTACGTTGCTCGCCATCAAAAAGGCTTCAGCACGAGCAACGCATGGAAGACGAATAAACGTGTGCTGCCTAGATCGCAAGATGCGATCTAGGCAGCATGGTGCTTACCCGGAAGAAACCCTCGAGACGGGGGAGTTGGCGATGCGCCGAGATTGGTTTGTGGTGAACGTGATTGTTGTTTATTTCATAAACCCTAGATACATATTTATAGTCCGGGGACTTTCTAATCCAGGCGTGCACCTAACCGTGCACGGGTTAAACTCTAACTTCTAAATTAAGATGCGATCTACTATAATACGGATACACGGGCAATTTAGCCCAACTTCTTCGTGTCAGGCCGCTTCAGAGATCCTCCACGCGTATATCCTTCAAGCCCATCTCACTTACGGCCCATCTCCTGATTTGGCCAAAATCTGGTGATAACAGTACTACACTGAGCCTAATTGCCACGAGTTAGATCTCTAGATCAGGGACGCTGGAGTACTCCACACAAGAAATCAGGTATTACGTCACCCGCCTAGGCACTGGCTTTTGACATATCGTGGTACATATGACTGTTGTGCATTGGCCTCTGTTTATATGTGTTATACATTTTGGTAGGTGGCACAACATGCTAGCCCTCGACATTGTCGTTATGAAAATTTACGACACTTATGTTTTCCAAGGAACTTATAATATTCTTGTTTATGTATATAATTTTTATATGCATGTCCTCGGATTGTGGGCGAGGACTTTGAAGGTTCCATCAGGTATGCCAATCACGTAAGAATGGATGATCCACAATTTTATACATTGAAATGGTTAGTTGAGAAGCACATTCCAAGAAAGCCACCATATGTATGCACCATCAAAAAATCAAACGTCCACAATAATAAACCAAAAAATGGTAAGTGATAACCCCCAAGTCCAGGGGATCACCGTAGTACAATTCGATAAGTATATGAGTGTCGAACTCGTGAAGAGCTAAAGGTAAACTATCTATTATATTAATCCCTATAACCCATTTACATGGCCTTCTATGCAAAGCGAGGAACTATGGTGTGTGTGTGTGAAGTGATTTCTTCTATAAAACTATAAGTGCTGAAAATAAAATACAAGGAGTAAAACTAATGCAAGAAAAGTAAAGTGTAGTAAAGTGAGGTGAAGTGGAGTAACTCAAGGAAGTAAGTGTTCATGCAAATTATTATTTCATTTATATGGTTGCCACAATTTGTGAAGCTCGGTATAGTCTTTTTGGTGTTTCTTATGGAGAGTAGCCATAGATAGGTGTAGCCATTGATATGAGAAATTACACCCCTACTGATTGATCCCAAGGCTTGTTAGGAGCAAACAAGAGAATTATTAAGACATAAATTCCAACCACCTCTGTAAGTTTAAAGGTCCCCATAGCTATACCCCCCGTTGATTAACCATGAATTAATATAACATGAATATTTAAGAATTGAGACATGGTTTTTGTCAAGCTCTAGTTGTCCCTCCTCCTATCATCATGCAATGGTGACAACCTCATACATTCTCCAACATATGTGTGCACTCATATACTAGTACAACAAATCATCATAGAAGATAACAAATACTTATATGCAACTGTCAAATAATTATATCACAATTGCGAAGAACATGTCACTACTCAAACAAAGACATAGAGGTACAATACATCATGGGAAATGATAGATTGCCTCACACATCATGTTTTCCAAGAGATTACAAAGGGGTAGATGAAGATGGTGTTGATGATGTTGATGAAGATGCTGATGATGACCACGCCGGAGGGGGTGGAGTCCACCGGCGGCGGCCTGCTGACTCTCCGTTTATGTGTTTTTTACCTCCGCCACTGTATCTTCGAGGAAACCCTAGGGGTCATATATATAGGGTTTTTTTAGGTTAAACGAAGTCCGTGGGCGCAAGATTGAGGCTGATCGGACAGTCGAGGGGGGAAACTAGCCCTGGTGGCGCGCCCTAGGAGGGTAGGCGCGCCATTGGGCCTAGTTCCCAGTCCCTTGACTTCTTGGTGTCCCACTTTAGCTCATTTTGTCGTCTCCAAAATTCTGAAGATTGGCCCTTGCCCTTGCCCTTTCCTGAGTTTCTTAGCTCCTGAAAAGTCAAAAATACTAACATAAGGTGTTTTCTGCTAGATAGAGTTAAAACCAGAGGAGAGTAGATTGTTTAGAAAATCCCCGAAAACAATATAAACATGGAAATAAAATTATGTAGGATGCAAATATGTGGTAATATGTGGAAATAAACTACAAAGCTCATGTATGCATTTACATGAATCAACATCCCCAAGCTTAACTTATGCTCGTCCTCGAGCATGACGGTGATAAAACTAACATGAACATTGGAGTTTATTGCATTGCTTCTATGTTATCATGCAAGTTTCACAAGGTTCATTCATTAAAGAATAAAAATAAGAAAATGAACTGTAAAGTGATATCTCTTACATTCTACAAAGCATGCTCAATAATAAATGTCATTTTAAGCAAATAAATAAGAAGTATTATGAACCATAAAGCATGCTTGGATAAACCTATAGAATTTATTTGGAAGACTCTTTTTATTTTCTTTGGATACTTTTGACTCTATTTTACTCTTGAATAACAGAAAGTAAGTAGGAAATACATGTGCTAGTCCTCCAACAAAATAAAAGATTAAAGAGAGCATACAGTAAATTTTTGAGCTATGTAATTCATGTCAACAGTAATCATAAGGATGGGATTCCACGCATCTCTTTTTTACTTCGTTTTAGAGATACTCATGATTCATGTGTTTGATCTATTATAAGTAAGTGCCTCGTGCCCCTTCAGCCACTAACAAGCCACACCTCGTGTTACTCAACTTTAGATTATCATAAACCTTTCACATATTGTTTCAACCAAGTATTGCCAAGGGGTACCTCCATGCCCCATGTACAAAGGACCCAAGGATATTTTTCAACCTCAACTTATATATATATATATATATATATATAGGCAATATATAACGGGAAGACAGGAGAACAGACAAATGAGAATCCCCCTATTAAAATTCTCTCTCTTACTTTTTTCTCTCTTTTTTTCCACTCTCTTTCTTTTCCTTTTCTTTTTTCCACCCTCTTTTTTTCTTTCTTTTCCCACTCTCTTTTCTTATTGAGGATGCCAGGCTGAAACTTCCACCATGATTACTCGTGGATTTGGTTAGCGGCACAATTTTCTTCTCTAACATATATACATATTGTGGTCCTTTGTTTGGTAACCCCTTTATTTCGCCCGAGGAGGTTATCAAGTAACCAAAAAAACATGATGAGCAACTCAAAAATAAGTGAAATGTTGAAAGGTGTTTCCCATGTTAGCATGGTTCCTACCTAGCTCATCTTTCTATTCTTAATAGTTGATCCCATTTTCTTGCACAAGCAAGGTATCCACATCATCAGTATCTACAACCAATCCTAGACTGCCACATCATCAGTCTTGCCAATAAATTTTGTGAGACCATGTCATCAATTATTTTCTTTTTTTCCATGAAGAGCATTACATCTGTTCCTGCGCTTCTTTGTAGTATTAATCAAATTGTACGGACTGGCCCACATGTAGCTTATTATTCTAGCCCACGTACAGCTCATTGCTATATATGCTCATGAATCAAAATAATCGTCGCATTGATGTTTCGGTTTCTCATGAGTTATTATGACGCACAATATCGTTGACGCTAGAGCGGCACTACAACCACCGAACCTTTCCTCTCCGCGGCGACGCAGTAGCTTCCTCTCCCAACAAGCATAAAACAATTACTACGAAAAATGAAATTTTATGGAGGTATATGAGAAGTTCATGCAGCTTCTCCATATTTAAATGGCGCGCGCCTTGCTCCGAACGAATTCTTTAAGATCCTCCATTACGGATTGGCGTCCGGCCGGCCGGTGTCCGCTATACAGCTCATGCTGGCGGCACAGGCGAGCCACTCCCTCCCATCTTCTCCCCCATGAATATGGCTTATGGTAACCTCATGTGTTAGACAACTTGGATGAAAGAGCCGCCATATTTCTTGGTCATTAGTCCTTTCATATGATTTTTTCTATTGCTATTTCTTGATCTTCCTGTCTGCTTATTAAACCAAATCTAAATTTGAATTATATCCCTGTTATTCACACACTGCCGCCCGCTGCCGTACCGTCGAGTTGCCACCAGCTCGCACCATACTTGGTTGCCAAATCCCAACCCTTCGTGAGCTCATCCAAAAGTTTCTGACATCGATTCATTGATGTCTAGATTGACTACATTTTTGGTGTAGCCCAATTGCAAGATCTATAGCAGAATTGATTTTTCTGCTGAGATTGTGCTTAGTTTTTTAATACTCCCTCTGTTCCATTCTATAGTGCCTATAGTTTTTTGGCACGGAAATTAGCGCAAGAGTATTTTTTACACAAGACCCTAGCTAAACGATTTGAGATCAACATAAAATTTGGGAAATCCATATCTTCCTAACTTACCATAATAAATTTGGGAGCTGAACGATTTGGGAGCTGAACGGGGAGGGGGTAATTGAAAAAAGATCTAAGCTATAACCTTATATTCTGAAACAAATGCCAAGAATCTATAGGCACTATAGAAAGAAACGGAGGGAGTATGATATCTTGGACTAGCTTGGCACTTGATTTTGGTTTTATAATTAGGAGATCCTCTTAATTTGATCTATTGTAATTGATTCTTTTTGCAGGGAGCATATGGTGAACTGGCGATGATAAAGTTAAACGTAGTTACACACTGACATGTTCATGCAATATAGAAAAAAAAACTGTTTTGTTCGTCTTCTACTTCATAGATGTTCAGCTGTGCTTTGCTTCTAATAGTCTCTGTTGTGTTGCTCACATCCAGGTCCATATAGCTTCTATCAGCTACCGACCAGTTTGTACATCTATTGATCAATTGTCCATCTTGGACAAGCTGCAACTATTGGCCTGGTCACTTATATTCATTGTGTTTCCTCTTCTATATATGCAATTTTGTTAAATAATAACTCAATACTCATGTTTGTTTTGGTTCACTTTCAGAATATCTGAACGATGACATGAGATTTAATCTATAAAAGTAATGAGAAGGTGATGTACTAAAATAAGAAACCATGATTTGATTATAAAAAATAAACTCAGCGGTGCATCTTTGGGTTCACGTTCTACCTACCCTTATGTAGCTTACACTTGATTTCAGCATGTTGTCTACAAGGTATCAAATTGGTACAAAATATATTGCTCTAATCAATATCAGCTGCATTGATTTTTTTCCAATTCTTACTTCTATATAGCTTGCTAAACCATTATTTTGTCCACACTATATTATCCTTAGTTGAACACTATATCTGTAACCTTTCAGGTTATGCCATCTTATCTATATATGATATTTCAACATTTATATTGCCCAGTAATAATTTTCTAAAAGGATCCGCTGCAACGCGCGGGGTATCCTCTAGTTACTTATAATTTGTCAAACCCACAACTTCCATAGTGGTATTTTTCCTTCCATACCTTACTTTTCCATTAGCTTTAAATTACACAAAAAGGATATTTTGAAGTAATTGAAGGCATAACATACATATTATACTTGGAAAAGAAAGTGCTATATATGTAGGTATGGTGGGTATTTGGTTTGAGTTGTTTTTGGATACAAGTCTTCAGCTTGTGTGATAATTCAATTTTTTGGCTAGCAAAAGATCT
This sequence comes from Lolium rigidum, assembly GCF_022539505.1. NCBI lineage: Eukaryota > Viridiplantae > Streptophyta > Magnoliopsida > Poales > Poaceae > Lolium > Lolium rigidum. Next base: position 65,581,669 of record NC_061509.1, read on the forward strand.
AAGAGCATGCAATAGTATACATAGTTATTATTCATCTAGCATCAAACAATGATACTTAATATTAAGCATATATGTATACTAGTAATAAGTATCACAAAATTAGGCACTAGCAAATTATCACTCAATAAGACATTTGAAACTCGTAATACCATGCATAACTTGACTTTCAGCTTGTATTTTCATCCCTTTTTTTTTCTTTCCACACCATGCAACTTGCTTTCATTGTGTTATTCAATAATGGTTCATTTAAGTAACTCTTTCATAAACATGCAAGGTACTTATCATGACTTATTTATTTCAAAGCAAAACTAGACATCACAAAAATAAATGATGCTCCAAGTTTTTGCGATAACTATATGTTGCTCAAAAAACAAAGTTTAGGGGTGTGCAAACCTAGAGATTTTGACTCCTCTGAAACCTCCCCTTCTAATGATTCCTACTCCTCACGAACATCCTCTTCTTCTTCATCAAAGTCTTCCAAATCAGAATCCCCGTAGTAGGTAAGTTCACTGTGACAAGGGATTAACTTGTCAATGCCTACAGATTGTAGACTTAGGGTTTCGTGGAAAGTAGAGGGCAAGTAGATCTCGAAGGTTTCAGCCGAAAAGGTGCTCGACTAAAGATTACGATGGTTCTGTTGACAATAGATTTGATCCCCTCTTTCTCCCTCGGCTCCCTTTTATATAGGAGGTGGAGCCGAGGCTTTTCGTATCGTACAAGTTACAAACTACGAGATGCATATGGGCCTTTTCTATATTGTTATCATATTCCTATTACAACTCCACTTTCCTTATCGGAAGTTCTCTGGGCCTCCGGGCTTCTCAATCTTCGGGTCCATGGGCCTCTTGTCCTTTTTAGATAACCCGGGTACCTTATTCGGCATGCCTGATAGGCATACCTATGTCAGTACCCCCGAGATTTTTCTTGAATCATAGAGTCGAGTGAAATCTCCATCGTAAAAACCAAAGTATACATTTACCATAACGATTATTTTACTCAATGTCTATTTTGTACAGGGATATTGGTAAATGAGGTTGGTTCATCTGACGGATCAGGTACCAGTTAATTTTTCTTGTGGCAAACCCGCATAAACCTACTTCAAGCTCGAGTCCCCGGACTCGAACTCGGGATACTGGCGTAATTCGACATGCACCGCTTAAGGACTTATCACCATCGAATTCCAGTTTTTATTTTATCGAGTACCCAACGCGTCCGTCAGGATTTTTCTTCACATCTGTTGATGTGGATAAAGTGGGAGAGCGTATTCGGGTGCGATGCCACGCCACACAGGACGGATCCTGGGGTCTTACATTCACACTCTTTTTCCGAGTAACGACATTCAAAGTTGTAATCGCGGCGGACGCGCTCTGAGAATATACTGTCGAGTGACTTTGTTCGGCTGATGGAATACCTCATTCCGTCGAAATGATATATTTGTATTAAATAATATCTTGATCTCCCGATGGGAGTACATGACGAGTTATGTATAACTCGGAGATGTACGATAATTTCTTTGAATGCAAATCTTTATATTGTCTTGGCATACTTTTTCTCTTTCTCTTCTCTCTCTCTCTTTATATATATCGGGTGCGCGACCAGCGCTCCCGATGGGAGTAGCCCCCGAGGCTACAGCCTAGTGTTTGCACTTGGGTGTAGGCTCAACTTTTGTTATCCAACCACTCTATTTGTTATCCTTCACTCACAGTTTTTTTCTCTTCTTCCCTTTTTTATTTCGTCGAGTGCGCGACCAGTGCTTCCGATGGGAGTAGCCCCCAAGGCTACAGCCGAATATTTATACTTGGTTGTAGGCTCAACTTCTGTTATTTCGTCGCTCTATATTTTCATCTTTACCTCTTATCATAATTTTTTTTCAATGTTTCTGATAAGAGTAGCCCCCGAGCATGTGAACATATGCTTGCATCTGGACATAAGCTCCCGAACTTTTCTTCAACTATGTATTGCTCCAACTCCCGAAGTTTTCTTCCCATTATATTTTGCTTCACCTCTCGAAACTTTTCTTACTCTGACGTGGTTGTCGACGACAGCCACGTATGGCCACCTTGGGAAGACACGACTCCTGATAGTACATTGTTCTGTGGGTCCAAAACTCTGCACTTCCTCCACGTCGCATGGGTGGGCCACGCACGTCTTTCGAAATTCCCGACACGCGCGCGGTAACTTCCCCCAGTAAATTTAGAGTAAAAAGACCATTTGCCCCATGAGTACGTGTAACGCTCAATATCTTCTCATTTCTCATCCAACAGCTGCACTTCATCGTCTTCTTCTATAAGATCTTACCTTATTCCTCTTTTTTCCCCTTAGCTGCGCCACACAACTTTTCTCTCTGTCCTTTATCCTCCCCGAGCACTTCGCGCACACATCTTATTCTTCCTTTATGATTCTTAGACCGCACTTACGCTGTGGGTAAACGTTCCAAGCAGTGTAGGAACCGCGCTCCAGGCAGCGAAGAGCGCGTGGAAAATGCCAAGGTCTCCGGATGGGAGAGGTCAAAATTTTCCGCGGAGGACAAGAAGATGGGCCTGCTCAACAAAGAAGCTATGCAGATGCCAGGAGACGAGAGTTCTCCCCATCCTCCTATCGGCTTCCGGGTAACTTTCGTTGACTTCCTCATTCGCGGCCTCTCTGTTCCCGTTCACGAATTTCTCCGAGGCCTCCTTTTTATCTATGGGATCCAGCTACACCAGCTGACCCCCAATTCTCTTCTTCATATCTCCATTTTCATCACTCTTTGCGAGTGCTTCTTGGGCATCCATCCTCACTGGGACTTCTGGAAGCGCATCTTTTATCTCCGGCGCAACAACTCGAGGAATGTCATCTACAACGTGGGTGGCGTTTGTATTTGCGTCCGTCCAGATGCCGGCTATTTTGATGTGAAATTCGCCGACTCCATCCAAGGCTGGCACAGGAAGTGGCTTTACATCAAGGACGAATCTACTGCTGCTCAGGAATATGGGCTTGCCCCCTTTGATGCTTCCGAAGATATTCAGAGGCGCAAATCTTGGGACGCAGAGGCTTCAGCCGAAGAAAAAGTAACCACTGACGCTCTTATTGCTCGCATCCAAGAACTTTAGAACACAGATGGGACGGAATTGTCGGGTGTGCAGATTATTGCTCACTTCCTGAGCATCCGAATTCAGCCTCTCTAAGCTCGAAAAAATCCCATGTGGATGTATTCGGGCGCTAAAGATTCTGACAGGGTCTCTGCCGAGCTTCCCTTGAAGGACTTGGAGAAACTTGTCAGCAAGAATCATGAAGTCTCTTCTTCCTGCCACGTGGGGCCATTCAGTGGCGGCCACACTCTTCCCGAAGTAAGTATTTTTCTTCGAGTTGTATTTATGACTTTTGACCACCTGTTTTGCTTTCGTGTTTTGATAACTTTATTTTTCCTTATCGTACTTTTTTCCTGCAGAAACACCAACTTCTTTCCTCACTCCCTCCTCTGCCTGAAGGTGGTGAACTGGATGAGTGAGCCGTTGTTCACGACGACTCGCAAGAGTCCTCCGTTCTTGAGAGCGAACCCGCAGAATCTCAAAAAACTGCAGGTTCCTCTAACAAAAACGCAGAATCTGAGCAGCTTTATGAATCCACTGAATCTGTTTCTCCTCCTCCTGCTACTTCTCTGGGGAAGCACAAGAGGAAGAGAAACAATGACGAAGAAGATTCTGGCGCGTCCAAACTCGCCGAACCAGCCACCGAAGAATCTTCTCCCGAAGATTAGGAAAACTTCGACCCCTACGCCATGACTGGTGTCGTTAGCTCGTAAGTTATTCTTTTTTATTTCTTCGTATCTTCTTTATTTTGATTTCCTTATACGTATCTTGCTCCTATATTGGTAGAGCTGGCGAAGAAGAGATGGATCTCGAAACTCATGGGCCTGCTAACATGAGCACCTCCAACACGTTGGTTCTCTCTGAGGATTAGCGTGCTATACCAGAAGCGTCGCCTCCGCCGCAAGTTGATCCAGAAGCGTCAACTCCGGTGCCCAGCCCCCGAGCACCAAGGCCGAAGAAATCTAAAACCGGGGTTGCTGGAGCCCAGGAACTTGCTACTGGGAGCACATCGATTCCTCTCCTTGAGGATGTAAGTTTCCCTTCCCTGGTTGTCACCTTTGAACTCGATTTTTTTTGTCCTTCTTGGAACTATATATTTTTTCTTATCGACTTTCCTACAGCCCTTGATGAAGAAGTTGGTCGACTTAGGTTCCCATTTCATCGGGTTCCGTGACGAAGCCGCAACTTTGAGAGGTGAAGTTTTAATTCTCTTTGCATCTTGTGTGTTTCCTATCTTGTTTTTACACCTTTCCTTACCTTTTTCTTCCAGAGGCGCTACATCGTGCTGAGGAACGCGCCGATGATCTAGAGGCCCAGCTCAAAGCTAGCAAAGAAACTCGCCAGAGGGCTGAAATTGATGCTTCTTGTGTCGAGGATCTGTACCATAGACTTCAAGACGCTGGAGACGTTTTGAGCGACAAGGAAGCCAAGCAGGTCGAGCGCGAGAATAATATAATCACGCGCCTCGAGACGCAATCTCGAAGATTCTCAAGTACTACTATCTTTCCTTCTATCCTTCTGCTTTTCCTTGTGCTAACATTTATCTTTTGGTGCTGATGAAGTCCTGCTTTTCGTCAGCAGGGAAAATGGGTGAGCATTATACTTTGAGCCAAGAATCGGACGACCGTCTCCTGTACACTCTAGATATTCTTGAGCTGAACTGCGACCTGGCGCGCAAGTGCTTAACTTCTGCGCGAGATGCGTTGAAGCGCGTCTTCCCCCACTTCTTCCCGAGGGATACTCAATCCGAGATTTTGTCACAGCTTGCCCATCATTTTTGGCAGAAGATGATCCAGCCTTTGCCTATTGTCAAGCTAGCTTGAAGATTGGAGTCGAAGGGACCATCGCTCTAGTGGCGGCCACCGACCAGGAGGTTGACTGGGTAAAAGTTGTTGCTCCCCAGGATTTGAATGCTAAGAAGTGGAAGGCCTTCGTGAAGCGTGCCAAGCTTTACTCGAAGAAGCTTATCTCCTTCCTCGACCCGAAGTCTTCGGCCTCTGCTAGTACTGCCAAAACGGAGGTCAAGTAGACCAACTTGTACTTCCTTTTGTTTTTCTTTTTTGTAGATAGTGCCACCTTTTGCTGCTCCCAATCTCTTGTGTGGGCTTCTTACAAGCCGTATTTTTTAAAGACTCGTTCATGTAATGTACTCTGAATATGAATAAAAGCGCGTCTTGCCGAATGATTGATGTCGATATTTTCTTGTTTTCTAGTTAATTTTTGACAACTATTCTGGTGCTGGTCCTTTCGACGTTTCTCCTGCTACTTCACACTCTGCGAGAGTTTCTGGCCGCGTCTCTTTGGATGTTTTCTCGTGTCCTGGTCCGATCCAGAAAGAACTTGCTGAATTACGCCAACAACTACAGTCGATGAAAAACCAAACCAAACTTGCTTTAGAACAATTGCGAAAATCTTAGGATCGGGAACGTGCAGCTCTTCATCAGGCGAAAGAATCTTTTGAACTGAAAGAAATTGCGACTGGTAATGCTGCTTCATCTGCTCGACGCGGAAATTACATGCTAGATCTTATGACCGACGCAAGCCAGGATATGGCTGGTACGTGCTTCGTATTCTGGTACCTCCTTTATGTGGTTGTGTTTATTTCTTTGTCATGTTGTTGTCTTCTCTTGTCCCTTCTATGCTGCCAAAGAACAGAGGGTGAATTCGCGAGTTGACAATCTTCTTCGCCTTGCCAGAGCCAATGATATTGACTTTTGGGCAGATGAAACTCGGTGTCGCCGTATTGTTCTGTTCCAAGACCGCAATACTCAAGTTCGGGATTTTCTTGACTTCTGCAATAGTACTTTGGCCATGGTTTACAATGCTATGTTTCCTCGCAATCCTCAACCTGAGAATCTTACCGGAGCTTATGGGGAAATTTAGAGATGTGCGTGACATTCGTGACTTTGTGAAGGCTCAGATGGTGGTTGGCGCAAAGTTAGCTTTGATCTTCATGCGCATCTGTAACTCTAAGTTGGATCTTGACAAGCTTGTTGATCATGTTTTCCTGAGGCTGTCGAGGAGAAGGATAAACATTGATCGACACAACGTAGTTGCAACACCTGTTGCCGAAAGAATAATTGATGAACTTCTTGAAGTCGATGCTAATTTCTTTCAAGAATACCGATACGACGATTCCACTCGAGAGATACTTTTTGCCCGGGAGCACATAGATAAGTTGATATAGACTCTCCTTGTATTCCTCATGTGCGCGAGGTTTCGACCAAGGCGCGATTTGATGTATATGTATGTTTCATATGCTTTGTCTAGCCTTTGTATAAACACTTTTTTGTTGTGCCCTATTGTCAAGATTCAAAATAAATCCTTGTTTATATTGTTATTTTACTCTTAGCCCCCGAGTATCTTGGGGAGATGTAGGAGAACTATTTTTTCGCGAGGTTTTCATAAAACCAAGGCGTGTATATTGCCAGATATGTTGAAGTAAATTATGTTGTAATTTTGCGAGACCGAGCCCCCGAGCGTTGCTTTGTGACACAAGAAAGAATATATATAATCACTATTTTTCTTTCAACCATGCTATATTGAAGCATCGCAAACCCGCCTCATTAAAAACCTTTTAGTCCCACTCGGTACCCTGAAAGGAAAAGAGTGCATCTGAAAACTTGCGAGCTTTTCAGGTACAATGTATGTTTACATAGTTGCTACTATATTGGCTCCTCTACGCGTAGAAACGTCGCAGCTGCGCAATATTCCATGGGTTTCCTTCTTTGCCTGACTTCTTGTCCTTTAGTCGATATGCTCCTCCTGGGATAACTTCGGTGATGATGTATGACCCTATCCATGGTGATTCCAGCTTTTCATGACTATCTTGTGTGAGCCGAAGAACTAGATCACCAACCTCGAAGGATCTAGGCCGCAAACATCGACTGTGATAGTTTTTGAGATTTTGCTGATATGAACTTACTCTCGAGAGCACCACATCTCTTGCTTCATCAAGTGCGTCCACATCATCTTCAAGCGCCTTCTGTGCAACCTCTTCATCATATTTCACGACTCTGGGGGAGTTGTGCTCTATTTCTATTGGGAGTACTGCGTCAGCACCATGGACTAGGAAGAATAGAGTTTCTTGAGTTGCTTCATTGGGATTTGTTCGCAAACTCCATAGGACATTGGGTAACTCATCGACCCATGTATGCTTTGCTTTTTCGAGTGGTGACAACATACATTTCTTGATGCCGCCACATATAAGGCTGTTTGCTTTTTTAACTTGGCCATTGGTTTGCGGGTGCGCGACAGACGCGAACTGCAACTTGATGCCTACACCTTCACAGTTGTCCTTGAATTCTCGTGAAGTGAAATTGTTGTCGTTGTCTGTGACTATGCTGTTGGGGACGCCGAACCGAAAAACTATCCCCTTGATAAAATTTACTATTGATGTTGCATCTGCTGAAGTTACTGGTTTTGCTTCAATCCACTTGGTGAACTTATCGACTGCCACCAGCAAGTATACGTGTCTTCCTGGCCAAGACTTGTGCAATTTTTCTACCATATCGAGCCCCCATTGCGCGAAAGGCCATGACAAAGGTATTGGCATTAATTCTACGGCTGGAGAGTGAGGTTTGGCCGCAAATCATTGGCAAGCTTCACAAGTACGCACGATTTACTTCGTATCTTCTATGGCTGACAACTAGTAAAACCCAGCTCGGAAGGCCTTGGCCGCGATTGCTCGACTGCTTGCCATATTCCTCCGCGTATGTCCTTCAGTATGGCGCGTCCTTCTTCGGGTGTGACGCACCTCTGCAGTACGCCTGATATGCTTTGTTTGTATAGTTCTCCCTTGACAACAGTAAACGTCTTAGATCATCGAATGACTCTCCTTGCTTCCACTGGATCCTCAGGTATTTCTTTCCTCACGATGTAACCCAAGTATTTTTGCATCCATGGGATTTCTATCATCGTGACTTCTTCTGGTTCTTCTTCCTCCTCAAAAACATGAGATTCTGGGGCAGCTGCTGACATAGGCATCCCCAATGGGCCTGCCGAAGATGGTACCTGGGGCTTACTGAAGGCTCATGAGTCGAAGAATACGAAGCCCGGAAGCCCAGTTAACTGTCAATATGGAAAGATAGAATTGTATTAGGAATAAAGAGATTTGTAACTTTACGGGTCAAACTCAAAGAGTCTCCCGGAATCTGTAAACTTGTGTAAAACGAAACCCTCGGCTCCGCCTCGTATATAAGGGGGAGTCGAGGGACGAAGAGAGGATCGATTTCTTTGTCAACACAACCCTAGTTTTTTAGCAGTCGAGTACTTTTCTGGCTGAAACCCTCGAGATCTACTTGCCCTCTACTTCCACGAAAACCCTAGTCTACAATCCGTAGGCATTGACAAGTCGATACCTGATACGTCTCCAACGTACCTATAATTTCTGATGTTCCATGCTTGTTTTATGACAATACTTACATGTTTTGCTTGCACTTTATAATGTTTTTATGCATTTTCCGGAACTAACCTATTAACGAGATGCCGAAGGGCCAGCTGCTGTTTTCTGTTGTTTTTGGTTCCAGAAAGGCTGTTCGGGCAATATTCTCGGAATTCGACGAAACGAAGACCCAACATCTTATTTTTCCCGGAACCTTCCAGAAAGTCAGAGGGGGACCAGAGGGGTGCCCTGGGGGCCCCACACGTGTGGGCCGCGCGGGCTCCACCCTGGCCGCACCGGCCTAGTGTGAGGAGCCCCCGTGGCCCCTCCGACTCTGTCTCTTCGCCTATTTAAGCCGTCCCGACCTAAAAACGCGACACCAATTGACGAAACTCCAGAAAGACTCCAAGGGCGCCGCCACCATCGCGAAACTCAAATTCGGGGGACAGAAGTCTCTGTTCCGGCACCCTGCCGGGACGGGGAAGTGCCCCCGGAAGCCATCTCCATCAACGCCACCGCCTCCATCATGCTCCGTGAGTAGTTCCCCCATGAACTACGGGTTCTAGTTGTAGCTAGTTGGTATTCTCTCCCCCATGTACTTCAATACAATGATCTCATGAGCTGCCTTACATGATTGAGATTCATCTGGATGTAATCGGTGTTGTGTTTGTCGGGATCCGATGGATTGTTACATTATGATTGTCTATCTATAAAGTTTATGAAGTTATTGTTGCTGCAATCTTGTTGTGTTTAATGCTTGTCACTAGGGCCCGAGTGGCATGATCTTAGATTTAAGCTCTATACTTATTGCTTAGATTGTATCTACAAGTTGTATGCACATGTCTATGTTCGGAACCAAAGGCCCCAAAGTGACAGAAATTGGGACAACTGGAGGGAAAGGCTTAGATATGAGGATCACATGTTTTCACTGAGTGTTAATGCTTTGCTCCGGTGCTCTATTAAAAGGAGTACCTTAATTTCCAGTAGATTCCCTAGAGGCCCGGCTGCCACCGGCTGGTAGGACAAAAGATGTTGTACAAGTTTCTCATTGCGAGCACGTATGACTATATATGGAAAACATGCCTACATGATTAATGATCTTGATGTTCTGTCTTAATGCTATTTCAATCCTATCAATTGCCCAACCGTAATTTGTTCACCCAACACTTGTTATTGGAGAGTTACCACTAGTGTAGATAGCTGGGAACCCCGGTCCATCTTTCATCATCATATACTCGTTTCTACATGTCATTGGAAGTAGTATCAACTATTTTCTCGGTGCCATTGCCTCCGTGTTACTATTACTACCGCCGTGTTACATGTTACTACTGCTCTCATATCACCGCTACTTTCACATCACCCTCGTTACTAGTGCTTTTCTAGGTGCAGACTGAATTGACAACTCAGCTTGTTAAGGCTTATAAGTATTCTTTACCTCCCTTGTGTCGAATCAATAAATTTGGGTTTTACTTCCCTCGAAGACTGTTCGATCCCCTATACTTGTGGGTTATCAAGACTATTTTCTCGGCGCCGTTGTCGGGAGGCATAGCTCTACTCATAAGTTCACCTGGGGAGTACACTCTACCTCTCTCTCTGTTTTTGTTTTATTTTATTTTTTTTGCTTAGTTTATTTCTGTCTAGTATTATTTTTCTTAGTTTACTTTTGCTTAGTTTCTTTTTGTCTTGTTTTATTTTCCTCATATACCCAAAAATCCATAAAAAATCGAAAAACCTAAAAATTAAAAACTGTTGCTATGGGAGAACCTACAACCTATTTGGAGCTTATAGAATTATATAATAATTATAGAGAATCGAGAACGGGAAAAGTTATGAGTGCTGTGATAGAAAAATTGAATACAATTGCTAAAATCTTGCTTAAACGCCATGATATAAACTGTTGCTCTCAACAGGATACTAAACATCTTAAATTTCAATGTGGCTTTAGTGAGGAAGTTTTAATTAAGAACTATAATTGGAATAGCTATATTCATCTTGGGTTCGAAGAGGTAGAACAATTTGTCATATTTATGGGAGCCTCTGAGATTGAATCCTTCATTGCTAGAAATTATGAAACTTGTGTTGTTTGTAAGGACCTTAAAGATTATGTCTCTTCTATCCTTAATTTTTGCATAGAAAGCTACAGTGATAATCCTTGTATCATTGATTATAAAGAGAGGCTCATTAATGCACAAGAATGCACTCACAATTTGCAGGAACCAGTGGAAGAAGAAATTGATGAACCTGAAAGCTCATTGGATGAAAAAGAGGAGGAAATCGATGAACCTGAAAGCTCATTGGATGAAAAAGAAGAGGAGAGTGATGAACAAAAGGAGGAAGAATGGATTAGCTACCCATGCCAACCTTCTAATGAGAGTAACTCTTTATCTCTTACACTATTTGATTGTCCTCCATGCTTACCAAAGGCGGATGAATGTTATGTTCCTGTGGATTCTCTTGAAATATTCCCTATGAGTAAAACTTGTGAGAATAATTATGATCCTGTTATCTATGATAATCCATGCTATTTTGATAAATTTTATGATAATGCTTTGTTTGTGCCTGATGTCGAAATGCATGGTACTAAAGAGTTTTGCTTGGTAAATGTTTATGATAAATCTCTAGATGATGGTCCTATGTTACTTGATAATATTAATTGTACTACTAATGAAAATGGGATTGGAGAGTTCTTGATTTTATCTATGAGTCCCATATCTTTTGAGATTGATCAATCATCTTGTTACATTATTGATAAAAGTGGGTTTGAAAGTTTTAATCCTATTATTTCTAAGCTTGATAAAAATTATGTGTTTGTGAATCATGAAAAGCATGCTGTATGTGATAGTTATGTTGTTGAGTTTGTTCATGAAGCTACTGAAAATTATTATGAGAGATGAAAATATGGTTGTAGAAATTTGCATGGTACTAAAACACCTCTCTATATGCTAATTTTTTTGAAGTTACTCTTGTTTTACCTTCTTATGCTTGTCACTTTGTTCTTCATGAATTTATTTGTGTACAAGATTCCTATGCATAGGAAGTGGGTTAGACTTAAATGTGTTTTGAACTTGCTTTTTGATGCTCTCCTTTGCTTCAATTCTTATTGCTTGCGAGTGCATCATTAAAACTGCTGAGCCCATCTTAATGGCTATAAAGAAAGCACTTCTTGGGAGATAACCCATGTCTTTATTTCGCTACTGTTTTGTTGTGTTTTGGAAGTTGTTACTACTGTAGCAACCTCTCCTTATCTTTATTTTATTGCAACTAGCATAGTGGCCCGCGCACATGTGCGGGCGCCCACTTAATGTTGTATGAAAAATTACTATATAATCCATAAAAAGAAAATAATTCCTAAAGGACTCAATAAAATTGCGGTATAAACTTTTTAGACTGCCATGTTTATATAAGTGATATTTATATTGTACTAATAAGTGACTTGGATTTATCTAGTTTCCTATGTATGTACACATGAAAGCATATGTAGGTACATGTAAATCTAGTTAAGTCGGAATCAACTATTTCTAAACGGACAGAGTAATATATTTTTGTATGAAGATTATTAATAACCTAAAACTATTATATGAATGGTAATTTATTGAAGTATCTATCGGAATGGATGTGGGTCAAAATACCACTCAATTGATCTTATTGTTTGACTTTCCACATGGTATATGTATTGTTTTAAGTTTATTGGGTAATTTATATATCCCCTCCGTTCATAAAAAGATGTTTCAAACATGTCTAAATTTAGAGTATTTGTACTCCATTTAGTATTTGGATCTATCAAAGTTGAGATCTTTTTTTGGACGAAGAAATATTTATTTATAGGTATTGAAGGTTTGTATTTTGCTCACTCGCATTTGTGACGGAAGTATATGCGGCTGATGCATTATCGTGCATTATCTTACTTTGTGATTAAGTGTGTTGTTAGAAAAAAAAAATAGTATATCTTTTTTCATCCTCTTCCCTCACACGTCCTTATTTTCCCCAATACCGTTTGACTTCCCTTCTTCTTTCACCCTGGTCTCCAAATCTGGTTGCCTCCGCCTCCAAGAATCAACCAAAATCAGACCCCCGCAGTTTTTCGTCGCCTAGGCTGGAACCTACTAATGAAATATTGGAGTATTAGACATGAGGAGGGCGAGCACCTTCAGTTAGACCAGCAGCGTGAGATTGGCAGTGCAGATTGGAGCTTATGGCCGACGGTTTACCGACCGTTTACTTGGTGCCTGCTGCTTTTGGAATCGCCATGGACGCCGCCATGAATTGGTATCAGCCTATCTATTTGTAGTTTCGTCTAATGTCTAGTTTTACTATTGAAGTACGAATACATTTTCTGCTGATGTCACACAACGTGCTTTTCTCTCTTGTCCCTTTATTTTATTCAATCTCAGTCTCAGCTTCATAAGGTGCTCCCACATTTAGATTTCTACATTCGTAGCATTAGCAGGTCTATCTACTTTTTTGTTGCCGCAAGTTTGCAAGTAGTTTCATTACCTTTCAACATGCCAACTGCGTAGAAAGAAGTCAGGTGGATGAATTATTATTCAGAAAAGATTGTTGATCCACTGACTACCTTTACTAAATGCACATCGGATGAATTATTATTCATAAAAGATTGATTCGATTGATTCAGGCTAGAGGAACTAATAGTGTTGATCACACCATAGGTCTCTTATTAAAGATATAGGGTTGTTCTTTCACTCCGTAGGTGTCTGACCATCAGATGTCTCATGAGGTTGAGAGCTTAGTCGATCTAGCAGATATTTTGGTGCTCTCCATTGGTGTCTCTTGAGGTTGCTACGTGGTGAGCCTACAAATTAAATATCTAGTTTCAAAGCACTTGTATATCTATTATAGATTAGCCCGAATATTACAACTTAGTTAGCTAGCTCCTAACAGCCATCCTCTAACTTGATCAATCCAAACACGAAATGACAGTATTAAAATCTGAAGGGCATCACACGAACAACTTTCTACTAAAATGATGTGAGAAATACTGATAAACCCATGCAATTAGGCCAGGTAAGAAAAAAACCTTGCAATGTCTTACAGGTTACTACCAAAGTTATTGCAGCCACAGATTACTTCGCAAACTGATGCAATCTGATTTAAAAGCCTATAAATCACCGGGTTGTGGCAGAGGTAGCAAGTCATATCCATCACACGGCATGATGAAATTTGGTCTACAGTACATACCTTGCAGTATCATCCACGCCTGCACGGGAAATTCGGCAACCATGTTTTATGTGCACATCGAAAATTGTGAAAAAATGGTCTACTGCAAGATGAACATGTCTGCACAGCTGAACCCAAATCAATTTACTCCTATGCACACGGGCTATTCAGGAGTTATAGCCACATCGAGGAGAAAGGCTGCCAGGGACAATGTGTGGCGTAGGAGGGAGACGATCAACCCTTGTAAAAAAATAAGTGACATATGTATCGATAATAGTACTAACTTTACAACGGCTAAATATAACCTATATTGCAGAGCTGCAAAATGACTAAGTATGCATTTAGGTTAACTGATAATCAAACCCAGACCAACAAAATGCATACCTTCTGACAGGAAACAAAAGCAGTTCAACATGGAGTAAGGTTGAATTCATGTAACATTATAATAAAAGCAATTCATGTACATTATAATAAAAGCAGTGCATATGTTCATAGTTTCAAGAGAGGGTCAACCATCAACATTGTTGATGACAGTACCAGATGAAGTTAGACAAAATATTTATTGTGATTGACCTTATTTGCAGGTTGTTGCATTGAACTGTACAAGAATTATGCAATATAATAGAGGGACAATAAAAGTATGCCCAAGAAATATGACAGAATAACTTGGTCATATCCAATAAGATTTTTGACGGGAGAAGCGAGAGATAAATAGGAGGTCATCAGATGCATATGCGCAACATACCGATTGGGAACCAACTGAATCATTGCAGCCTGAGCTTATAACTCCTCATGGCAACTGGTGAGGATAATGATCATCTCGTTATCATGGAACCAATGTTGATCTTAGGTCTTTTTGTGCAGTAGTAATTATAGATTCTTGATGTGCAGGATCAGACCTGCTTGGGCCCTTGCTCTCGCGACTCACTTGCAAGCAGACCTACATATAATCTGGTGTCTGTCCACATCCAGACTTAGATTAGAGCAGACCTACATATAATCTGGTTGTGGCAAGTCAATTACACGTGTATGGAATGATTGCCTTGGAGGGCTCTTTCAGACTTTAGAGAGCAGAGTCCTAGAAATAATAGTGGCAAGCAGGCAAGGATTGCATTTGAGGCACAAGGTGTCTGTCCACATCCAGATTACATTTTTTTGCCAGTGGCCCAACATCCTGGCCGAAGGAAGATTGAAGCTTCTCGCCAAATCGCCATAATTAAAGTTTGACACTACATCTGGCCGTGACCAAAGTTTTTGACGTTGCATGGCTTTGCCATTGTCAGGATAAAATGATTAGCCAATAAACAGAGCAACCTGATCAATCTGGAAGAAGTGACGCGGAGTGGTGCACCTCCACGCAAGATTGCAGCTCCTCGCCATAATTAAAATTGGAGCATATGCACGTCCGGCCGTGGCCGACTGAACTTTGTAAGGTACCAAAATAGTTGCCATGGTCCTGGATTGACGACGACAGCCTGAGTAATATGAAGAAGTGACCAGGAGGTTGCACGGCTTTGCCATTGCCGGGATAAGATGATTAGCCAATAAACAAAGCAACCCAACCAGTCTGGAAAGAAGGGACGCGGAGTACTGCACCTCCACGCAAGCTTGCAGCTCCTCGCCATAATTAAAATTGGAGCGTAGGTGCATCTTTGTGAGGTTCGAAAAGAGTTGTCATGCCACTGGATCGACGGCGGCAGCCTGAGCAATCTGAAAAAGTGACCATGAGGAAAATCTCTGACTAATCTTGTAGCTATTGTATGTAATTTTAATCGTCAATCCATCTCATATCTACCTTCTTACCTCATTATACCGGGATGCATGCATGATGTTTGAAGCATGAAGCTATTGATATGGATGCACACTTGGCCGGCCGGCCGGGGGTACCGGGGAGAACTCAAAGGCGGCGATGACGGCCTGAGTGAGGACATGCAAGTAGTCTTATATACATGTGTTTCTTTCCTGAGAACCCAACAGCAGAGGCGGCGGCGTGCATGAGGGCATGGGAGCGGAGTTTGTATCCTTCGTTCCTTTTTTTAGGTTTAGCTATTAGCTATTTAGCTATACGTAGACATGATCAAAGGGGTACGAAAAAAATTAATCTGGGGGCATAGGTGGGTAATTCTTCGGGATTCTAATGTCAATTGACTATTATAGAGATCCATTGGTTCTAATTGCCCAGCTAATTTAATTGATGGCCGGATTTGTCTGATTATTGTGGGATTTTCTAGCTAATTCTCTAATTTCTGGTGAGCTCTTAATTTACTTTTAATATATAATAGATGTTGTGCCAAGTGAAGTCTCTAATAGAAGTTTGATGCTAGATTTGGATTTCTGCGCAGAAACAGATTTCTTGCTGTCACGAATCTGGGTATGATTCTCTGTAGGTAACTCAGAAAAATCTGCCAATTTACGTGAGTGATCCTCAGATATGTACGCAACTTTAATTAGTTTTGAGTTTTCTGATTTGAGCAACGGAAGTACCTCTTAAAAATCCGTGTTTACTGGCTGTTCTGTTTTGACAGATTCTGTCTCTGTTTTTTGGTCTCTTGTGGACTTTAAGTGAGGCTTTCTAGACGTGGAGAGCTGTAGGTAATGTTTTATTGAGTACTTGCAATGTATCACTACAGGGCCAAGGTGGATTAAAGTTTTTTTAGTACTAACCCCTCTAATGAAGTTTATGAGAAGTTTGGTGTGAAGGAAGTTTTCAAGGGTCAACAGAGGAGGATGATATATGATCAAGAAGAGTGAAAAGTCTAACCTTGGGGATGCCCCCGTGGTTCATCCCCGCATATTTCAAGAAGACTCAAGCGTCTAAGCTTGGGGATGCCCAAGGCATCCCCTTCTTCATCAACTTATCAGGTTCTTCTATTGAAACTATATTTTTATTCGGTCACATCTTATGTTCTTCACTTGGAGCGTCTGTGTGTTTTTATTTTTGTTTTGTTTGAATAAGATTGTATCCTAGCAATCCTTGTGTGGGAGAGATACACGCTCCGCTTTTTCATATGAACACTTGTGTTCTTCGTTTTACTTTTAATGTTCAATGATAAAAGTTGGAAGCTATTGCATTTATTGCTATTTGGTTGGAAAAAGAAAATGCCTCATATTGTCTTGGATAATTTGATACTTGGAAATTGTTTTGAGATCTCAAGTAGATCATGATTAAGCTCTTGTATCATGTAGTTTAAACCTATTAGTGGAGAAATACCGTAGAGCTTGTTGAAACTGGTTTGCATGATTGGTCTCTCTAAGGTCTAGATATTTTCTGGTAAAAGTGTTTGAGCAACAAGGAAGACAGTGTAGAGTTTTATAATGCTTGCAATATGTTCTTATGTAAGTTTTGCTGTACCGGTTCATACTTGTGTTTGCCTCAAACAACCTTGCTAGCCAAAGCCTTGTACTGAGAGGAAATGTTTCTCGTGCATCCAAAACCTTGAGCCAAAACCTATGCCATTTGTGTCCACCATACCTACCTACTATGTGGTATTTTCTGCCATTCCAAGTAAATACTTCATGTGCTACCTTTAAACAATTCAAAACTTTATTACTCCTTATTTGTGTCAATGTTTTATAGCTCATGAGGAAGTATGTTGTGTTTTATCTTTCAATCTTGTTGAGCAGCTTTCACCAAAGGACTAGTGGCTTCATCCGCTTATCCAATAATTTTGCAAAAAGAGCTGGCAACGGGGTTCCCAGCCCCCAATTAATCAACCTTCATTAATAATTCTCTTCACATGTTTTGCTCTGATTCATCAGTAAGCAACTTAATTTTGCAAATAGACACTCCTTCATGGTATGTGAATGTTGGAAGGCACCCGAGGATTCGGTTAGCCATGGCTTGTGTAAGCAAAAGGTTGGGAGGAGTGTCAACCATAAAACTAAAACTAAAGTACATGTGTAAACAAAAGAGAAGAGGGATGATCTACCTTGCTGGTAGAAATAACGTCCTTCATGGGAGCTACTCTTTGAAAGTCTGTTTGATGAGGTAGTTAGAGTGCCCACTACCATTCGTTGACAACAATAAACACCTCTCAAAACTCTACTTTTATGCTCTCTATATGATTTCAAAACTTAAAAAGCTCTAGCACATGATTTAATACCTGCTTCCCTCTGCGAAGGGCCTTTCTTTTACTTTATGTTGAGTCAGTTTACCTACTTCCTTCCACCTTAGAAGCAAACACTTGTGTCAACTCGTGCATTGATTCTTACATACTTGCTTATTTGCATTCATCATATTACTTTGTGTTGACAATTATCCATGAGATATGTATGTTGAAAGTTGAAAGCAACTGCTGAAACTTAAATCTTCCTCTGTGTTGTTTCAATGCCTTTACTTTGAATTTATTGCTTTATGAGTTAACTCGTATGCGAGACTTTTGATGCTTGTCTTGAAAGTACTATTCATGAAAAGCTTTGCTATATGTTATCTATTTGTTAGCAACTTTAGATCATTGCCTTGAGTCACTGAATTCATCTCATATGCTTTATAATAGTATGATCAAGGTTATGTAAGTAGCATGTCACTACAGAAATTAATCTTTTTATCGTTTACCTACTCGAGGGCGAGCAGGAACTAAGCTTGGGGATGCTGATACGTCTCCAACGTACCTATAATTTCTGATGTTCCATGCTTGTTTTATGACAATACTTACATGTTTTGCTTGCACTTTATAATGTTTTTATGCATTTTCCGGAACTAACCAATTAACGAGATGCCGAAGGGCCAGTTGCTGTTTTCTTTTTTTTTGGTTCCAGAAAGGCTGTTCGGGCAATATTCTCGGAATTCGACGAAACGAAGACCCAACATCTTATTTTTCCCGGAACCTTCCGGAAAGTCAGAGGGGGACCAGAGGGGTGCCCTGGGGGCCCCACACGTGTGGGCCGCACGGGCTCCACCCTGGCCGCGCCGGCCTAGTGTGAGGAGCCCCCGTGGCCCCTCCGACTCCGTCTCTTCGCCTATTTAAGCCATCCCGACCTAAAAACGCGACACCAATTGACGAAACTCCAGAAAGACTCCAGGGGCACCGCCACCATCGCGAAACTCCAATTCGGGGGACAGAAGTCTCTATTCCGGCACCCTGCCGGGACGGAGAAGTGCCCCCGGAAGCCATCTCCATCAACGCCACCGCCTCCATCATGCTCCGTGAGTAGTTCCCCCATGGACTACGGGTTCTAGCTGTAGCTAGTTGGTATTCTCTCCCCCATGTACTTCAATACAATGATCTCATGAGCTGCCTTACATGATTGAGATTCATCCGATGTAATCGGTGTTGTGTTTGTCGGGATCCGATGGATTGTTACATTATGATTGTCTATCTATAAAGTTTATGAAGTTATTGTTGCTGCAATCTTGTTGTGTTTAATGCTTGTCACTAGGGCCCGAGTGGCATGATCTTAGATTTAAGCTCTATACTTATTGCTTAGATTGTATCTACAAGTTGTATGCACATGTCTATGTCCGGAACCAAAGGCCCCAAATTGACAGAAATTGGGACAACTGGAGGGAAAGGCTTAGATATGAGGATCACATGTTTTCACGGAGTGTTAATGCTTTGCTCCGGTGCTCTATTAAAAGGAGTACCTTAGTTTCCGATAGATTCCCTAGAGGCCCGGCTGCCACCGGCTGGTAGGACAAAAGATGTTGTACAAGTTTCTCATTGCGAGCACGTATGACTATATATGGAAAACATGCCTACATGATTAATGATCTTGATGTTCCGTCTTAATGCTATTTCAATCCTATCAATTGCCCAACTGTAATTTGTTCACCCAACACTTGTTATTGGAGAGTTACCACTAGTGTAGATAGCTGGGAACCCCGGTCCATCTTTCATCATCATATACTCGTTTCTACATGTCATTGGAAGTAGTATCAACTATTTTCTGGTGCCATTGCCTCCGTGTTACTATTACTCGCTGATGTGTTATCGTTACTACTGCTCTCATATCATCGCTACTTTCACATCACCCTCGTTACTAGTGCTTTTCCAGGTGCAGCTGAATTGACAACTCAGTTGTTAAGGCTTATAAGTATTCTTTACCTCCCCTTGTGTCGAATCAATAAATTTGGGTTTTACTTCCCTCGAAGACTGTTGCGATCCTCTATACTTGTGGGTTATCAATACCTTGTCAATTGGCGCCGTCTGTGGGAATTAGAGGCGACAAGGAGCTGATCTCGATGGCACGTTCAACATCGTCGACATCAAAGGTGGCAAGCAATGCGATGGATGGAGGTAAACAGATGAAAACTGGTCTCGTTGATTTTGTTCCTCACCCTCCCTCCCGTTTGGATGCATATGCCAACTTGGAAGAGCCAATGGATATGAAGTTTGGGAGCTTCTACTTTTGCATCGGGAGAGAAGGTTCACATCGTTTAGCGGCACTGATCCGTTCGGGACCATTAGCGGTTGTTCCTGATTTCTCGGGATCACCATCGTCAACCAAGTCAAGCGCCGGCGAAACTTCATCGACAAGCAGCATCAAGCCCGCTGTCGGCGGAGATCTCGCCAATCTGTTTTGCGGGATATCTTTCGGGTCGTCCACGGACTCCGATCTGGACAGCGACTCGTAAAGCGTCGATAACTTCAGCTTCATCGACAAATCTACCCTTATTCGGGAAGTCTTCGCCGATCGTTACAACAGTGTCACCGACCCAGAGGATGATCATTCAAGGCCAACATACCATCAAGTCTACGTAATTGGCGAGTCAAGTCGTCCCGAGGACGAAACTTCAGAGTCTTTCGTTGATTTGAGAAATCCATACATCGATCCCACTGATTTTACGCGAGGTTTAGGCAGCAAATATGTCGGGCCTACACCGCGCCAAAGAGTGCAACTCTCGCAAGCAGCTTGGGACAGAGCGACAACATCCTTGAACGGTACAAATCCGTTGACCACCGCTGCTACGGTGGAGGAGTTGCAAGCATACCAATATAGACTCGCGCGTGCTGGTCGAGAATTGGAGAAACAAAGGGTGATACTTGAGCAGAGAAAAGTTGCAGCTTTAGCGTCAAGTAGGTGAAGAGCCGAGCTAAGTCGACAATCAGGAACTTCAGGAGATAGTCACAGGGCAACTCGTAATAGAGGAAGATCTCGGCTGCAGCACATACCTGAGGGCGAGAGGGAGCATCTGGTCCAAAACCTCGACATGTCTTTTATGTCGATAGACACAAGAGGAAACATTATTCAGATATGGTGGAGACCCAAGAGAGGCGTTGTACAATATGGCTACGGCATGGCGACTCAGGCTTACATACTTGCATACTTGCATCCAGACCACCTCCTGGAGACCCAAGAGAGGCGTTGTACAATATGGCTACGGCAGGAGTTGGAGTCATGGGAACAGCATTCGCAGATACAAGTACCCCTCCCGAAGGTGCTCCAAGGCAAAATAGTACACGACCCGGTGTGGTGGTACAAGATCCTCCAAGATCTGGTGGTGCAAGAGATACTGCGACACAGGCACGAGTCGACAGAGCACGGCAAGAAAGGAGAGAACGTCGGGATTCACTAGAAGTAGATGAGGAAGATATGTGCGGGCTCCCTTGTTTCACTCGACGAGTCTGCAAAACTCGGGTTCCGTTTGGGTTTAAATTACCTGACAACGACAAGAAGTTCGATGGCCTGCAAGACCCTGAGGACTGGTTAGTCGACTACCTGGAGACAGTAAAATTGACGGGTGAAACCAAAGCAACTGCTATGCAGAGTATTCAGGTACACTTAAGCGGAGCAGCGAGGTCATGGATAAAAAAGTTACCACCTGGTCCACCGACAGCTGGGAAACTTTCGAGGACATGTTTGTGAAGAAATTCTTATCGACATGCAAGAAACCCGCGTCAATAGAGCAGCTAAGGGCCTGCAGACATAAGTATGATGAGCCAATGAGGACGTACATCCAGAGGTGGAACATTATCAAAAATTTGGCAGAGAACATATCTGACGAAAGAGCAATAGATGCGTTTGTTGCTGGAATACGTATGGGAAGGACCAATCCGAAAACAATAGCAGCGCTCATGGAAATAGCGAATCGCTGGGCAGATGGAGAAGATGTTGTTCAGAACAAACGGCATAGGTCGCTAGAGGACGATCGCAACCGAAATAATCAGAATAGACGACGCTTTTCTCGACAGTTCTCAGATTATGATGCTCCTAGCCAAATATCGGCTGGCTTCCGAGTAACTGGTGGAGGTAATAGTCGAGATGATTATCATAGAAGTAACGAGCAACGCAACGATCAAAGGGACGCTCCCCGTCCCAGCAGACAAAATAGCGGGCCAAGGTTCCAGACGCCATATGTGTCACCCGAGGATCTCCTGATCGGACCATGCCAAATGCATTTTTTCCTCGATAACAATGGGAAGAGGCAGTCGGGACATCTGCAGAAGGATTGTCAATCTTTCCTAGCATTGCATAGGTATGCAGGGCATGCCAACGCACAGGCAGCAAACAGAAACCCTCAGGGGCCAAGGAGTGAGATTCACCTTCCACCTTCACCCGCAATTACAGACGAAAATCGACATCAGTTGCAGTTGGCGGCAACCCCAGACAACGGTCCTTATATCGACACCAACGGGGCAGTCTCGATGATTCAGAAGGGTAGACACTCCAATAGAACTCAAAAGGTGATTTCGCGACAAGTGTTTATGGCAGAAAAGATGCCTCCACCAACAATCGAGTACCTGAATTGGTCGGGGCAGGACATTGGCTTCACCATAGCAGACCACCCGCAGCAAGTTCCACGACCAGGACAATCAGCCTTGATCCTGCCAGCGGTAATTGCAGGATTCGACGTTTCACGAGTGTTCATAGATGGAGGCAGCAGCTTAAGCCTCATGTATGCAGATACATTAAGGAAGATGAACATATCCCTGGCGAATTTAATACCAACTGACACGCGTTTCCATGGTATCACACCGGAGAAGCCAAGTTATCCATTGGGAAAGATCAATCTCGACGTTCAGTTTGGAACTCGAGAGAATTACAGAAGAGAGAAGCTAGAGTTCGAAGTTGTGGATTTCCCATCACAATATCATGCTTTGCTAGGACGACCCGCATATGCCAGATTTATGGCGGTACCACACTACACGTACTTGTTGTGGAGGCTTCCTGGACCCAAAGGCCCAATCACAGTAAAAGGCAGTTTCGCGCTAGCGGATAAGTGCGACAAGGATTTTCATCGGCTGTCAGAAACTTTCGGGATGCAAGCAGAATATATGGCGTCAAGGCTAACAACTGATTATGATGTGCTGCCTGACGGAGGGAGACCACTAAAGGAGCCAATATTTGATACTACCAAAAACTCGAAGGAAGTACAGATCCACCCGACAGATCCTAAGAAGACGACAGCTATCGCAACAAACATGGATCTCGCATAGGAAAGCGCGCTCATCGAGTTCCTCTGTGAGCGCTGGGAAATCTTCGCATTGTGTCCAGCTGACATGCCAGGAGTACAAGGGGAACTTGCGGAGAAACCTCTTAATTTGGATCCAATGGCTAGGCCAATCAAACAGCCTTTGCGGCATTTTTCGGAACCAAACCGCAAAGCTATGCTGTCGGAAATTAATCGACTTCGAGAAGCAAACTTCATCAAGGAGCTGGACACAGAGGCCACATGGGTCGCTAACCCAGTACTGGCCCCGAAGAAAAACACTGACGTCCTTCGCATGTGCGTCGACTTCACGTGTCTCAATAAACATTGTCCAAAGGATCACTTTTCCCTCCCGGGGATCAATCAAATTATCGACTCCACAACGGGATGCGAACGTCTTTCCTTTCTGGACGCGTATTCTGGTTACAACCATATCCGCCTAAAAGAAGAAAATGAGGTCAAAACAGCTTTCATAACACCTTATGGCGTGTTCTTCTACAAAACAATGCCTTTCGGGTTGAAAAATGCGGGAGCTACTTATAAGAGGATGATGCAAAAGTGTCTCGCCACGCAGATTGGCAAGAAATTTCAATTATATATCGACGATGTCGTAATTACAACAAAGAAGGGGTCATCTATGATTGATGATCTCAAGGAAACCTTCGACAACCTTGACAAGTTTCGTCTCAAGCTAAACCCGACAAAGTGTTCTTTCGGTGTTCCCGCGGGAGAACTCCTTGGATACTTGGTGTCGGCCAGAGGAATCGAGGCGAACCCTGAAAATATACAAGCAATTATGACAATGAGGAAGCCGACGAAACTTAAGGAGATACAGCAGTTGACAGGATGTGTCGCGGCCCTGAGCAGGTTTGTCGCCAGGCTAGGAGAAAAAGCGTTGCCCTTTTATGCGCTCATCAAACAAGGAGAATAGTTCGAGTGGAACGAAGAAGCAGATAGGGCGTTTGAGCACCTCAAGCGCACAATTTCGACACCACCAATACTGGTGGCGCCCAAGGAAAAGGAACCTCTCATGTTATACATCGCGGCCACACCTCAAGTGGTCAGCACGGTACTTGTGGTAGAAAGAGAAGAAGAAGGGAAACTTCATGGAGTCCAGAGGCCGGTATATTTCGTCAGTGAAATTTTATCGCCTTCAAAACAGCGGTACCCGCAGTATCAGAAGCTGGCGTATGGAGTGTTTACAACCACAAGAAAATTGCGACACTACTTTTCGGCACATCCGATAATAGTGGTCAGTGAGGCGCCTTTATAAAACATCTTGAACAATCCAGAAGCTACAGGCCGTGTCTCCCTTTGGGGAATAGAGCTTTCCCCTCGAGACATCACGTATAAAAACGAAAAGCAATAAAGTCGCAAATTTTGCCAGACTTCGTCGTAGAGTGGATGGAGTTGAAAAATACGGGACCCCCAGATTTGTCGAGTACCTGGACCATGAACTTCGACGGGTCCAAGAGGTTAGAAGGAGCTGGAGCAGGCGTGATATGAGTATCACCTCAAGGAGATAAGATGAAATATGTGCTGCGGATGACGTTTCCTAACGCATCCAATAATGACGCGGAGTATGAAGCACTGATACACGGGATGAAGATGCTGAAGGCCAGTGGAGTGATACGTCTCCGACGTATCGATAATTTCTTATGTTCCATGCCATATTATTGATGATACCTACATGTTTTATGCACACTTTATGTCATATTCGTGCATTTTCTGGAACTAACCTATTAACAAGATGCCGAAGTGCCGCTTCGTTTTCTCGCTGTTTTTGGTTTCGGAAATCCTAGTAACGAAATATTCTCGGAATTGGACGAAATCAAGACCCGTGGTCCTATTTTTCCCGAGCCTTCCGGAACACCCGAGAGCCGCCGGAGGGAAGCCTCGGGGGCCCCACACCACACCCCGGCGCGGCCGGAGGGGGGCCGCGCCGCCCTATGGTGTGGGCCCCCGTGCCCCTCCGAGGCTGCCCTTCCGCCTATTTAAAGCCTCCATCGCGAAAACCCCGATGCGAAGAACCACGATACGGAAAACCTTCCGCAGCCGCCGCCATCGCGAAGCCAAGATCCGGGGGACAGGAGTCTCTGTTCCGGCACCCCGCCGGAGCGGGGAAGTGCCCCGGAAGGCTTCTCCATCGACACCGCTGCCATCTCCACCGCCATCTTCATCACCGCTGCTCGCTCCCATGAGGAGGGAGTAGTTCTCCATCGAGGCTCGGGGCTGTACCGGTAGCTATGTGGTTCATCTCTCTCCTATGTACTTCAATACAATAATCTCATGAGCTGCCTTACATGATTGAGATTCATATGATGATGCTTGTAATCTAGATGTCGTTATGCTAGTCAAGTGAATTTTACTCATGTGATCTCCGGAGACTCCTTGTCCCACGTGTGTAAAGGTGACAAGTGTGTGCACCGTGTGGGTCTCTTAGGCTATATTTCACAGAATACTTACTCACTGTTATGAATGGCACAGTGAAGTGCTTATTTATATCTCTTTATGATTGCAATGTATTTTGTATCACAATTTATCTATGTGCTACTCTAGCAATGTTATTAAAGTAGTTTTATTCCTCCCGCACGGTGTAATGGTGACAGTGTGTGCATCCGTGTTAGTACTTGGCGTATGCTATGATTATGATCTCTTGTAGATTATGAAGTTAACTATTGCTATGATGGTATTAATGTGATCTATTCCTCCTACATAGCATGAAGGTGACAGTGTGCATACTATGTTAGTACTTGGTTTAGTCTTATTGATCTTTCTTGCACTCTAAGGTTATTTAAATATGAACATTGAATTGTGGAGCTTGTTAACTCCGGCATTGAGGGTTCGTGTAATCCTACGCAATGTGTTCATCATCCAACAAGAGTGTAGAGTATGCATTTATCTATTCCGTTATGTGATCAATGTTGAGAGTGTCCACTAGTGAAAGTCTAATCCCTAGGCCTTGTTCCTAAATATCGCTATCGCTGCTTGTTTACCGTTTTACTCGCGTTACTACCGCTGCGTTACTACTTGCTTGTTTATCGTCCCGGGCAAAGCACTTTTCCGGTGCCGTTGCTACTACTTATTCATACCACCCGTATTTCACTATCTCTTCGCCGAACTAGTACACCTATTAGGTGTGTTGGGGACACAAGAGACTTCTTGCTTTGTGGTTGCAGGGTTGCATGAGAGGGATATCTTTGACCTCTTCCTCCCCGAGATCGATAAACCTTGGGTGATCCACTTAAGGGAAACTTGCCGCTGTTCTACAAACCTCTCGCTCTTGGAGGCCCAACACTGTCTACAAGAATAGAAGCTCCCGTAGACATCAAGCACTTTTCTCGGCGCCGTTGCCGGGGAGGAAAGGTAAAAAGGCACTCATACTTCGGTTCCGTGTAACGTACTTTTCCGGCGCCATTGTGTTTGTGCTCGAAGCTATTTCCTTTAGATCCTCGCAATTGCATCTTTTTGTTTCTTGTTTACACTAGTTTGGCATAATGGACAACAATGAGCTTCTTATTCTATTTCCTGATTTAAAACATGGATTGTTTGATGCGAAAATTAAAAAACCTATGGAATCTTATTTGCATGTCGGTAGTAATATTAGTATGAACGCTTTGAACACCATTGTTGATAATAATGTAGAAAGTTCTAAGCTTGGGGAAGCTGGTTTTCATGATCTTTTTAGTCCCCCAAGCATTGAGGAGAAAATTTTCTTTGATGATACTTTGCCTCCTATTTATGATGATTATAATAGTGGTCTTTTGGTACAACCTACTATGGAGAGTAAATTTTATTGTGATTATACTATGCCTCCTACACTTGATGAGAATAATAATGATAGCTACTTTGTTGAATTTGCTCCCGCTATTACTAATAAAATTGATTATGCCTATGTGGAGAGTAATAATTTTATGCATGAGACTCATGATAAGAAAGCTTTATGTGATGGTTATATTGTTGAGTTTTCTCATGACACTACTGAAAGTTATTATGAGAGAGGAAAATATGGTGGTAGAAATTTTCATGTTACTAAAACACCTCTCTATATGCTTAAAATCTTGAAGTTGAGCTTGTCTAGTTTTTCTATGCTTGTTGCATTATGCTTCTTGAACTTGTTTATTTACAAGATTCCTATGCATAGGAAGCATGTTAGACTTAAATGTGTTTTGAATTTGCCTTTTGATGCTCTCTTTTGCTTCAACTACTATTTCTTGCGAGTGCATCATTAAAACTGCTGAGCCCATCTTAACGGCTATAAAGAAAGAACTTCTTGGGAGATAACCCATGTGTTATTTTGCTACAGTACTTTGTTTTATATTTGTGTCTTGGAAGTTGTTTACTACTGTAGCAACCTCTCCTTATCTTAGTTTTGTGTTTTGTTGTGCCAAGTAAAGTCGTTGATAGAAAAGTTGAGTACTAGATTTGGATTACTCGCGCAGTTCCAGCATTTCTTTGCTGTCACGAATCTGGGTCTACCTCCCTGTAGGTAGCTCAGAAAATTAAGCCAATTTACGTGCATGATCCTCGGATATGTACGCAACTTTCATTCAATTTGAGAATTTTCATTTGAGCAAGTCTGGTGGCCTAATAAAATCCATCTTTACGGACTCGTTCTGTTTTGACAGATTCTGCCTTTTATTTCGCATTGCCTCTTTTGCTATGTTGGATGAATTTCTTTGATCCATTAATGTCCAGTAGCTTTATGCAATGTCCAGAAGTGTTAAGAATGATTGTGTCACCTCTGAACATGTTAATTTTTATTGTGCACTAACCCTCTAATGAGTTGTTTCGAGTTTGGTGTGGAGGAAGTTTTCAAGGATCAAGAGAGGAGTATGATGCAATATGATCAAGGAGAGTGAAAGCTCTAAGCTAGGGGATGCCCCGGTGGTTCACCCCTGCATATTCTAAGAAGACTCAAGCGTCTAAGCTTGGGGATGCCCAAGGCATCCCCTTCTTCATCGACAACATTATCAGGTTCCTCCCCTGAAACTATATTTTTATTCCGTCACATCTTATGCACTTTGCTTGGAGCGTCGGTTTGTTTTTGCTTTTTGTTTTGTTTGAATAAAATGGATCCTAGCATTCACTTTATGGGAGAGAGACACGCTCCGCTGTAGCATATGGACAAGTATGTCCTTAGGCTCTACTCATAGTATTCATGGCGAAGTTTCTTCTTCGTTAAATTGTTATATGGTTGGAATTGGAAAATGCTACATGTAGTAATTCTAAAATGTCTTGGATAATTTGATACTTGGCAATTGTTGTGCTCATGTTTAAGCTCTTGCATCATATACTTTGCACCCATTAATGAAGAAACACTTAGAGCTTGCTAATTTGGTTTGCATATTTGGTTTCTCTAGAGTCTAGATAATATCTAGTATTGAGTTTTGAACAACAAGGAAGACGGTGTAGAGTCTTATAATGTTTACAATATGTCTTTTATGTGAGTTTTGCTGCACCGTTCATCCTTGTGTTTGTTTCAAATAACCTTGCTAGCCTAAACCTTGTATCGAGAGGGAATACTTCTCATGCATCCAAAATCCTTGAGCCAACCACTATGCCATTTGTGTCCACCATACCTACCTACTACATGGTATTTATCCGCCATTCCAAAGTAAATTGCTTGAGTGCTACCTTTAAAATTCCATCATTCACCTTTGCAATATATAGCTCATGGGACAAATAGCTTAAAAACTATTGTGGTATTGAATATGTACTTATGCACTTTATCTCTTATTAAGTTGCTTGTTGTGCGATAACCATGTTTCGGGGACGCCATCAACTATTCTTTGTTGAATATCATGTGAGTTGCTATGCATGTCCGTCTTGTCCGAAGTAAGAGAGATCTACCACCTTTATGGTTGGAGCATGCATATTGTTAGAGAAGAACATTGGGCCGCTAACTAAAGCCATGAATCATGGTGGAAGTTTCAGTTTTGGACACATATCCTCAATCTCATATGAGAATAATAATTGTTGCCACATGCTTATGCATTAAAGAGGAGTCCATTATCTCGTTGTCCATGTTGTCCCGGTATGGATGTCTAAGTTGAGAATAATCAAAAGCGAGAAATCCAAAATGCGAGCTTTCTCCTTAGACCTTTGTACAGGCGGCATGGAGGTACCCCATTGTGACACTTGGTTAAAACATGTGCATTGCAAAGATCCGGTAGTCCAAGCTAATTAGGACAAGGTGCGGGCACTATTAGTATACTATGCATGAGACTTGCAACTTGTAAGATATAACTTTCATAACTCATATGCTTTATTACTACCGTTGACAAAATTGTTTCATGTTTTCAAAATAAAAGCTCTAGCACAAATATAGCAATCGATGCTTTCCTCTTTGAAGGACCATTCTTTTTACTTTTATGTTGAGTCAGTTCACCTATCTCTCTCCACCTCAAGAAGCAAACACTTGTGTGAACCGTGCATTGATTCCTACATACTTGCATATTGCACTTGTTATATTACTCTATGTTGACAATTATCCATGAGATATACATGTTACAAGTTGAAAGCAACCGCTGAAACTTAATCTTCCTTTGTGTTGCTTCAATACCTTTACTTTGATTTATTGCTTTATGAGTTAACTCTTATGCAAGACTTATTGATGCTTGTCTTGAAGTACTATTCATGAAAAGTCTTTGCTTTATGATTCACTTGTTTACTCATGTCATTACCATTGTTTTGATCGCCGCATTCATTACATATGTTTACAAATAGTATGATCAAGGTTATGATGGCATGTCACTTTAGAAATTATCTTTGTTATCGTTTTACTCGCTCGGGACGAGCAGTAACTAAGCTTGGGGATGCTTGATACGTCTCCGACGTATCGATAATTTCTTATGTTCCATGCCATATTATTGATGATACCTACATGTTTTATGCACACTTTATGTCATATTCGTGCATTTTCTCGGAACTAACCTATTAACAAGATGCCGAAGTGCCGCTGTCGTTTTCTCGCTGTTTTTGGTTTCGAAATCCTAGTAACGAAATATTCTCGAATTGGACGAAATCAAGACCCGGGGTCCTATTTTTCCCGAGCCTTCCAGAACACCCGAGAGCCGCCGGAGGGAAGCCCCGGGGGCCCCACACCACACCCCGGCGCGGCCAGAGGGGGCCGCGCCGCCCTATGGTGTGGGCCCCCCGAGCCCCCTCCGAGGCTGCCCTTCCGCCTATTTAAAGCCTCCGTCGCGAAAACCCCGATGCGAAGAACCACGATACGGAAAACCTTCCGGAGCCGCCGCCATCGCGAAGCCAAGATCCGGGGGACAGAGTCTCTCGTTCCGGCACCCCGCCGGAGCGGGGAAGTGCCCCCGGAAGGCTTCTCCATCGACACCGCTGCCATCTCCACCGCCATCTTCATCACCGCTGCTGCTCCCATGAGGAGGGAGTAGTTCTCCATCGAGGCTCGGGGCTGTACCGGTAGCTATGTGGTTCATCTCTCTCCTATGTACTTCAATACAATAATCTCATGAGCTGCCTTACATGATTGAGATTCATATGATGATGCTTGTAATCTAGATGTCGTTATGCTAGTCAAGTGAATTTTACTCATGTGATCTCCGGAGACTCCTTGTCCCACGTGTGTAAAGGTGACAAGTGTGTGCACCGTGTGGGTCTCTTAGGCTATATTTCACGAATACTTACTCACCGTTATGAATGGCATAGTGAAGTGCTTATTTATATCTCTTTATGATTGCAATGTATTTTGTATCACAATTTATCTATGTGCTACTCTAGCAATGTTATTAAAGTAGTTTTATTCCTCCTGCACGGTGTAATGGTGACAGTGTGTGCATCCGTGTTAGTACTTGGCGTATGCTATGATTATGATCTCTTGTAGATTATGAAGTTAACTATTGCTATGATGGTATTAATGTGATCTATTCCTCCTACATAGCATGAAGGTGACAGTGTGCATACTATGTTAGTACTTGGTTTAGTCTTATTGATCTTTCTTGCACTCTAAGGTTATTTAAATATGAACATTGAATTGTGGAGCTTGTTAACTCCGGCATTGAGGGTTCGTGTAATCCTACGCAATGTGTTCATCATCCAACAAGAGTGTAGAGTATGCATTTATCTATTCTCGTTATGTGATCAATGTTGAGAGTGTCCACTAGTGAAAGTCTAATCCCTAGGCCTTGTTCCTAAATATCGCTATCGCTGCTTGTTTACTCGTTTTACCGCGTTACTACCGCTGCGTTACTACCGCTTGTTTACTCGTCCCGGGCAAAGCACTTTTCTCGGTGCCGTTGCTACTACTTATTCATACCACCCGTATTTCACTATCTCTTCGCCGAACTAGTACACCTATTAGGTGTGTTGGGGACACAAGAGACTTCTTGCTTTGTGGTTGCAGTGGTTGCATGAGAGGGATATCTTTGACCTCTTCCTCCCTGAGATCGATAAACCTTGGGTGATCCACTTAAGGGAAACTTGCTGCTGTTCTACAAACCTCTGCTCTTGGAGGCCCAACACTGTCTACAAGAATAGAAGCTCCCGTAGACATCATGGAGCAACCCGATTGAAAATTTTCGGCGACACCCAATTGGTGGCTCAACAAGTGATGAATCAGTGCGATGCATTCAATGACAGCATGATAGCATACAAGGAGGTATACAATGAACTTGAGAGACTTTTTGATGGATGTGAAGTGAACCATATCAGCAGACTCAACAACGATGAAGCCGATGTTCTGGCAAACATCGGGTCACAATGTTTAGCAATACCACCTGGTGTATTTTGGGAGGAGATAAGTGATACGTCTCAAACGTATCTATAATTTCTTATGTTCCATGCTACTTTTATGACAATACCTACATGTTTATACACATTATATGTCATTATTATGCATTTTCCGGAACTAACCTATTGACGAGATGCCGAAGGGCCGCTTCATTGTTTTACTGTTTTTGGTTCCGAAATCCTAGTAAGGAAATATTCTCGAATCGGACGAAATCAATGCCCAAAGATCCTATTTTTCCATGAAGCTTCCGGAACACCCGAGAGCCACCAGAGGG
>NC_061509.1:65613805-65635576 GCF_022539505.1 Lolium rigidum
GATGGTAGGGCGGCGCGGCCAGGGCCTAGGCCGCGCCCCCTATTGTGTCACCGCCTCGTCAGCCTTCCGACTCCGCCTCTTCGCCTATTTAAAGGTCCCTGACCTAAAACCTCGATACGAAAAAAGCCACGGTACGAGAAACCTTCCAAAGCCGCCGCCATCGCGAAGCCAAGATCTGGGGGACAGGAGTCTCTGTTCCGGCACGCCGCCGGGACGGGGAAGTGCCCCCGGAAGGCTCCTCCATCGACACCACCGCCATCTTCATCAACGCTGCTTGTCTCCCATGAGGAGGGAGTAGTTCTCCATCGAGGCTAAGGGCTGTACCGGTAGCTATGTGGTTAATCTCTCTCCCATGTACTTCAATACAATGATCTCATGAGCTGCCTTACATGATTGAGATCCATATGATGAGTTTGTAATCTAGATGTCATTATGCTATTCAAGTGGATTTTACTTATGTGATCTCCGGAGACTCCTTGTCCCACGTGTGTAAAGGTGACAGTGTGTGCACCGTGTGGGTCTCTTAGGCTATATTTCACGAATACTTATTCACCGAGTTATGATTTGAGTTGGATGTCTCTATGAAATTGTGGTGTGTTAGTACCTCCTGTGAATGCTCAAAGTGACAGCGTGGGGTGTTCATTAGTACTTGGGAATACATCTTTAAGGTTTGCCTACATGATGAATTAGTGTTCGTTATCTCGCCAAAGA
Organism: Lolium rigidum; assembly: GCF_022539505.1. NCBI lineage: Eukaryota > Viridiplantae > Streptophyta > Magnoliopsida > Poales > Poaceae > Lolium > Lolium rigidum. The sequence goes on from NC_061509.1 coordinate 65,614,517, forward strand.
GTAATTCAGAGTAGCATAGTGAAGTGCTTATTTATATCCCTTTATGATTGCAATGTTGAGAGTGTCCACTAGTGAAAGTATGATCCCTAGGCCTTGTTTCCAAATACTGCAATCATCGTTTACTTACTGTTCCGATGCATGTTTACTTCCTGCAATATTACTACCATCAACTGCACGCCACTAAGCTATTTTCTGCCGTTGTTACTACTGCTCATATTCATTCATACCACTTGTATTTCACTATCTCTTCGCCGAACTAGTGCACCTATACATCTGACAAGTGTATTAGGTGTGTTGGGGACACAAGAGACTTCTTGTATCGTGATTGCAGGGGTTGCTTGAGAGGGATATCTTTGTCCTCTTCCTCCCCGAGTTCGATAAACCTTGGGTGATCCACTTAAGGGAAACTTGCTGCTGTTCTACAAACCTCTCGCTCTTGGAGGCCCAACACTTGTCTACAAGAATAGAAGCACCCGTAGACATCAAGCACTTTTCCAGGCGTCGTTGCCGAGGAGGAAAGGTAAAAGGCACTCATACTCCGGTCCCGGGTAACTAAGTACGTTTCGTTGCCGTTGTGTGTGTGCTCGAAGCTATTTCCTTTAGATCCTGCAATTGCATCTTTTTGTTTCTTGTTAAACACTAGTAAGGCATAATGGAAAACATCTCGTGAGCTTTTTGTACTATTTCCTGAGTCAAGACATGAATGGTTTAATGCGAAAATTAAAAAACCTATGGAATCTTATTTGCATGCTTGGTAGTAATATTAGTATGAACGCTTTGAACACCATTGTTGATAATGATATAGAAAATTCTAAGCTTGGGGAGGTCGGTTTTGATGAAAATGATCTCTTTAGCCCTCCGGGTATTGAGGAGAAAGTTTATGTTGATTATGATATGCCTCCCATATAGGATGATTATAATGATAGTGGTCTTTTGGTGCCGCCTACTATGGAGGATAAAGTTTATTATGATTATAATATGCCTCCTACACTTGATGAGAATAATAATGATAGCTACTTTGTTGAATTTGCTCCCACTACAACTAATAAAATTGATTATGCTTATGTGGAGAGTAATAATTCTATGCATGAGACTCATGATAAGAATGTTTCATTTGATAGTTATATTGTTGAGTTTGCTCATGATGCTACTGAAAGTTATTATGAGAGAGGAAAATATGGTTGTAGAAGTTTTCATGTTACTAAAACACCTCTCTATATGCTAATTTTTTTGAAGTTACACTGGTTTTATCTTTCTATTCTTGTTGCATCATGATTCATGAATTTGTTTATTTACAAGATTCCTATGCATAGGAAGCATGTTAGGCTTAAATTTGTTTTGAATTTGCTTCTTGATGCTCTCTTTTGCTTCAACTCTTATTTCTTGCGAGTGCATCATTAAAACTGCTGAGCCCATCTTAATGGCTATAAAGAAAGCACTTCTTGGGAGATAACCCATGTCTTTATTTTACTACAGTACTTTTGTTTTATATTTGTGTCTTGGAAGTTATTACTACTGCAGCAACCTCTCCTTATCTTTATTTTATTGCATTGTTGTGCCAAGTAAAGTCTTTGATAGTAAGGTTGATACTAGATTTGGATTACTGCGCAGAAACAGATTTCTTGCTGTCACGAATTTGGGTATGATTCTCTGTAGGTAACTCAGAAAAATCTACCAATTTATGGGAGTGATCCTCAGATATGTACGCAACTTTCATTCAATTTGAGCATTTTCATTTGAGCAAGTATGGTGCCTCTTTAAAATTCGTCTTTACGGACTGTTCTGTTTTGACAGATTCTGCCTTTTATTTCGCATTGCCTCTTTTGCTGTGTTGATTGGATTCCTTTGTTCCATTACCTTCCAGTAGCTTTGAGCAATGTCCAGAAGTGTTAAGAATGATTGTGTCACCTCTGAATATGTGAATTTTTGATTATGCACTAACCCTCTAATGAGTTTGTTTCGAGTTTGGTGTGGAGGAAGTTTTCAAGGGTCAAGAGAGGAGGATGATATACTATGATCAAGAAGAGTGAAGAGTCTAAGCTTGGGGATGCCCCCGTGGTTCATCCCTGGATATTTTAAGAAGACTCAAGCATCTAAGCTTGGGGATGCCCAAGGCATCCCCTTCTTCATCGACAACTTATCAGGTCGTTTCTCTTGAAACTATATATTTATTCGATCACATCTTATGTACTTTACTTGGAGCGTCTGTTTGCTTTTATTTTCGTTTTGTTATTTTCATTCTCTGAATAAATGCTTGTGTGGGAGAGAGACACGCTCCGTTGGTTCATATGAACACATGTGTTCTTAGCTTTACTTTTAATGTTCATGGCGAAGGTTGAAACTGCTTCGTTAATTGTTATATGGTTGGAAACGGAAAATGCCGCATGTGGTAAATGGTTTAATGTCTTGAATAATGTGATACTTGGCAATTGTTGTGCTCATATAGATCATGTTTAAGCTCTTGCATCATGTACCTTGTACTCATTAATGAATAACTACATAGAGCTTGTTAAAATTTGGTTTGCATGATTGATCTCTAGAGTCTAGATATTTTCTGGTTAAGGTGTTTTAACAACAAGGAGACAATATAAAGTCTTATAATGATTACAATATGTTCATATGTGAGTCTTGCTGCACCGTTTCATACTTGAGTTTGCTTCAAACAACCTTGCTAGCCTAGCCTTGTATTGAGAGGAATTCTTCTCATGCATCCAAATCCTTGAGCCAATAACCATGCCATTTGTGTCCACCATACCTACCTACCACATGGTATTTCTCCGCCATTCCAAGTAAATACTTCATGTGCTACCTTTAAACAATTCAAAACTTTATTACTTCTTATTTGTGTCAATATTTTATAGCTCATGAGGAAGTATGTGGTGTTTATCTTTCGATCTTGTCATTTACTTCGGACAGACTTTCACCAATGGACTAGTGGCATATCCGCTTATCCAATAATTTTGCAAAAAGAGCTGGCAATGGGGTGCCCAGCCCCAATTAATTAACTTGCATTAATAATTCTCTTCACATGTTTTGCTCTGATTCATCAGTAAGCAACTTAAATTTTGCAAATAGACACTCCTTCATGGTATGTGAATGTTGGAAGGCACCCGAGGATTCGGTTAGCCATGGCTTGTGTAAGCAAAAGGTTGGGAGGAGTGTCATCCATAAATAATGAAACTAAAATACATGTGTAAACAAAAGAGAAGAGGGATGATCTACCTTGCTGGTAGAGATAACGTCCTTCTTGGGAGCCGCTCTTGAAAGTCTGGTTGATGAGGTAGTTAGAGTACCCGCTACCATTCGTTGACAACAACAAACACCTCTCAAAACTTTACTTTTATGCTCTCTATATGATTTCAAAACTTGAAAAGCTCTAGCACATGATTTAATCCCTGCTTCCCTCTGCGAAGGGTCATTCTTTTACTTTATGTTGAGTCAGTTCACCCACTTCTTTCTATCTTAGAAGCAAACACTTGTATCAACTGTGTGCATTGATTCTTACATGTTTACCTATTGCACTTGTTATATTACTTTGTGTTGACAGTTATCCATGAGATAAACATGTTGAAGTTGAAAGCAACTGCTGAAACTTAATCATCCTTTGTGTTGCTTCAATGCTTTTACTAAGAATTTATTGCTTTATGAGTTAACTCTTATGCAAGACTTATTGATGCTTGTCTTGAAAGTACTATTCATGAAAAGTCTTTGCTATATGATTCATTTGTTTACTCATTATCTTCATCATTGCTTCGAATCGCTGCATTCATCTCATATGCTTTACAAATTGTATGATCAAGACTATGTTAGTAGCATGTCACTTCAGAAATTATCCTTGTTATAGTTTACCTACTCGAGGGTGAGTAGGAACTAAGCTTGGGGATGCTTGATACGTCTCAAACGTATCTATAATTTCTTATGTTCCATGCTACTTTTATGACAATACCTACATGTTTTATACACATTATATGTCATTATTATGCGTTATCCGGAACTAACCTATTGACGAGATGCTGAAGGGCCAGTTGCTGTTTTTGGTTCCAGAAATCCTAGTAAGGAAATATTCTCGGAATCGGACGAAATCAATGCCCAGCATCCTATTTTTCCACGAAGCTTCCAGAACACCCGAGAGCCACCAGAGGGGAGCCCTGGTGGGCCCAGATGATAGGGCGGAGCGGCCAGGGCCTGGGCCGCGCCCCCCTATTGTGTCACCGCCTCGTCAGCCTTCCGACTCCGCCTCTTCGCCTATTTAAAGGTCCCTGACCTAAAACCTCGATACGAAAAAAGCCACGGTAAGAGAAACCTTCCAGAGCCGCCGCCATCGCGAAGCCAAGATCTGGGGGACAGGAGTCTCTGTTCCGGCACGCCGCCGGGACGGGGAAGTGCCCCCGGAAGGCTCCTCCATCGACACCACCGCCATCTTCATCAACGCTGCTGTCTCCCATGAGGAGAGAGTAGTTCTCCATCGAGGCTAAGGGCTGTACCGGTAGCTATGTGGTTAATATCTCTCCCATGTACTTCAATACAATGATCTCATGAGCTGCCTTACATGATTGAGATCCATATGATGAGTTTGTAATCTAGATGTCATTATGCTATTCAAGTGGATTTTACTTATGTGATCTCCGGAGACTCCTTGTCCCACGTGTGTAAAGGTGACGAGTGTGTGTGCACCGTGTGGGTCTCTTAGGCTATATTTCACAGAATACTTATTCACCGAGTTATGATTTGAGTTGGATGTCTCTATGAAATTGTGGTGTGTTAGTACCTCCTGTGAATGCTCAAAGTGACAGCGTGGGGTGTTCATTAGTACTTGGGAATACATCTTTAAGGTTTGCCTACATGATGAATTAGTGTTCGTTATCTTGCCAGAGAGTAATTCAGAGTAGCATAGTGAAGTGCTTATTTATATCCCTTTATGATTGCAATGTTGAGAGTGTCCACTAGTGAAAGTATGATCCCTAGGGCTTGTTTCCAAATACTGCAATCATCGTTTACTTACTATTCCGCTGCATGTTTACTTCCTGCAATATTACTACCATCAACTGCATGCCACTAAGCTATTTTCTGTCGTCGTTACTACTGCTCATATTCATTCATACCACTTGTATTTCACTATCTCTTCGCCGAACTAGTGCACCTATACATCTGACAAGTGTATTAGGTGTGTTGGGGACACAAGAGACTTCTTGTATCGTGATTGCAGGGTTGCTTGAGAGGGATATCTTTGTCCTCTTCCTCCCTGAGTTCGATAAACCTTGGGTGATCCACTTAAGGGAAACTTGCTGCTGTTCTACAAACCTCTGCTCTTGGAGGCCCAACACTGTCTACAAGAATAGAAGCACCCGTAGACATCAATAAGCGAAAGATCAACCATGGCGAAGAAACAACCAAAGAACAAGGAGAAGCTCGAGAAAGACTCGGGGGCTCCAGCAGAATCAGAAGCAAACACATCGGGAGAAGAAGAGGAATCACATGAGGTGATGGTGGTACAAGTTCCTTGGATGCAAGTTTACGTAGCATACATCCTAAGGAAAGAGATACCCGAAGATCCGGTAGAAACAAGGTGAGTTATTCGACGATCCAAATCGTTTACCGTGGTTAAAGGAGAGATGTACAAGCAAAGTATATCGGGAGTATTGCAGCGATGCGTCACACCAGAAGAAGGAAGAGTTATCCTGAAGGATGTACACGAAGGAGTATGCGGACACCATGCAAGCGGTCGAGCAATAGCAGCCAATGTTTTCAGGGCAGGATTTTACTAGCTAACAACAGTAGAAGATGCAAAGGACATAGTGCGCACTTGTGTTGCGTGCCAAAGATTTGCGGCAAAACCTCATTCTCCGGCAGCAAAGTTGATGCCAATACCCTTGTCGTGGCCTTTCGCTCAATGGGGTCTCGACATGGTGGGGAAGTTACATAAGGCGTGGCAAGGAGGATACGTATATATGCTTGTGGCTGTCGACAAGTTTACCAAGTGTATTGAGGCAAAACCTATAACTTCGCCAGATGCAGCATCGGTGGTAAGCTTCATCAAAGGCATCGTTTTTCGATTTGGTGTCCCTCATAGCATTGTCACGGACAACGGCATCAATTTCACCTCCAAGGAATTCAAGGCATATTGCGCAGAGTTAGGCATTAAACTACACTTTGCATCGGTTGCACACCCGCAAACCAATGGTCAAGTCGAGAAAGCAAACGGTGTCATTTGCAATGGCATCAAGAAACGATTTATAACACCTCTGGAGAAAGCTCGACACACTTGGCCAGAAGAGTTGCCTAGCGTATTATGGAGTATACGGACAACACCCAATACAGCAACACAGGAAACTCCGTTCTTTCTGGTCCATGGAGCCGAGGCAGTGCTCCCGATAGAAATAGAACACAATTCCCCGAGAGTGATGGAATATGATGAAGAAACTTCGAGAAAGGCACTAGAGGACGATGTCGATGCACTTGACGAAGCTAGAGATGAGGTGCTATCAAGAGTCACCAAGTACCAGCAAGACCTGAAAAACTACCACAGTCGACGTTTGCGTCCAAGGTCTTTTCAAGTTGGCGACCTAGTTCTTCGCCTTACCCAGGACAGCCATGAAAAATTCGAATCACCATGGGTAGGACCATACATCATCACAGAGGTGATTGTAGGAGGAGCGTACAGAATAAAGGACAAGAAGACAGGGGTCGCAGAGCCAAATCCATGGAACGTGGCGCAGCTTCGGCGTTTCTACGCGTAGAAGTCAAAATAGATATATGCATGTAAACATACAATGTACTGAAAAGCTCGCGAGTTTTCAGACGCACTCTTTTCCTTTCAGGGCACCGAGTGGGGCTGAAAGGTTTTTAATGAGGCGGGCTCGCGATGCTGCAATATAGTAAAAGTATTGGTGATATATATTTTCTTGGTCGGGCTTGGGGGCTTGCAACTCGCAAAATCTTCAAAATAGACTCGATCTTTACAATATATAACACACAAATTATTTGCCTTGGTTACAACACCTCGCAACCAGCAAATATACATATGCCTTTTGAAACACTCGGGGGCTAGAGAAGGAGAAACAAATAAATATACATAGTTCTCGCAATATACATACTTCTCGCAATATACAAGATATTTCTTTATTACAGGAAAAACTCGACAGAAGGAAAAAATCAGTCATCTCCTATAAGGTCATCTATGTTCACCCTTTCGCCTTCCGCAGGAGCACCCATGGAATCACCGTAATGGTTATCGGTGAAGTACTCAGCATCCATCCGAAGAAGATCCTCAATCATCTTTTCGGCTACGGGTGTCACCTCGTCGTTGATCCTGTTGACGTTTCTCCTTCGTTTCTTTAATCTGGCATGGCAAAGATCAACAACATTGGACATATCCAATTTCGGGTAACAGATTTGCATCATGATCATAGAGAACCTAGCACCAGCCATTAATTGAGCCTTCACAAATCCATGGATTCGATGAACACTCTTGAATTTGTCCATCAAGTCAGGAAGAGTTTTAGGCTGAGGATTCCAGGGAAACATGGCGTTGTAAACTATGGCCAGTGTCTTCGTGAAAAAGTCAAGATATTCTCGAACCTGAGCAGCACGATCTTGGAAGCGAACAATTTGTCGAGTTCGGTCTGGGGTAGACCAAAAATTGGCGTTGTTCAGCAGAGCAAGTCGAATAAGAACCTCAGACCTCGCTTCAACACGTTGATCCTCGGCAGCAGGGTCCAAAAAGGAGCCTAACCATGTCAAAGAATACAATTAGGTATGCAAAGGTACATGTGGGTAACAACAAAAGAAGACAATAGGTGAAACTTACCCTCCATGTCCAGACTGGCGTCATTCAGTAGCTCGAGCATATAATTTTCTCGAGAGGTAGCCCGTAAAGCATCGAAAACCGCAGTTTCTTTCGATTGTAAGGCTTCCTGGGCCTGTTGAAGAGCTATCTTTTCCCGCTCGAAATATTTGTGGGATTGTTCCATGACAATAAGGGATTGTTTCTTCATGGCTTGGAGCTGTTGTCGAAGTTCAGTTAATTCTAATTGATCCGAGTTAGCACACGAAGAATCGTCCAGGAAAATGTCGTCAGATATCCGTTTCGAGCGAGATGTAGCAGGGGAAGCAGATGATGGTCCAGCAGTCTTAGAATAATTGTCAAACACCAACTGGAAGAAAGGAAAAGTCGACATCAATTACCAAACAAGGATTTTTCCTTTTTCATTCATAAGTCGAAATATTTACATAGGCGAAGATTCATTACAAAAGATCGAATCCTAGTGAGTCGGCAATGGCAGTCGTACATCATAAGGATATCGACATCTACCAAAAGAGAGCAATCAAATGGATGAGTAAGTTGGTCTACTTGACCTTCGGCCTGGCAGTACTGGAGGAAGCAGCTGGTTTGTATCCGAGGAAGGAGAGAATCTTCTTAGAGTGCGACTTGGCCGCCTTCACCAAGGACTTCCACTTCTCCTTGTTTATTCCCTTCGTTTCACCAGCTTTCGCCCAGTCGATGTTTTGCTGGCTTTCGACAACCAGGGGTATGGTACCCTCAACTCCAACCTTTAAGTTTTCTTGCCGAAAAGCTAGCCCAAGATCTTCCTCAGGAATGAAGCGCTTGGCAAGCTCAGAGAAGGCATCGATCTGGTTGTTTTTGCTTGGGGAAGAAGTAGGGGAAGAGGCGCGTGAACGCGGTCCATGCATCGACAATACTGCTGCGCGCCAGATCCCCATGAAGTTCAAGGATGGAGAGGGCATCGAGAAGACGATCTTCCTCAGCTTCCTGAAGGACAAAATCTTCACCCATTTTTCCTGCTGAAACAAAATTCGGTTTATCAAAAAAATATGTGGAGAGCCAATCTTAGAAGAAGCTTGAGAGAAGTGATCAAATAACTTATTGACAAAGCGCCGATTTTGCGATTGTAAGCGGCCTATGATGGCCTCTTCACGCGCAATTTGTTGAGTCGTCTTTGTTATCACCAGAATTTGACCGGATCAGAGGTGGGCCGCGATTGGAGATGGGCTTGAAGAATATACATAGAAGAAATACATGAATCGGCCTTCCATACCAAGTTTGGGCTAGTTTGCCCGTGTATCTGTAACATAGTAGGATACGTGTCGTTTAGAAGTTAGAGTTTAACCCGTGCACGGTTAGGTGCACGCCTGAATTAGAAAGTCCCCCGGACTATAAATATGTATCTAGGGTTTATGAAATAAACAACAATCACGTTCACCACAAACCAATCTCGGCGCATCGCCAACTCCCCGTCTCGAGGGTTCCTTCCGGGTAAGCACCATGCTGCCTAGATCGCATCTTGCGATCTAGGCAGCACACGTTTATTCGTCTTCCATGCGTTGCTCGTGTCTGAAGCCTTTTTGATGGCGAGCAACGTAGTTATCATAGATGTTTTAGGGTTAGCATTGTTCTTCGTATCATATGCTATCGTCGTGCGACCCTTAGGCATCTAGCCGCCCTTACACCTATCTTGGGTGTAAGGGCGGCACCCCGCTTGATCATTATCTAGTAGATCCGATCCGTTATGATTGCTCCTTGTTCTTCAAGGATTAGTTTAATATCTGCATCGTTAGGCCTTACAAACGGGTTGAAGGATCCAGTGGCGCGTAGGGTGTGGTTTGCTAGCCCTAGACAGGATGTTCCGAGGATCAACTTCGTGTTGGTTTTTAGGCCTTGTCTAGGGTCGGTTTACGATCACCGTGCGTGGCCGCGAGGCTCAATCACGAGTAGGATGTTCCGATTATGCGGTGAAAACCCCAAATCGTAGTAGGTCGCTTTAGCTTTATTTTGATCAAGCAGGACCACCATCTGATCGTACACCTCGTACGCATCATGGGTGGATCGGCTCTTTGAGCCGATTCACAGGACAACCGGAGAGCCGATCGAGGCTCGTATTTAACGTTTACGTGTATGCCATGCAGAAACTAAGCGAGGCATTCTCCAACACCTTCCCGACCAGGTATAGGTCGGGTGGCACGCCCTTGCATCAGCATCGGACGTGCGTGCCGAAGGCTTTGCGGGCCGTCGCTCGGAGGGACCAGGGGCCAGCCGCAGATCCCGGGAGATTCCCGGCTCTACGGTGTTGCCCGTCGCTGCCCGCCGGTGGGTTTCCGACCGCAACACATTCGCGGCACGCCCGGTGGGACCATCTTCGACATCAACCGCATCGCCATCTACATATGAGATGGCGGAAGGCACTCCGGTCAAGTACGAGGATCCGACCGAGGAGCTCAAGAAGAAGCATGACGAGATCAAAGCAGGTCCTCGAAGCCGACCTCATCGGCTCTTTTCACGAGAACCCGCTCACATGGCATCGGGTGGAAAGGGTTCTCACCTGAAGGCGCGCTCGATGGAGTGGACCTGTCCACCCCGTCAGAAGAACGCACCAGGTCGCTGCGTCAGGAGATCAACTTCATGGTGGCTCATTCGCTGCACCGCCATTCTGAGAGCCTGGTGAACACTTTGGAGCGTGTCGCTCTGCGCGTGATCCAGGAAATCATGAGCCATCAGTGTTCTCCGTCAGGACCAGCTCTGGGGACTTACCAAGGAGAGATGCCACTCCAGTCCCGTCCACCGCTGCCTTTCGCGTTGGCAGCACCAGAAGTGCCGAGTTCATCGGCATACGTCGTCTACAAGATTGGTGGTGACCCTAGTGACTACCAATTCTTACATGAGGCGCCCAAGGAGATCCCCCACGGATACACGTGCGCATACGTGCCGGACCGCAGTGACTCGGGCACTCTCGAACCGAGCTGCAGCAGCGAGCACTTCCGGAACAACGGGAGGAACGTCGGGAACAGATCTTGAGAAGCGGACGTGGCTAGCTAAGTACGCCACTCCGACAAACCTCCGCAGCTCAGCTCCTGCAGCTTGGCTCGAGCTGGAAAAGCAAACATGGCTGGCTAAGTATGCCACCCCGGTGAATCTTCAGAGTTCGACGCCTGCAGCCATCACCGCGGATCAGATTTGTACAATTCTGAAAGACCAGTTCGGCATGATGCCGAAAAGGAGGACAATCGGCTATTCCAAGCCGTACCCCAACGAGTACGAATTGATCCCACTACCACCCAAATATCGGCTCCCCGATTTCACCAAGTTTAATGGATCAGATGGTTCCAGCTCCATCGAGCATGTGAGCCGATATTTGGCGCAGCTGGGCACGATCTCAGCATCAGACGAGCTGCGAGTGAGGTTCTTCGCACAGTCCCTCACAGGATCGGCTTTCGGGTGGTACACATCGCTGCCACCTAACTCAATCCGGACTTGGAAGCAGCTTTGATACGTCTCCAACGTATCGATAATTTCTTGTGTTCCATGCCACATTATTGATGTTATCTACATGTTTTATGCACACTTTATGTCATATTCGTGCATTTTCTGGAACTAACCTATTAACAAGATGCCGAAGTGCCGATTCGTTGTTTTCTCGCTGTTTTTGGTTTCAGAAATCCTAGTAAAGAAATATTCTCGGAATTGGACGAAATAAAAGCCCAGAGGCCTATTTTTCCACGAAGCTTCCAGAAGTCCGAAGATGAGACGAAGAGGGGCCACAGGGTGGCCAAACCCTAGGGCGGCGCGGCCCCACCCCTGGCCGCGCCGGCCTGTGGTTTGGGCCCCCTGTGCCGCCTCTCGACTTGCCCTTCCGCCTACTTAAAGCCTCCGTGACGAAACCCCCAGTACCGAGAGCCACGATACGGAAAACATTACCGAGACGCCGTCGCCGCCGATCCCATCTCGGGGGATCCTGGAGATCGCCTCCGGCACCCCGCCGGAGAGGGGAATCATCTCCCGGAGGACTCTACACCGCCATGGTCGCCTCCGGAGTGATGAGTGAGTAGTCTACCCCTGGACTATGGGTCCATAGCAGTAGCTAGATGGTTGTCTTCTCCCCATTGTGCTATCATTGTCGGATCTTGTGAGCTGCCTATCATGATCAAGATCATCTATATGTAATTCTATATGTTGCGTTTGTTGGGATCCGATGAATAGAGAATACTTGTTATGTTGATTATCAAAGTTATGCTTATGTGTTGTTTATGATCTTGCATGCTCTCCGTTACTAGTAGATGCTCCGGCCAAGTAGATGCTTTTAACTCCAAGAGGGAGTACTTATGCTCGATAGTGGGTTCATGCCCGCATTGACACTCGGGACGAGTGACGGAAAGTTCTAAGGTTGTGTTGTGCTGTTGCCACTAGGGATAAAACATTAGTGCTATGTTCAAGGATGTAGTCACTAGTTACATTACGCACCATACTTAATGCAATTGTCTCGTTGCTTTGCAACTTAATACTGGAGGGGGTTCGGATGATAACCTCGAAGGTGGACTTTTTAGGCATAGATGCGATTGGATGGCGGTCTATGTACTTTGTCGTAATGCCCAATTAAATCTCACTATACTCATCATGATATGTATGTGCATTGTCATGCTCTCTTTATTTGTCAATTGCCCAACTCGTAATTTGTTCACCCAACATGCTGTTCGTCTTATGGGAGAGACACCTCTAGTGAACTGTGGACCCCGGTCCAATTCTCTTTACCGAAATATAATCTACCGCAATACTCGTTTTTACTGTTTTTCTCGCAAACAATCATCTTCCACACAATACGGTTAATCCTTTGTTACAGAGCAAGCCGGTGAGATTGACAACCTCACTCGTTTCGTTGGGGCAAAGTACTTTGGTTGTGTTGTGCAGGTTCCACGTTGGCGCCGGAATCTCTCGGTGTTGCGCCGCACTACATCCCGCCGCCATCAACCTTCAACGTGCTTCTTGGCTCCTCCCGGTTCGATAAACCTTGGTTTCTTTCTCGAGGGAAAACTTGCTGCTGTGCGCATCATACCTTCCTCTTGGGGTTGCCCAACGAACGTGTGAAATACACGCCATCAAGCTCTTTTTCCGGCGCCGTTGTCGGGGAGATCAAGACACGCCTGCAAGGGGAGTCTCCACTTCTCAATCTCTTTACTTTGTTTTTGTCTTGCTTTATTTTATTTACTACTTTGTTTGCTGCACTTATATCAAAATACAAAAAAATTAGTTGCTAGTTTTACTTTATTTGCTATCTTGTTTGCTATATCGAAAACACAAAAAAATTAGTTTACTTGCATTTACTTTATCTAGTTTGCTTTATTTACTATTGCTAAAATGGCCAACGCTGAAAATACTAAGTTGTGTGACTTCACAACCACAAATAATAATGATTTCTTATGCACACCTATTGCTCCACCTGCTACTACAGCAGAATTCTTTGAAATTAAACCTGCTTTACTGAATCTTGTTATGAATAATCAATTTTCTGGAATTAGTTCTGATGATGCTGCTGCCCATCTTAATAATTTTGTTGAACTATGCGAAATGCAAAAATATAAAGATGTAGATGGTGATATTATTAAACTAAAATTGTTCCCTTTCTCATTAAGAGGAAGGGCTAAAGATTGGCTCGCTATCTCTCGCCTAAGAATAGTATTGATTCATGGACTAAATGCAAGGATGCTTTTATTGGTAGATATTATCCCCCGCTAAAATTATATCTTTGAGGAGTAGCATAATGAATTTTAAACAATTAGATACTGAACATGTTGCTCAAGCTTGGGAAAGAATGAAATCTCTCGGTTAAAAATTGCCCAACCCATGGATCGACTACTTGGATGATCATCCAAACCTTCTATGCAGGACTAAATTTTTCTTCGCGGAATTTATTGGATTCAGCTGCTGGAGGTACCTTTATGTCCATCACTCTTGGTGAAGCAACAAGGCTTCTTGATAATATGATGATCAATTATTCTGAATGGCACACGGAAAGAGCTCCACAAGGTAAGAAGGTAAATTCTGTCGAGGAATCCTCTTCCTTGAATGATAAGGTTGATGCTATTATGTCTATGCTTGTGAATGATAGGACTAATATTGATCCTAATAATGTTCCGTTAGCTTCATTGGTTGCACAAGAAGAACATGTTGATGTAAACTTCATTAAAAATAATAATTTCAACAACAATGCTTACCGGAACAATTCTAGTAACAACTATAGGCCATATCCTTATAATAATGGCAACGGCTATGGTAATTCTGATGGAAATTCTTACAAAAATAATAGGAATTCACCCCCTGGACTTGAAGCCATGCTTAAAGAATTTATTAGTACACAAACTGCCTTTAACAAATCTGTTGAGGAAAAACTCAATAAAATTGATATTCTTGTTTCTAGAGTTGATAGTCTTGCTTCTGATGTTGATCTTTTGAAATCAAAAGTTTTGCCTAATGATAATTATCATAATAAAATTACTACTACAGCAAATGCCATTCAAGTTAGAATTAATGAGAATATAAGATTAATGGCTGAACTGCGTGCTAGGTGGGATAGAGAAGAAAATGAAAAACTAGCTAAAGAGAAGAATATAGCTAAAGTTTGGACTATTACCACCACTAGTAATGCTAATGCTACACATGTTGCTGCACCTCCTACTCATACTAATAAAAGAATTGGTGTTAGCAATGTTTCCACTTCTAATGCAAAGCGCGAAAAACTGCACTCGAAACCGTTAAAACCGTCGAAACTGCTCGTGATAAAGCTGCTGAAATTTTTCCAACATTGGGGATGATGATCCCATTGCTTTAGATTATAATGGTTTGAATTTTGATGATTGCCACATCTCTGAAGTTATAAAGTTCTTGCAAAAACTTGCTAAAAGTCCTAATGCTAGTGCTATAAATTTGGCTTTCACGCATCATATTACAAATGCTCTCATAAAAGCTAGAGAAGAGAAACTAGAGCGCGAAGCCTCTATTCCTAAAAAGCTAGAAGATGGTTGGGAGCCCATCATTAAAATGAAGGTTAAAGATTTTGATTGTAATGCTTTATGTGATCTTGGTGCAAGTATTTCTGTTATGCCTAAGAAAATTTATAATATGCTTGACTTGCCACCGCTGAAAAATTGTTATTTGGATGTTAATCTTGCTGATCATTCTACAAAGAAACCTTTGGGTAAAGTTGATAATGTTCGCATTACCGTTAACAATAATCTTGTTCCCGTTGATTTTGTTGTCTTGGATATTGAATGCAATGCATCTTGTCCCATTATATTGGGAAGACCTTTTCTTCGAACTGTTGGTGCTATTATTGATATGAGGGAAGGTAATATAAAATATCAATTTCCTCTCAAGAAAGGTATGGAACACTTCCCTAGAAAGAGAATGAAGTTACCTTATGATTCTATTATTAGAACAAATTATGATGTTGATGCTTCATCTCTCGATGTTACTTGATACACACTTTCGCGCCTAGCTGAAAGGCGTTAAAGAAAAGCGCTTATGGGAGACAACCCATGTTTTTACCTACAGTACTTTGTTTTTATTTTGTGTCTTGGAAGTTGTTTACTACTGTAGCAACCTCTCCTTATCTTAGTTTTGAGTTTTGTTGTGCCAAGTTAAGCCGTTGATAGAAAAGTAAGTACTAGATTTGGATTACTGCGCAGTTCCAGATTTCTTTGCTGTCACGAATCTGAGCCCACTGCCCTGCAGGAAGCTCAGAAAATTATGCCAATTTACGTGCATGATCCTCAGATATGTACGCAACTTTCATTCAATTTGAGCATTTTCATTTGAGCAAGTCTGGTGCCATTTTAAAATTCGTCAATACGAACTGTTCTGTTTTGACAGATTGTGCCTTTTATTTCGCATTGCCTCTTTCGCTATGTTGGATGAATTTCTTTGATCCATTAATGTCCAGTAGCATTATGCAATGTCCAGAAGTGTTAAGAATGATTGTGTCACCTCTGAATATGTCAATTTATATTGTGCACTAACCCTCTAATGAGTTGTTTCGAGTTTGGTGTGGAGGAAGTTTTCAAGGATCAAGAGAGGAGTATGATGCAACATGATCAAGGAGAGTGAAAGCTCTAAGCTTGGGGATGCACCCGGTGGTTCACCCCTGCATATATCAAGAAGACTCAAGCGTCTAAGCTTGGGGATGCCCAAGGCATCCCCTTCTTCATCAACAAATTATCAGGTTCCTCCCCGAAACTATCTTTTTATTCGGCCACATCTTATGTGCTTTTTCTTGGAGCGTCGGTTTGTTTTTGTTTTTGTTTTGTTTGAATAAAATGGATCCTAGCATTCACTTTATGGGAGAGATACACGCTCCACTGTAGCATATGGACAAATATGTCCTTGGTTTCTACTCATAGTATTCATGGCGAAGTTTCTCCTTCGTTAAATTGTTATATGGTTGGAATTGGAAAATGATACATGTAGTAATTGCTATAAATGTTTTGGGTAATGTGATACTTGGCAATTGTTGTGCTCATGTTTAAGCTCATGCATCATATGCTTTGCACCCATTAATGAAGAAATACATAGAGCATGCTAAAATTTGGTTTGCATATTTGGTTTCTCTAAGGTCTAGATAATTTCTAGTTTTGAGTTTGAACAACAAGGAAGACGGTGTAGAGTCTTATAATGTTTACAATATGTATTTTATGTGAGTTTTGCTGTACCGTTCATCCTTGTGTTTGTTTCAAATAAGCCTTGCTAGCCTAAACCTTGTATCGAGAGGGAATACTTCTCATGCATCCAAAATACTTGAGCCAACCACTATGCCATTTGTGTCCACCATACCTACCTATACTACATGGTATTTTCCCGCCATTCCAAAGTAAATTGCTTGAGTGCTACCTTTAAAATTCCATCATTCACCTTTGCAATATATAGCTCATGGGACAAATAGCTTAAATACTATTGTGGTATTGAATATGTAATTATGCACTTTATCTCTTATTAAGTTGCTTGTTGTGCGATAACCATGTTTACTGGGGAACGCCATCAACTCATTGTTGAATTTCATGTGAGTTGCTATGCACGTTCGTCTTGTCTGAAGTAAGGGCGATCTACACTGAGTTGAATGGTTTGAGCATGCATATTGTGAGAGAAGAACATTGGGCCGCTAACTAAAGCCATGATTCATGGTGGAAGTTTCAGCTTTGGACAAATATCCTCAAATCTCTAATGAGAAAAGAATTAATTGCTCGTCAAATGCTTAAAGCATTAAAAGAGGAGTCCATTATCTGTTGTCTATGTTGTCCCGGTATGGATGTCTAAGTTGAGAATAATCAAAAGCGAGAAATCCAAATGCGAGCTTTCTCCTTAGACCTTTGTACAGAGCGGCATAGAGGTACCCCTTTGTGAAACTTGGTTAAAGCATATGTATTGCGGTGATAATCCAGGTAGTCCAAGCTAATTAGGACAAGGTGCGGGCACTATTAGTACACTATGCATGAGGCTTGCAACTTATAAGATATAATTTACATGATGCATATGCTTTATTACTACCGTTGACAAAATTGTTTCATGTTTTCAAAATCAAAGCTCTAGCACAAATATAGCAATCGATGTTTTTCCTCTATGAGGACCATTCTTTTACTTTCAATGTTGAGTCAGTTCACCTATTTCTCTCCACCTCAAGAAACAAACACTTGTGTGAATTGTGCATTGATTCTTACATACTTGCTTATTGCACTTATTATATTACTCTATGTTGACAATATCCATGAGATATACATGTTACAAGTTGAAAGCAACCGCTGAAACTTAATCTTCTTTTGTGTTGCTTCAATACCTTTACTTTGAATTATTGCTTTATGAGTTAACTCTTATGCAAGACTTATTGATGCTTATCTTGAAGTGCTATTCATGAAAAGTCTTTGCTTTATGATTCACTTGTTTACTCATGTCATACACATTGTTTTGATCGCTGCATTCACTACATATGCTTTACAAATAGTATGATCAAGATTATGATGGCATGTCACTCCAGAAATTATCTTTGTTATCGTTTTACCTGCTCGGGACGAGCAGAACTAAGCTTGGGGCTGCTGATACGTCTCCAACGTATCGATAATTTCTTGTGTTCCATGCCACATTATTGATGTTATCTACATGTTTTATGCACACTTTATGTCATATTCGTGCATTTTCTGGAACTAACCTATTAACAAGATGCCGAAGTGCCGATTGCTGTTTTCTCGCTGTTTTTGGTTTCAGAAATCCTAGTAAAGAAATATTCTCGGAATTGGACGAAATAAAAGCCCGAGAGGCCTATTTTTCCACGAAGCTTCGAAGTCCGAAGATGAGACGAAGAGGGGCCACAGGGTGGCCAAACCCTAGGGCGGCGCGGCCCCACCCCTGGCCGCGCCGGCCTGTGGTTTGGGCCCCCTGTGCCGCCTCTCGACTTGCCCTTTGTAACATCCCAAGAATTTCAAAACAAAACAAATGAATTTCCCCTAGTTCCAAATTTTGGAACCAACAAAAACTTTTATTAAATGAAGTATGATACATAGTGATCTTGTTTAATTCTTGTGCTATTGCCTTGATTGATTGTTATAGTAGTTTGAAATAAACTTAAACCCTAAAACTCACCCCTCTTATCACCATCCTAGTTAAAATAAAATAAAAGGAAATTAAATAAGAAAAAGGCATATGTGCTTATGGCTATTCTTATAAAACTTTACCCTAATCTTTTCTACTTCGCATAGAGGTTTGGAAAACCTTCATACACCTTACCAAAGGCTTATCAAATCAAATCCAAGTGTTTTCCAAAGAAATTAAAAAGAAACTAAAAATGCCATAGAGGCATATGAGAGTAATTTAGCAAATTTGTGAATTGGAGAAGATTGACCCTAGGACTTGTTGTGAATGGTTGGATCACTTCCATATATCATTTCAACATTCAACAAAACCAATTGGGTTAAACCAAGTCAAATTAAAAATAAAATACCACATATGCATAAAGGCATATGTGACACATAGCCATTTCACCAAATTTTGCCCTATGACTTTAAACCTTGACCAAATGATGTGAAACCATCTCTCACCCTAATATAACACTAACTTGACCCTAACCCATGTCCAAGTAAAGCAAGATGAACCCTTTTCAAAAATAATAAAAAGTGACACCTCATCTCTTATGTATTAAGGCCAAATTTTTGCAAATCTTTGAACAAGACCATTTGAATTGGATTCAATGATCTTAAAATGTTTCTACACTAATAAGAACCACATTAGAGTCAACCAAAGTCAAAACAAATGGAGAGAAATCACATAGTGAGAGAATCCCCAACATTCCCTCACATACACCATATGCCAAATTGCAAATCTTTCACCAAAGCCATAATTGCTTGCTCCCTTGCTTCTAAAATACTTCAATATGATAAACTAACACAATTGCATCAATGAAACCAAAATCAAATGGAGAGAAATGAGAATGTGAGAAAATATCATTTTTTCACTCACACACACTTAGCCCTTTTTGCAAAACCTCAACCAAGGCCACTTTGGCTTGTGCCATTGATTGTAAAACTCTTATATATCAAAAACAAACACAATTGACACAAAGAAACCAGAATCAAACCAAAGGAAAAATCAAATCTCAACAACATGTGATAATGGTCATATGACCCCATTTTATTTTCTTCACCACTTTGCACCAAATTTTCTTCTGATTTCTCAAC
This sequence comes from Lolium rigidum, assembly GCF_022539505.1. Taxonomy (NCBI): domain Eukaryota; kingdom Viridiplantae; phylum Streptophyta; class Magnoliopsida; order Poales; family Poaceae; genus Lolium; species Lolium rigidum. The sequence continues at coordinate 65,634,017 of NC_061509.1, forward strand.
TAACCTTGGTCAACCAAAGTCATGTCATCCAAGACCATATGAAAGTGAATAACTTTTATGTTGACCATCAGGGCAAATGTTGACCAGGTTGACCAGTATAATTTTGACAAGTGGTGATGTTGAAACTATGAGAAGATGACCCCCATTTTGGAAATCTCACAAACCACCACCAAAATGACCACCACCACCACAAAACCCTTTCTCTATTTATATAAATGAGATACACCAAAAAGAATTGCAAATTTCCAAAATTTCCTTCATGCGGCCATATCATCGAACACCTTGCAGGCAACAATTTGATTTGGACACACACCCTATTATCCTCTGGTCCAAAGCCTAAACCCCTTTCTTTTGGTGATCATCACACCCCTCTGCAACCCCTGCATCAGTGCATGTACTTGCTCATGTCGATTAAAGTGAGGGAAACACCTTTTCTTCACCATGCCGTGAGCATGCACACACACACACAACCCTCCTCTCTGGCCACCATCTTGGCGCCTCTCCTTGTCCTGGAGCATCTATACTCCTCCAGTACATCGACGGTACACGCCCCAGCGACGCTCGACCACGCTATTGGCCAAACAAAGCGTGCCCAGACACGCCCAGGACGTGCCAGGCACGCGGTGACCGCGCCCCGACCCAACCCGGGACGCGCCAGAGCACGCCATCGCACGGCCGCCTCAGCCCTCCCCTACCTCTCTATTTCTGCATCACGCACCCTCACCCCTCCAGCTACACCCCAGACAAGCTCACTAGCTGGCGGAGGACCCGTCGACGTCGCCATGATCACCGCTCTGCCGCCACGGTACTGCCAGCACTCGATCGTCGCCAGCACGCCCTCGTCCTTCCCCTGACGTCCCTGCACGCTCATTAGCTCCGCCTAGTCATCACCTACCTCGCGCGCCCCCTAGTTTGCCCCTTCGAGCACCGGAGACGCCATGCCGTCGACGCTCTCCCACAGCACCTCGCGGCACACCTCGACTCTTTAAATAGAGCCCCTCCCAGCACACTCTCTTCACACCACTCGACTCCCCTCTCATCACTGACCCTCCTCACCACCGTAGCTCGTCCAATTACTGCCGGAGGCGCGCCAATTGCAAGATCGGAGCCGCCGGAGCCAGGACATCGCCGCCGTTGATCCACGCCACCCCTCGCCTCGCCACTGCTACCAGAAGCGTCAGCGTCGTCAACAACCTCGTCTCGCCACCACCAGAGCCTCGCGGGAACCTTCCTCGCGTCGCCGACCCCCTACCTCGCCGGCGCAGCAAGCCCCCTCCCCCGACGGTGACGACGACTGCGAGTCGTTCGATCGTCTTCTAATCCAACGGCCGATATTTCCAGGTACCGCTTCGGCAGTTATAAGCCACTGACGGGTGGCCCCTCACATGTCAGCTGGCCCGCGGCTGTGAACCGTTACTGGGCTGGGCCAGTTTCGCAGTTTAAACCATTCCGGCCCATTTCCTTTCCCGCCTAAGCCCATTTCCCCTTTTTGAATTAAATTGTTTCAGCAACTTTTCAATACTGGTCCCTTACTATAAATTGAATAGATCAAATTCTACA
>NC_061509.1:65635676-65719645 GCF_022539505.1 Lolium rigidum
ACAATTTGATTTGGACACACACCCTATTATCCTCTCGGTCCAAAGCCTAAACCCCTTTCTTTTGGTGATCATCACACCCCTCGCAACCCCTGCATCAGTGCATGTACTTGCTCATGTCGGTTAAAGTGAGGGAAACACCTTTTCTTCACCATGCCGTGAGCATGCACACACACACACAACCCTCCTCTCTGGCCACCATCTTGGCGCCTCTCCTTGTCCTGGAGCATCTATACTCCTCCAGTACATCGACGGTACACGCCCACGGCGACGCTCGACCACGCTATTGGCCAAACAAAGCGTGCCCGAGACACGCCCGGGACGTGCCGGGCACGCGATGACCGCGCCCCGACCCAACCCGGGACGCGCCGCGAGCACGCCATCGCACGGCCGCCTCAGCCCTCCCCTACCTCTCTATTTCTGCATCACGCACCCTCACCCCTCCGGCTACACCCCGGACAAGCTCACTAGGCCGGCGGAGGACCCGTCGACGTCGCCATGATCACCGCTCCGCCGCCACGGTACCGCCAGCACTCGATCGTCGCCAGCACGCCCTCGTCCTTCCCCTGACGTCCCTGCACGCTCATTAGCTCCGCCTAGTCATCACCTACCTCGCGCGCCCCCTAGTTTGCCCCTTCGAGCACCGGAGACGCCATGCCGTCGACGCTCTCCCACAGCACCTCGCGGCACACCTCGACTCTATAAATAGAGCCCCTCCCAGCACGCTCTCTTCACACCACTCGACTCCCCTCTCATCACTGACCCTCCTCACCACCGTAGCTCGTCCAATTACTGCCGGAGGCGCCCCAATTGCAAGATCGGAGCCGCCGGAGCCAGGACATCGCCGCCGTTGATCCACGCCACCCCTCGCCTCGCCACTGCTACCAGAAGCGTCAGCGTCGTCAACAACCTCGTCTCGCCACCACCAGAGCCTCGCGGGAACCTTCCTCGCGTCGCCGACCCCCTACCTCGCCGGCGCAGCAAGCCCCCTCCCCCGACGGTGACGACGACTGCGAGTCGTTCGATCGTCTTCTAATCCAACGGCCGATATTTCCGAGGTACCGCTTCGGCGGTTATAAGCCACCGACGGGTGGCCCCTCACATGTCGGCTGGCCCGCGAGCTGTGAACCGTTACTGGGCTGGGCCGGCTTCGCGATTTAAACCATTCCGGCCCATTTCCTTTCCCGCCTAAGCCCATTTCCCCTTTTTGAATTAAATTGTTTCAGCAACTTTTCAATACTGGTCCCTTACTATAAATTGAATAGATCAAATTCTACAAACTCAAATTTAGCAAATCTAAATGTTCTGGAAAGCTTAGGAATTTCTCTAACTAACCCCACTGGATTCAACCCTATATGTGGTGTAGAATTTGAATAGCAAATATGACAAAACAGAAACTTTTCAGTATTCAAATAAATATTAAAAATCAACCACTTTGAATTTTGAAGTGAATCCAATTGCAATATTTCACATTTAACAAACTCTAATTTACTATGTAAAAATATGATATGGGTTCTGTACATGATCATGGGCTAGAATCAAAATATTGGCTATGTAGTCAATACTAGCCCATTCAAACTATTTCAAATTTTAGGAATTTAAACCAATGAGGTGTAGCACCTCATTTAAATCATTCTCACAAGGGATATGAAGTAATGTGTTGACCTTTACAATGCTTAGGCTCATACTTGTTCACTTGTAGATTTTAAATCAACATAGTATTTAAATTGCACTAGGTTATTTAAATCACATGAGATGATGAATCTCATTTAAATCACTCTTCTCAAATACTAAGTGTGAAGTGTTGACCTTGGTCAACATGGGATCATCCCTGGTTATTTGAGAAGATTAAATCTTAAGAATAATTCAATGAGAGGAAATTATTTCTCCCAAACCAAATAGAAACCCTAACCCACATTTTCAATGAGAGGAAATTATTTTCCTAATATTAAATAAAGAAAACCTAGCATAATTTGTGAATAAATGTTAAGTAGTGATGCTAGATCATTTGAGTGAGCCATTAAGGCTAATTAAGAGTACTTAAGTATTGTTTGATGATGGTATCCTCGTATTCGTTTTTAGACGCTAGTACCGAAGACTATCAAGAGGAGGAGGTATTCTACCAGGAGGAAGAGCCAGAAAACTTTGATCACCTCACCAATCAAGGCAAGCTAACACTCTTGCAAGGTTCCCTTGTGCAAAGCTCTACAAGAGCAAGGCACCAATATTTTTTCCTTTATGCTTAATGCTCCTATCCCAAGTTTTTACTTTACAAGCTTTTCTAAATTTTGTTTATCAAAGTTTACCTTTTTGATTCATGATTCACTTGGTTTAGATATAGAGTAGAACAAGGGCATCAAAGTTAGCCTAGAGCAAGACAAGCTAGTTAGCACCCCTCATGACTAGTTGCTAGTGCTAAACAAATAGAATTGACTACTCTAGATGGGATCATGTGAAATGAAATGACTTTGAAAACCTTGGAATGATGATTCATTCTATTGAAAGATTTTGAAGGTGAATATGACTTGTGAATGACTTGGTGAATTTTACAAAACTGATGGTTGGGTTCGGATGCGATACCATTCCAATTTGAAAGTACCCCCACAATACCCAATATGGGTAAGGGCTTAACTAGAAATTTATGTGCTTTAGTATGGGTTCCCTCTAACAAGCGTCATCGGGGTTAGGCCGAGGGCTGCCTCCACAACAAACAAAACGATGCGATATGACGTGGAATGAGGTGAATGTCCGGCCCAAGCCCTGTGCGCTTCCCGGGTTGACCAGCGGTTTTCACCGGGAGGCCAAGCTCATGGGGAGAGGTGCTCATACTAGAGTATGTAAGTGAAAGGTTATGGTTGGTAGTCCGCATACGGAGTATGGTAAATCAGGGCCGTTAACCTCGACGGATTATTGCAAATATTGTGGCACAAGTGTACGACCTCTGCAGAGTGTAGAACTATTCGAATAGCCGTGTCCACGGTTATGGACGGTTGGGAAGGCCATACTGTTCCGTCATCAGACCATTTTCAAAAATGTGACATATGACTTGGGACTTGAATTTGAAAGGTGAATGGTGACTTTGCATTGAATCACAATCGCAGTTGTGGGAATGACACTAATGTTCCCACTTGAGTTAGTTTAGCAAATGAAGAGTCTTTTCTAAATGTTTATGAAATAAACTTGGCTTTATGCAAATAAACTTAGAGCTTAGTATCCCCTTACTAGAATTAATAGTGCTTACACTAGTATTAGTTTGCGAGTACTTTAAAAGTACTCATGGCTTTGTCCCTGGCTATTCAAATGGCCGGACTATGAAGGTGAACAAGCAGTACGAGGAAGATGGACGAGCGGGACGTCTACGACAACTAGGACCGCTCCTGACGTCAAGCGTTGGCCTGTGGATTAGATAGCCACTACTACTTCGCTTCCGCTATTTGTGATGTTCGTTGATCGATAGATCAACTACTATTGTAATATTGGATCATGTGATCTACCTTTGTAAGACGATTATGGGTTGTAATAAATGATGACTCTATGATATTCGACTATTATGTCTCGCAACAACAATATTCCTGGGATTGCGATGTATGGCATAATAGGCATCTGGACTTAAAAATCCGGGTGTTGACACCCTTCCGCCTACTTAAAGCCTCCGTGACGAAACCCCCAGTACCGAGAGCCACGATACGGAAAACATTACTGAGACGCCGTCGCCGCCGATCCCATCTCGGGGGATCCTGGAGATCGCCTCCGGCACTCCGCCGGAGAGGGGAATCATCTCCTCGGAGGACTCTACACCGCCATGGTCGCCTCCGGAGTGATGAGTGAGTAGTCTACCCCCGGACTATGGGTCCATAGCAGTAGCTAGATGGTTGTCTTCTCCCCATTGTGCTATCATTGTCGGATCTTGTGAGCTGCCTATCATGATCAAGATCATCTATATGTAATTCTATATGTTGCGTTTGTTGGGATCCGATGAATAGAGAATACTTGTTATGTTGATTATCAAAGTTATGCTTATGTGTTGTTTATGATCTTGCATGCTCTCCGATTTACTAGTAGATGCTCTCGGCCAAGTAGATGCTTTTAACTCCAAGAGGGAGTACTTATGCTCGATAGTGGGTTCATGCCCGCATTGACACCGGGACGATGACGTAGAAAGTTCTAAGGTTGTGTTGTGTCTGTTGCCACTAGGGATAAAACATTAGTGCTATGTTCAAGGATGTAGTCACTAGTTACATTACGCACCATACTTAATGCAATTGTCTGTTGCTTTGCAACTTAATACTTGGAGGGGTTCGGATGATAACCCTGAAGGTGGACTTTTTAGGCATAGATGCGGTTGGATGGCGGTCTATGTACTTTGTCGTAATGCCCAATTAAATCTCACTATACTCATCATGATATGTATGTGCATTGTCATGCTCTCTTTATTTGTCAATTGCCCAACTGTAATTTGTTCACCCAACATGTCTGTTTCCGTCTTATGGGGAGAGACACCTCTAGTGAGCCGTGGACCCCGGTCCAATTCTCTTTACTCGAAATATAATCTACCGCAATACTTGTTTTTTCTTGTTTTCTCTGCAAACAATCATCTTCCACACAATACGGTTAAATCCTTTGTTACAGCTAAGCCGCGTGAGATTGACAACCTCATCTGTTTCGTTGGGGCAAAGTACTTTGGTTGTGTTGTGCAAGGTTCCACGTTGGCGCCGGAATCTGCGGTGTTCTGCGCCGCACTACATCCCGCCGCCATCAACCTTCAACGTGCTTCTTGGCTCCTCCTGGTTCGATAAACCTTGGTTTCTTTCTGAGGGAAAACTTGCTGCTGTGCGCATCATACCTTCCTCTTGGGGTTGCCCAACGAACATGTGAAATACACGCCATCACAGTTGGAAGAGCAGTTCCACATACAGTATCACTCAGAGGCTTCCGAGGCTGGTATTGCCGATCTAGCACAAGTACGACAGAAGCGCGGGGAAACGGTGGCGTAATACGTCCCGGCGCTTCAGGACCGTTAGGAACCGATGCTATTCGGTTCATGTAAGTGAAAAAGAAGCGGTCGAGTTGGCGGTGGTGGGTCTCTCATCATCGATCAAGGACGTGGCCTCCCAAGCAGACTACCCTTCACCGGCGCACATGGTGCGGACGCTGTCGGCGTATGAACGAGCGCCACCCGGATGTTTACCGAGGATAAATTCAAGCGTGCGGTGGTCCTGGTTGAGGCGGACGAAGATGAAGGAGGTCTTGCGGGAGATCAAGAAGTAGCAGTGGCCGAATGGACTCGGGGGGCAAGCCCCGTGTCTTGTAAATGTGTTAAGCCACAAGGTCCTCCAAAAGGGTTTGACTTCGACGTGACCAAAGCTGAGCAGATTTTCGACCTCTTACTCAAGGAGAAGCAGCTAAAGGTACCCGAAGGCCACAAGATCCCCACGGTAGCGAGAGCTGAACGGAAAGCCATACGCAAAGTGGCATAACACGTTCACCCACGCCACCAACGGCTGCAGGGTGTGGCGTCAACAAGTCCAAATGGCGATAGAACAAGGGCGGCTAATTTTCAGCCGAGTACGCCATGAAGGTCGACACGCACCCCTTCCCCGCCGTTAACATGGTGGAGTACACTTACCATGGAGGGTGCCAGCCAGATTCGCGTGCAATATCAACATGGTAGGACACGGGGCACCACTGCGGCTAAGGACGGAGATGAGGGCAGCTGCTCTCATAGCAAGGACACAGAGGAAGCCGCTCCACGCGATCGGCTCCGTCAAGATGGCAAGCGCTACATCACAGAGGGAGAAGTGAGGAACGTAAGATATCACCTCCTCAACAAGTATGTGGGTCAATACGACCAACGCCGGCGATACAACGACGATGATGAAAAAGATCGTCTGGCTAGGGACAACAGGAGACGTCGTCGGCATGATCGCGACGAGGGAGCGGTATGAGCGCCACGCCAAGGAAAAGTCGAGAGAGCAAGACGACGTGGATAGGCACGGGACTGCCCCTTCTTCGGACAACTGCTGGGATTCAGGAATGAGCCGATTGCCCACAATCGGCAACTGCCCCGAGAATGTAAACAAAAGAAGAAGGATGCAGCTAACGTGTCCGTGTTCAAACGTCTAGGGCCTCTCCCGCCTCGGAACAAGCATGCAGAGTCCGCTCGGGTGGAAGATCTCGAGGAACTAGAGGACGATGATGAAGAAGAAGACAAGTATCATCGGCCAAGGTGGTGCCACGATGGGCTCAGCCGTTCCCAAAAGCGAAGGGTTCAACGACTACGTGGGTTGGAGGAAGGCTGAAAGGTTATACCTGCACACGTTGAGGAAGGCGCGGCCCGATCTGGCCGCTAAAATTCAGCGAACCCCGGACGAAGAAGGTCGGCCACAAAGCAAAGAGTGGCGCCCCGAGACAAAAGAAAGCCGATGATGAGACATCGGGCTGGCACAAGCATGGTCTTCATCCTTCCAACGGAGTTTAGTGCTCCGAGGAGTAGACGAAGCACCTGTGGCACAACTTGATCTGCGGCCCACGGCCGGTGATCTTTGAGAAGCCACGAGAGAGAAGCTACGAGGCATCGAAGGCCCCATGCTTGCGAGGTTACATCAATGGGCAGCCTGTCGACAAGATGTTGGTGGACACCGGAGCGGCAATCAACATTATGCCATACTCCATGCTACGTCGGTTGGGACGCTCCTAGCTCGGATCGATCAAGACCAACGTGACACCGAGCGATTTCAACGGCCAAGCATCGACGCACAAGGTGTTCGAACGTGGATCGACCGTAGGAAGGAAAACCGTCCCTACGACGTTCTTTATTGTCGACGACAAGAGCTCTTATCGTTGTCCTACTAGAGAGAGGATTGGATCCACGCCAGCCTTGCATTCCATCCACGATGCACCAATGCCTAATACAGATGGGATGGAGATGAAGTAGAAGTCGTCCACGCGGATGATTCAGCCGAGATTTCAACGGCTGGCATGAACGTTTGGGAGACATCGGGCCAGAGCCACTCTCGAGGCATCAATTTGGACGACTAGCGAACGCATCGACGTGACAAAGGACGGGGTTAGGGTGGTTTTATCCACCGGCCTGACCGTGTAACAAGAGCAACATCGATGGACAAACGTGGCGATGCCGATCCATGTGATCGGCCCCAAGGATCTATGGAGGAACATTGCAAAACCTTCATCGAGCAAGCAACATGGAGGCCGATTCCAGCAATCGGCCAAAATTATCCTCACCATCCATTCTTCTTGGATTCAACGTCGATCTAATGGGCAATGGGTTTACGTCGGCTGATGAGCTGGAAGAAGTCCACACTGGTCCTAACCGAGCCGACGTTCACATATAGCGCCTTGGCTAACCACAGAGCCGATTTCAGCAGTTCCACAGCGAGAATCGGCTCGGGGGCACCTAATCGGATGAACATGTGCGATACATGTGCGGTGAAACATTGGGGGCCGATAGAAAAATCGGCGTAGCCTGATAGAAAAAATCGGCCCGATTCTAGCACAAGGACACCGATACATTGCACATCGGCTCCGTGTCGAGAGGAGTTGCTATTTACCGGAGCCGTTGTGTGCTCATCTGTAATATCGACTTTCAACGGAGGAGGGGTGATCGGCTCTGGCTGGCTCTGCATGGTAGTTCTCTCAGACATGATCGAGCTTAGGTCCATTTGTCTGAATTGCGTGTCCTCGTCTCTGTTTCGCCTTGATTGAGACTCGGGGGGCAGCTGGCCTGGTGGATGCTCTGTTTTTGAAAGCCGATTGGGTGGCTATCGGCTAGCCCTGCGTCGCGATTTTCGTCAAGGGTGGTGATCCAGCGGAACTCAAACTCATTGGTCGAAAAGATGAAGGATAGATCATGAGGGCTTGATGCGGCGACATCGGCTTATTGAGCTTTGACCAAGTTCGCGATCACCCCGTGGTCGAAGAGATGAAGGACGGATTATGAGAGACCGATGCGTTGCCATCGGCTCATTGGGCATTGGCTAAGTGACGATCAGCTAAATTAGCATGAAGGAAATCGGCAAAATCAAATTGGGAGAAATTCTTCATTGATAAACAAGATTTCTTACAAAGAAAGAGCCGATTGCTCAAGGAAGGAAGAACAAAAGAAGGGTCTGTTGACCAATCTGCTACTACTAGGCCTACACTAGTAGATCCTATCTACGGGCCGTCGCTGCCCTCGTCGTCGTCCTCGGAGCTCTCATCGGCACTACGCCGGTGGGCTCCTCGTCGCCTGCTCCCGTAGCCCTCTACGGGAGCTTCATCCTCCTCGTCATCATCGCTGTCGTCGTCGTCCCACCACATGCGGAGGCGTTTCGCTGGCGGGTAGCCCTCGAGGGAGTCGTCGTCGTCTTCCTCCTCCTCTTCTTCAGAAGAGGGGCAGCCGTCCCGTGGGAACAGGTCATCCTCGCTTTCCGATTCCAGTTCCCCATCGGCGAGGAACTGGAGATCTTCATCCCCGCTGGTCAAGGACTTGTCGTCCTCGGACCAGACGGAAGAGGCGTGGTCCTCCTGGTCCCATTCTTCTGGTGCGCGTATGTCCTCCGGCGTCTCGCGGGAGGAGGAAGACCGATAGGAAAGACCGGAAGAGGAAGAGGAGGAAGAAGACATGGTGGCGCAGGAGGGTTTTTTGGGTGCTAATGCGAAGAGGATGAGGGAGAAGCAAACTGTTTGGAACGGTTAAATAAAAGGGGATATAGTGGAGATTCAATGCCACGGCAGTTTCCGAGGAAGTGGTGCCCAACAAAAAAAAAATTTGTCAGGCCACGCGGAGAAGTGGAGGAGGCAAGGCATCATGATGAAGGATACTGCGGCGGTTTCTGCTCTGCCACGACATGACCCGACGAAGGAAAAGCGTAATGATTTTGGAAATGTCATTTCCAAAACCAGGGGGCATGTGTTATCACAAGAATTTGACCGGATCAGAGGTGGGCCGCGATTGGAGATGGGCTTGAAGAATATACATAGAAGAAATACATGAATCGGCCTTCCATACCAAGTTTGGGCTAGTTTGCCCGTGTATCTGTAACATAGTAGGATACGTGTCGTTTAGAAGTTAGAGTTTAACCCGTGCACGGTTAGGTGCACGCCTGAATTAGAAAGTCCCCCGACTATAAATATGTATCTAGGGTTTATGAAATAAACAACAATCAACGTTCACCACTAACCAATCTCGGCGCATCGCCAACTCCCCCGTCTCGCGAGGTTTCTTCCGGGTAAGCACCATGCTGCCTAGATCGCATCTTGCGATCTAGGCAGCCACACGTTATTCGTCTTCCATGCGTTGCTCGTGCTGAAGCCTTTTTGATGGCGAGCAACGTAGTTATCATAGATGTTTTAGGGTTAGCATTGTTCTTCATGTATCATATGCTATCGTCGTGCGACCCTTAGGCATCTAGCCGCCCTTACACCTATCTTGGGTGTAAGGGCGGCACCTGCTTTGATCATTATCTAGTAGATCCGATCCAGTTATGATTGCTCCTTGTTCTTCAAGGATTAGTTTAATATCTGCATCGTTAGGCCTTACAAACGGGTCGAAGGATCCGGTGGCGCGTAGGGTGTAGTTTGCTAGCCCTAGACAGGATGTTCGAGGATCAACTTCTGTGTTGGTTTTTAGGCCTTGTCTAGGGTCGGTTTCACGATCACCGTGCGTGGCCGCGAGGCTCGATCACGAGTAGGATGTTCCGATTATGCGGTGAAAACCCCAAATCGTAGTAGGTCGCTTTAGCTTTATCTTGATCAAGCGGGACCACCATCTGATCGTACACCTCGTACGCATCATGGGTGGATCGGCTCTTTGAGCCGATTCACGGAACAACGCGAGCCGATCGAGGCTCGTATTTAACGTTTACGTGTATGCCATGCGAGAAACTAAGCGAGGCATTCTCCAACACCTTCCTGACCAGGTATAGGTCAGGTGGCACGCACCTGCATCAGCATCGGACGTGCGTGCCGAAGGCTTTGCGGGCCGTCGCTCGGAGGGACCAGGGCCAGCCGCAGTCCTGGGAGATTCCCGGCTCTACGGTGTTGCCCGTCGCTGCCCGCCGGTGGGTTTCTGACCGCAACACTCTCGCTCAAAGAATTTTCAGCGAGATGGAGCCTTTTCCGAAGATCTCCAACAGAGGCAGCGTCTTGCTCAGCTTTCTTCCGAGCTTTTTCGCTTCGATCAAGCTTGACAACAAGGTCATCGGCGCGTTTGTTGGCTTTGGCGAGATCCTCGGGCGGATGGAGAAGTGGCAAGAATTTTAAGTCAAAATACAACACAGTTTAGTCAAGGAAAATTCAAAAAACCCTATATGCAGGAAGCAAGGTTTACCTTTCAAATCTTCGACAGTATCACGATACCCAATAAATTGAGTACCGAGATTGATGAAATAGTTTCATCGAGAGGCTATCGTAGAGAGAAAATCGAGCCAGACGAGGCTCGTAAGGGAAAACACTCGGCAAATGGTACAAAAATGAGATTGAAACAATCATAGATAGCCAAAAAGAAATACTTGCGTCATCCAGAGCGAAGGAGTCCGCCAGAACTTCCGGCCCGGCAAGTCGAGGCTCTCGCCAGGACCCGACCCTTGGTCTTTTCGGTGCAGAAGGGGCTCGGGGCTGGCCGGCCAGTGAGCCGACATATCCACGTCTTGATGGCGAGGAGGCGAAGGCTCCTCCGCGGCACGGCCGAGGTCAACGGAACGAGAACCGAGGTATTCGACGTGCTCGTTGGAGCCGCCACATTGGCGACGGGTTCTTCTTCTTCTTCGCCGCTTTGCCGACAATGAAACATGAGAATATATCACGGGGAAACATGCAAAACATAGGAAGCGAGGCGTAACTTACGAGCTAATGATAGCGTCGTCGTGAACGGGCGAGAAGCCGCCCTCCTCCTCGGGGGGGATTTCCCTCGACGGGCGACCCGGCGGGCTTTGCGAGGTGCCGGAATCTTCGACTTCACCCCTCTTTTTTTGTTCCTTGGAGAAATAGCGGAAGGAGGAGAGCACGCTGATTCAGAAGCCTCTGATTCAGTCTCTTTTTCGGAGGAAGCCGCAGATTTGTTGGATGCAGCGACTTCACTCTCAAGAGGAGTAGATTCTTGCGGGTCGTCATGGACAATGGCTCGCTCCTCTACCTCTCCGCCTTTGGGAAGGGGAGGAAGAGAAATCAAGACTTGATGGCTCTGCAGGGACAAGTGTATAGATGAATACACAAAATATAAACAATATGGAACCCGAGTCGAAAAAGAAAGAGAACAACTCGAGGGAAATATCATTTACCTAGCCCGGGAAGGGGGTGGCTGCCGTGGCATGGCTCCACCCGACGAGAGCTTGGAACCTCATCTTTCATGCTCAATGAAGAAAAGCGTCGAATAAGCTTTTGCGGGTCCTTCCCGGCAGTGTCCTTAGGAAATGCGAGTCAGCGTCTTCCCTCGCCGGCATACATCCAAAGGGGATTTTTGCGAGCTGCAGCAGAGCTGCACCACGATCCTAAGGAGAGTCTGCGGTGATGTCTGAATACCCGTGCAGCTCTTTACCGTGGGAGATACTGCCGAGTTGGTGGATGCGTTTCATCGGGCGTCGGTAGCAGCTTATTCTTCGGCGGAAGCGGCGTCCCGGGATCGGCGTCGATGATTGACGGCACCGTCAAACGGAGCAATCCACGTGCTTCTGGTTCCCGACAGAGATTCGATCTTTGATGTACAACCACCTCTTGCGCGCATCCTTTGGGCGGAATCGGGAGCTTGACATCAAAGAAAGTAATCTCTGCGTCAGGTCGGACGCAAGTGCACACGCTGCCTACATTATAGTGCAACATTTGCGATAGTTGTTGTCGCGGAGGATAGAAAATACGTTTCCACGGGCCCCAATGGGGATGGGTCCCGAGGAAACGATGCATGAGAGGGTGATGAAAATGGAGATATGGAGGATGGACGATTTGGGGATGAGCTGCAGTGTGCAGCTGAATCCCGCATAAACAAATGAAAGTCACGCGAGAAATTCATGGACAGGGGTGGAGAGACCGCGGATGAGATGGTCAACGAAGGTTACCCGATATCCGATTCGAGGCTTTGGAAGCACTCGTACGCCAGGAGAAGATGAGGAGTCCTCCCCTTGCGCCGGGCCAAGCTTCTTGAGGCTCCTCTTGTCACATGGTTGGAGCGGTTGGATCTCTCCCATCCGGAGGACTCTCCACATCCTCCATAGCAGCGGTGGTCTTTGGAAGCAGAGTGTTTCGGCTAGCCTTGTGCGTCGAGGCATGGAGCGAGCTTTGGCGGAAAAGGAGAGGTGCTTGGCGGCGCAAGGGGAGCAGGAGCTTGAGGAGTGGCAATGGCGAAGAAGAGAGAGAGGAGAATTGAACGGCGCATCGAGAAGGGGAAAGAATAAGGAAGAAGACGAGGTGCTTTGTAGGAAGAGAAGGATTGGAGTTCATACGCACCGAACAAGATGGAAAGGAAATGGATTCGATGCCTTACGCGTGTCTACAAGGGCACGAGGAGTCTTTTTACTTTGAGGTAACTAAATGGGCGCTACGGCGCGCGCGCCGAGAAGCGGAGGACGTGTGCCCCCACTTGCGTAACGTGTCAAGCGACGCAGTGTTAAGGACCCACAGGTCCGTGACACGATAGAACCCGCACCTTCCCAATACAACGATCGTGGCCATCGTCAGCGCTGATGTCACTATAAGGGAAATTTGTACTGCAGTTCTTCGAAGATTGGCGACAAAGGAGTTTTCATGATGCAGACAAAATAATTTCGGGACCCTTTGATCAAATACAAGTTTTTGTTCAAATGCTCGGGGGTTACTTTTATAAGGAATTTGGTATGGAGATGATTCAAAAAAGACAAACATGAGCCTACAGCCAAGTATAAATACTCGATCCGCAGCCTGGGCTACTCCCATCGGAGCGGTTGATCGCGCACCGATAAAGATGAAAATAGGCGACTTAAGCCTACAATATAGCGACAAGATGATAAAACGGTGAGCCTACAACCAAGTACAAGCACTTGGCTGTAGCCTCGGGGGCTACTCCCATCGGGGAACGCTTGTCTGCGTGCCGTTGAAATTAAAGGAGTCAAAATAAGTATATTTCGAGTTAACATAATAACTCTTCATATACTCCCATCGGGAGGTCAAGGTAATGAGTCATCATATGACTCGAATAAATGTGCCACTCCAACAGCCAAAAAAGGCACTCGACAATATATTCTCAGAGCACCTCAGTCGCGATTAAATCTCTGAATGCTGTAATACTTTACGAAGGCAAGACCCCGGGATCCGTCCTGTGTGGCGTGGTATCGCACATGAATGCGCTCTGCTACTTTACTCCCATATCCAACGGATGTTGCTGTAAGAAAATCCTAACGGACGCGTGTTAGGTACTCGATAAAATATAGCCGGGTTTTGAGCATGTATGGAGAGACCTTAAGCGGCACATGTCGGGTGTACGCCAAGATAACCAAGGCCAGAGTCCGTGGACTTTGTTAACACCCAGTTTTTACGGTCCAGATGCCTATTATGTCATCCATGCAATCCTAGGAATATTGTTGTTGCGAGGCATAATAGTTGAATATCATAGTCATCATTCATTACAAACCATATTGTCTTACAACTTGAATCACATGATCCATATTACACAAATAGTTGATCTATTGATCAACGAACAAACACAAGTTCATAGCTGGAAGCGTAAAGATAAATGGACTCCTCTAGTCCACAGGGCTAACGTTGACGTCGGAAGACTCCTAGTTGTCGTAGGCGTCCCGTTGGGTCATCTCCTTGGTAGTTCTGTTCATCTTCATACTCCGGCCATTTGAATAGCCGAGGACAAAGCCGTGAGTACTTTAAGTACTCGCAAACTAATACTAGTGTAAGTGCTAACAATTCTAGTAAGGGGTGCTAAGCTCTAGTTTATTTGCATAAAGCCAATTTTAGTTCACAAGTATTTGAGAAAAGACTTATTCAAGTGCTAACTAACTCAAGTGGGAACATTAGTGTCATTCCCACAACATTTGTTGTGATTCAAAACAAGTCACCAATTCACCATTCATTTCACCAACATTTTCAAGAATATGACACCGGGAACTGTATGGCCTTTCCAATCGTCCGTAACCGTGGACACGGCTATTCGAATAGATTTACACTCTACAGAGGTTGCACACTTGTGCCACAACATTTGATTTCCATCCGTCGGGATAACCCTGAATCATCGCAACACGCACGGCGGATCATCAACCATAACCTTTCACTTACAAACCCTAGTATGAGCACCTCTCCCCATGAGCTTGGCCTCCCGGTGAAGACCAACTGCCAACCTGGAACCGCACAGGCTTGGCTTCGTGCATATTACCTCAATTCCCATCATTTCTCAACAATGGAGGCAGCCTCGCGATAACCCTCATGATGTGTGCTGTCGGGGGAAGACCCCGGTAGGGCAATGGACGCGGAGCAACCGGCTAACCACGGCCGGCTCAGCTGCAAAGGCCGGCCGAGGGAGCAGCCGGCCTGGCGCCGTGGCGGCTGGTCGCAGCCGGGCTGGCTCTAGGTCCTGAGTCGGCCGGCTACGGCCACCGAACGCCAGATAGCGGGCCGGCTCTACAAGCCATATCCGACCGGGGTCTCGCACTCTGACCGACTCGAGGCTGGCGAGTCTTGCACTTTCGGAAGGAACCGGGTTGGTGATCCGGGTTCCCAAAGTCCACGCCCGACTTCATCTTCCGTAAAGCGCGGGGCACCGCAGACGCAGCAGTGCCACGCGCGGGACAGGCCATCATCGCCTACGACAGTCCGTGCGCGCCACGGGGCATGATGGCGACAGACTCCTCCTCGCCATACCGCTGACCTCCTCCTGCGGCGGACGGGACAGGCCACTACGCCTCAACGGCTCCATGACGTCAACGCCTCGGGGAAGGAGCGGAGTCGGAAGCCGGCCAAGCCGGCCGGCAGACTATAGGGACTCATATGTAAGGTGCCGGCGCCTATGTAGCAGCTGGGCTACCCCTCGTCAGCGGGGGACGATCGATCATTCTTACTTCATTCCACCCTTAGCGCTGCCCTGTGAGAGAGACCATCGTCTCCCTTAGCCTCCCAGGGCCAGCCGGACACAGCTCTAGGAGCACCATTGTACTGTGTGACATCTTATACACTCTAGCAGGAGTCGAGCCGGCTGAAGGGATTGAACTCCTACGGGAAATCCATCAGGGTGAGTGCGGCCACCACGCCTCCTCCAGAGCCATAGTGGCCAAAGCTTTCCGGCACGGTTTTTATCGGCGATCGCGCTCGGAGACGCGAGAAGGGCGGGTGAAGAAGTGCAACGGCTGCCAACGCTTCGCCAAGCAAAGGCACACGCCGGCTTCCGCCTTGAAGACCATCCCCATTACTTGGCCATTTGCCGTATGGGGCTTGGATATGGTGGGCCCATTCAAAACAGCCCGAGGCGGCATGACTCATCTCTTGGTGATGATTGACAAGTTCACTAAGTGGATCGAAGCCAAGCCAATCAAGAAGGCTGGACGGCTCCACGGCCGTCACATTCCTCAAGGAAATAATCGTGAGATACGGCTACCCGCATAGCATCATCACCGACAATGGCAGCAACTTCGCCGAAGGCATCTTCAAACGCTACTGCGGGGAGATGGGGATCCGGATGGACCTATCGTCTGTGGCGCACCCGGAGACCAACGGCCAAGTGGAGAAGGCTAATGGCTTGATCCTAGCCGGCATCCGGCCCCGGCTGGTGGAGCCGCTTGAGCGCTCGGCCGGCTGCTGGATTGAAGAGCTGCCCAGCGTGCTGTGGAGCCTGCGCACGACGCCAAACCGCTCAGTCGGCTTCACACCCTTCTTCCTCGTATACGGGGCCGAAGCCGTCCTGCCGACTGATATCGAGCACGACGCGCCAAGGATCAAGCTCTACACGAAGGCCGAAGCCAAAGAGGCTCGCGAAGATGGAGTCGACCTGGTTGAAGAGGTCCGGGCTGATGGCCGAGTCCAGGTCAACCGTATACCAGCAAAGCCTCCGTCGCTACCACAGCCGGAAGGTCAAGACCTTAGCATTCCGAGAAGGAGACCTAGTGCTCCGGCTGATCCAACGGACAGCCGGACAGCATAAACTAGCATCCCCATGGGAGGGGTCCCTTCATCGTGAGCAAGGCGGTAGGCAATGACTCCTACTATCTCATAGATGCCCAAGAGGCCAAGAAGAACAAGGCAAGCAAAGCCGACGAAGAGACTAAACGTCCCTGGAATGTCGAGGTTGCTTCGACCATTTTACACATGAGAGCGAGGAATGTATGTATCCCTTGTATCCCTTTTGTAAGCTATGAAAAGCATGCGCCAAGAGCGCCGTTTCCGACAAGTGTTTCGCATACTCTACTTCGTTTCGCCAATTGGCTTGAACCCTTTCACGCGGCCGGCTCGGTAACGTGATCCGGTTTCCGACAGCCGGCTTCCGATCCAGACTACGGACCGCAACCCGGCTGTCGCGTGGCGGGAGTAAGGCCTAGGGAGCCGGCACGCGAAAAACGACTAAGGGAAAGAGTAAAAGCGAGTTGACTTGCAAATTTTCATAAAAGTGCCGGATTGCCGAATTCAGCTCGTTCGGCCGAAATGCTCGTCGGCCTCCCTCAGCGGCCCGCTCTTGATCCGGCGACGGATCGCAAGTCGGACGTACGACCGGCAAGAGCACAGCCAAAGAGTGGGGCGGATAGGAAAAAGCGAACAAGTCGAAAGAAAGCAAGCCGGCACACAAATGATTAAACAAACACATTAAAGTGTGCCTTAATAAAAGGATAATAATATTGTCTTACATATGCACCCGGCATCCCGGGGATTTAATAAATTGTCTTGCAAAAGCATAAGATAACAGGTACAAGCTAAGCATCGGCTGGATCGAGGACCAGCCGGAGGGGCGTCGCGCGAGCCGGCTGCCGGGTCATCCTCGGGCACGTCGTCCGCCTCCTCGTCCTCGGCCTCCTCCTCCTCGTCGTCGGACGGCGGATTCGGGTCCGCGATGAAGATGGCCTTGTCGACGAAGTCGGCAATGGCGCGAGCGCGGGCAAGCCGAGCAGCCTTGTTCTCCGCCGGGAGCTTGTCCTCCACGTCGGCGCGCCGGTACTCCAGCCGGTCGAGGCTAACCTCGTTATACCGGGGAGAGCACGAAAGACAGTGCCATGTCGGCTCCGGCGCGCGTGGCCGACTCCTTCCGAGTCCGAGGAAGCGGTCGGGAGCCCTCTCCGGCCGGGGAGATGAGGTTGGAGAGGTCTTGTGGCAGCGTCTCCGTCGGCCAAAGCAGCCGGATCAGCTCCTCCGCCGCCTTCCGCAGCTCCCGGCCAAGCTTGGTGACCGGCTCCACGCGGGCGGCGATGGACGTCGGATAGTCGTCCATGGTGAAGCGATCGGAGCTCTGCTCCCCGGTGGCTGCCGGCGCTCCTCCCGCGCCACTGCCAACAGCCGCTAACGCCTCCTCCTGCGCCTCGGGGAAGGACGCTGCGAAGAAGAAAAGCATGTCGGGGAGTTGTCAAAGCCGAAATAAGCTGAAAAATGCAAATTTTCGAAGTCCTAAAGTAGCCGGCGGCGGCGGCAAGAACCGACGCCCCCAGCCCGAAGATGGAGATGGAGATTCGAAGTAAAAGAGAAAAGACTGCGCGGCAGCCGGCAAGAACCGACGCGCGCCGCAGCCCGAAGATGGAGATATCGAAAAAATCAAGTTTACGCCGCCGGCTGCCAACCTAAGCCGGCAGCCGACGGCCGAAAGCCGGCAAAGGGAAGGCATAAGACTAAGGACTCACCCGCCAAGCCGCGGTCGAGCGCGCTAAGTTCCTCCAACCACCGCTTGGCG
Source organism: Lolium rigidum (assembly GCF_022539505.1). Taxonomy (NCBI): domain Eukaryota; kingdom Viridiplantae; phylum Streptophyta; class Magnoliopsida; order Poales; family Poaceae; genus Lolium; species Lolium rigidum. The sequence goes on from NC_061509.1 coordinate 65,653,507, forward strand.
GTGGCCGATAGCTCGTTGGACTTGGTGGTCACCTCTTCGTGAAGCGCAAGCCGCTGCTTCTCCACCTCGTCCAGCCGCCTGCTCAGCTCCGCCAGCTTCTCCTCCCCGTCCTTCTTGAGGGCGGCAAGCTCCTTGAGGTGGTTAGCCTCAGGCGGCGCAGCCGCTTCAGCTCCCCGTCGGCCACCTTCGGCTTGGCGGCAGCAGCCTCGGTTCGCCTCCTCGCTCGTGACGCATTGAGCGCGGGCAACTCGGAGGTCCGACTCCGATCTGTGGGATCCGGGCGGCCTCAGGCTGCAAGCCGGCAAAAATGAGCCGTCGGTAGAAAAAGAAACTCAACGAGAAAAAGCAAGTCAAAAGAAAGAAGGCCTCACCCTTGACAGCCTCCCGGCTCGCGAGCCAAGCCGGCTCGCTCGATCTTGGCCTTGTGGTAGCTGGTCACCACCTGGTTGTACGAGGAAGGTGCGCCGCTCCTCAACCGTTCGAAAGAATCAGTTGCTTAGACGAAACCCGGACCGGCTCCAAGCGGTCGGCCCACGTCTCGGAGGGCTACCGAGGATAACAACAAAATTGCAAAAGAAAAGAAAACACACCTTCTCGGCATCCTCCGGCGTCGCCGGTGGGCAAGGGTCTCGGCGGCCTTGGTCTTGAGGCTGGCGCGGTGGCCGGAGAAAAGCATCTTCATGGGCGCCTTGCCGGGCTGCCCCTCCCGGCTGATTATCTCGCGAGAGTTCGCCCGATGCCATGCCTTCTCCATAGTCCCGGCCGAGCCGAAGCTGGAGTCGGAGGCGGACGGCACAGCCACCAGCCGGGCACCCTTAGCCACATGAAGGCCCTCGGACGGGCCCGCTGGACCCTCTCGTCCTCACCCAGCGCCCGGGAGTCGGCGTCCTTCGAGCGCGCTGGCTCCTCCCTCGCCGGCTCCTTCCCGGTCGGCTCCCTCCTCGTCGGCTCCGAAGCTGGAGGCGGCGCGGTCGAAGCAGTCGGCCCGGTGGGAGCCGTCCCTTCCGGGGTGCTCTCCAGCACCACGACGTTGGGCGCGGGCCCGCCGACTCCGGTCGCAGGCGGCGCAGCCCCGCCAGCTCCGCCTCCAGCTCCGGCCGTGCGCTCCACAAACGGGGCGCGGCGCGGGAACATGTCGTCTATGGTCGGCCGGCGCGCCGGCCGGCCCTGGTCTCCGCCGCCAGGCGCCGTAGGAGGCGCGGGCTGAAGAAGACGCCCCCGCGAAGGCGGCGTGCCCGCGAGGCGGCACGTTGGCAGCCGGCGGCGTGCGCGCGCGCGCCGAAGGTTGCGGGGTCGGCTCCCTCCTCTGCCGCGGAAGCGGCGACGCGACGGGAGGAGCTTGCCTAGAGCCGCCTCCCTGGGTGAACTTGATCGCAGCCCTAGTCGAACAAGCGAGAAAAGATAAGTACGAAAAGGAAGGAAAGAAAAGGAATCAAACAACAGAGGAAAAAGAACTCACCCGGCTTTCTCGGGACCTTCTTGGGCGCCGGCCGGCGCTGCTTCTTGGCTCTCGCCTCCGTGGCAGCCGTAGACCCGCCGCCGGCCCGCTTCTTCCCCTTCGGCTTGGAAGTCGCCGTGCCCGCGGGCGGCACCGCGCGCAGAGGCACCGGCCGGGATGGGCCCCGTGCCGGATTCGGCCGGCTCCGCTGCGGCTGCTCCTGCTCCTGCTCATGCTCGGGCGAGGGCGGCGGGTTATGCTCCCCCGGCCGCCCGATCCTGCACCTCCGGCGGATCGTCGTCGCCGGCTTGGTCGCCGGCTGGGGTCGGCCGGGTCGACGTGATCCGGCGTCCGGATCTTCGTCGCCAAGTCGCCATCCTCGATGCCTTGGCGGGTGAAAAGCTGAAAGCAACAAGATAAATATCAAGTCGGCCACGCAGCCGCAAGCCGGAAGACGGCAAAAACGTTAAACCTACCAGTTCAGGCGGATGCTCCCGGTCGTAGGGCGGCAGCCCCCAATCCCGGCTGTCGGGCATGTTGGCCTTGGTGATGTTGTTCACCCGGTGAGCCACCTGCAGCTTGGAAAGCTCCGCCTTCGACGTCCGGGTCGGGTCGAGCCGGCCGGACATATGGCCAATCTTGTGGACGCGCCACCGGAGCGGTATGACCCGGCGCGAGATGTAGGTGCGAGAGGAGGTCCTCGGCACTCAGCCGGCCCCCGTGACGCACTCACTCAGGAAGTCCCACAGGAGGTTCACCTCCGCGTCCGGGTCCGAGGACTTGGCGTTGCAGCCCGGTTGATCCGGCCGGCCGGCGGAGCCGGGTTGTATTCCGGCAGGTTGAGCCGGTCGAAGGCCGGGCTCGCATTCCGCACATAGAAGAAAGACATCTGCCAATTCTTCACGGAATCGACGGTCGGAATCTTCGGGAAGGACGTACCCGTGCGGGGATAGATGGAGGCGGCGCCGCAGGTCCTCAGGCGGCCTTCGGTCGTTCGCGCCTTGAGGTAGAAGAGCCGGCTCCAAAACTCCACATCCGGCCACAAGCCGGCGTAGCCTTCCATGAAGGCCACGTAGCAGCTGAGGAGGATCATGGCGTTGGCCGGCAAGTGGTGCGGCTGCAGGCCGAAATGGTCGAGGAAGCGGCGGAAGAAGTTGGAAGCCGGCAGGCCCAACCCGCGGTCGAGGTGCGCGCCGAAGACCACGCGTTCGCCGGGCTCCGGCCGAGGCTCCATCTCCGCGCCCGGCGCCCTCGTAATCACCCCCGCCGGGATGCGGCGGAGGCGCACCAGCCGGGCGATGTCGTCCTCCCGCATGTAAGATCCTTTCCAGGAGCCGCTCGGCTGGGCCATCGAAGACGAAGAAGAGGAAGAGGTCCGAGGAGAGGCGGAAGGGCGAAGAAGAGCCGCTCCTCGCCGGAGGAGATCGCGGTGGAGAAGGGCGCGCCGTCGATGCGCGTGGCCCCGTGGCGCCGGATTGACGGGCTTGCGGCGGCGGCACGGCGGAGGATCGTCGGGGCAGCCGCTCGCCGAGGTTCGCCGGGGGAACGGAAGAAGAACGCACGCCGGGGCAGCGAAGAGCTCGAGCGGGGAGAGGTTGCGAGGCAGGAGCGCGAGGAGGAAGAAACGGGCAAGTGCCGCCTCGATGCCCCCCCCCGCGGCTTTTAAAGCCCTCAGGCGTGGGCGGTTGGCCTCCAAGTGGGCAACGTGGGCCACGTCTCCGGATTTACTGCGCCCTAACTCCTCCCACGACCGCTACCGTTACCAGAAACCGCCACACCACGTCGCCCACAACCGCACCGGATCCGGAGGGGACATTGATGTGACCAGACGAACCGGCGGCCGAGCCCGGGCGTCGGACCGGTCCAAGTCGGGTGCGGGACCCGAGGCGGCGGAGACTCGGCGCGCCGCAAGCCGGAGCCGGACAAGAAGTTCAACTCGGACCAAAGTTCATCAGCAAGGCGGAGACGCCATCAAAACTTGCGAGAAAGCAAAAGCTGCACAAGTGTAAAATAGCAGCCGGCTAGAAGCAGCCGGCGAGAGCTGAGCCGGATGAGGGCGCAGCCGGCTGAATGAAAATTCTCAGTCGGCCCCTCCAAGTGCCGCCAAGTATATTCAAGAAGCCGGGAAAACCTGCCTAGGTCCTTCTAAACGCAGGACCTTGCCAGCTTCGGGGGCTAATGTCGGGGGGAAGACCCCGGGTAGGGCAATGGACGCGGAGCAGCCGGCTGACCACTGGCCGGCTCGCGGCAAAGGCCGGCTGAGGAGCAGCCGGCTGGCGCCGTGGCCGGCTGGTCCGGAAGCCGGCTGGCTCTAGGTCCTAGTCGGCCCGGCTACGGCCGCCAATGCTGTAGGCCGGGCCGGCTTCTACAAGCCATATCCGGCCGGGGGTCCGTACCTCGGACCGACTCGAGGCTGGCGAGTCTTGCCTCGGAAGGAACCGGGTTGGTGATCCGGGTTCCCAAAGTCCACGCTGACTTCATCTTCCGTAAGCGCGGGGCACCGTAGAGCAGCAGTGCTACGCGCCGGACAGGCCATCATCGCCTACGACGCGTCCGTGCAGGCTACAGTGGCATGACGGCGACGAGAGACTCCTCCTCGCCATACCGCTGACCTCCGGCGGCCGGATGGGACGAGGCCACTGACGCCTCAACGGCTCCATGACGTCAACGCCTCGGGAAGGAGCGGAAGCCGGAGCCGGCCAAGCCGGCCGGTAGACTATAGGGACTTATGTGTAAAGTGCCAGCGCCTATATAAGCTGGGCTACCCCCTCGTGCGGGGGAGGATCGATCACTTATTGCTTTCACCTACCCTACGAGCGCTGCCTCGTGAGAGAGACCATCGTCTCCCTTAGCCTCTCGGGGCCAGCCGGACACAGCTCTAGGAGCACCATTGTATTGTGTGATCATCTTATACACTCTAGCAGGAGTAGAGGTTTTACCTCCATCGGAGGGCCTCGAACCTGGGTACGTCGCCGTGTCGCTCGTGCCCATACCCGCTTCCGGATACCGCCGTGAGATCTCTCAGGAGCCCCTTCGATTAGCCACCCTATGGCATATGCCGTGACGATACAACGACATGTGTTCAGAGGGAACCCATACTAAGATGCATAAATTTCCAGTTAAGCCCTACCCATAATCAGGTATTGTGGGGGTACTCAAAATTGGAAAGGTATCGCATTCAAACCAATATCAGTTTTATATCAAAAATCACCATCTTATCTTAGTCATATTCACCTTCAAAAATCATTCAATGGAATGACTCATCATTCCAAGGTTTCAAAATTCAGTTCAAATCATTTGTTCCCATCTAGAGTAGTCAAATTTTAGTATTTAGCACTAGCACTAATCATGAGGGGGGGCTATCTTGCTTGGCTAGCTTGAGACTAACTTTGCTACTCTAGTAACCTTCTTTAACTTAGACCAAAGTTAACTATAAAAGTAACTATTGAAATAAACAAGTAAAACTTGTAAGGTAAAAACTTGGGATAGGCTTGTGGTAAGAAAGGTAAGACTACTGGTGCCTTGCCCCAAAGGGCTTTGAACTTTGCAAGAATATTAGCTTGCCTTGGTAGTTCTCAAGGTGCTCCTCTTCCTCCTCTTGGTAGAATCCTTCCTCCTCCTGGTATTCTCCGGTGCTAGCGTCTAAATTCGAATACGAGGTATAATCACTTCAACAAGTTCAAGAGCTATACTAAGCACATCATCACTTCACCAACTATTCTAATCACACACACATAACACAAAATAGGTGCATTGGTTTTCTTTATTTAGGAAAAATAATTTCCTCTCATTACATATGTAAATGATAGTTTCCATACAGTTCTTGAGGAATAATTTCCTCTCATTGAATCTTCTTTAAGATTTAATTTCTCAAACAATCATACATGAATTCATGTTAACCTAAGTCAACCATTCATCATCATCATTTGAGAAAATGATTTAAATGAGGTAGAATACCTCATACTTTTTAACAATTCTAAATATGATTTAAAATCACCAAGTATTTCATGTGAGAGTATTTGACAAGGGGTCCAAACTTCATATGAAAGTACTTGGGACAAGATTTAAATGAAGTAAGATACTTCATATGATTTTCATAATAGTTTTTGACAATATCACTTAAGTAAACTAGCCATATTGTCCATTATTTAAACTAGGGCATGATCATACAAAGTGACCACACTATATTTTTGCAGAAACAATTAGTTTAAGTGAAATGTGAGCTATTAGAGTTGGAATTAACTAAATATCACTTTTGGTTGATTTTTAAGATTTATTTGAATGTGCAAAAGTCCCTGGCTTGATCTTTTTGTCACATTATTTCTACAACAGATCTCACATTGAGACCAGTGGCAAGTTGTAGATCTTTTCAGTAGCTTTCTAACAACATCAAGTTTGCTAAATTTGGCCAAGCCAAACAGATTCTATTTAATTTCAAAGTTAGGTCCAGTATTGGAATTGGTTTGAAATTATTTAAAGGAGATTTGACTTAAAAGGGCCGGCAGGAAAAGAACTTGGGCCGAAACGATTCAAAACAGAGAAATCCAGCCGAGTGGGCTTGCTGACAAGGTGGGGCCTGCCTGTCAGCTACTCTTTAAACCCGAAACGGTATGGATCAATGCGGTGCGTTGGATTAAAACGAGATCTAACGGCCGAGGGTCGTCGTCTTCTCCAACGAGAGCCCGATGGTCTGGCGGCGAGCCTAGGGGGTCGGAGGGCTAACCAGTGGTCCGGCGATGGCTGGCAGTATGCATGAGGAAGTGGTGGACGACGGTGAAGCAGCCTGTAGCAGTGACGGAGCTCGAGGCGGCCTGGATCGACGGCGATTCCTCCAGGGCTTCCGCGGCTCCGAGCTTGCGATTGCGGCGACTCCGGCGGCGATTGGGTGTGTGGCTTGGTTGTGGAGAAGCAGAGATGGGAGGAGAAGATGGTGGGGTGCTTGGTTTGGTCCGGGGAGCTCTCTATTTATAGATGGGCGAGGGTGCTGCGGGGCAGGGTTGGGGTCGACATGGGCTTGGCGGTTCCGGCGAGCTAGGGAGCTAGGCGATGGCGCAGGACTGTTCTGCGGTTCCTGGCGAAGCGTTTGGCGGCAACAGCACGGTCGGGCGGCGTTGGATTGGGTCGCATTGCTTCCATGTCTGCCGCGGCAATGGCGGGATCTCTTCTTCGTCTCCGGCAGCGGCGGTCCAGGGTTCGTGTCGAGCGCGTGTCTGGCGCATCCGCGGTGGCACGGTGATGCTCAAGGCGTCGAGAGAGGGGCCAGGGGGTGCTTGTGCTGGCGAGGCGGCGCGTGGCCGAGGGGTGTCCGTCGGCGTGCGCGTGCGCGGCGCGAGCGGCATGCCGGCGATTTTGGGCGCGCGATCTCCAGGCGAGCTACGGCTTCTACCTCGGCGGTGGCGGTGCTAGGTGGTGCTAGGGAGGCACGGTGGCGTCGTGGGACATGACAGGGCCGGGGGTAGAGAGGAAGGAGAGAAGAGGTGGTGCGGCATGGTGGTGACATGGCCGGCATGGCCATGTCTTTGCCTCCTTAGGGTTTCTCCTAGGGCTCCTATACATGCATGAGTGAGAGAGGGAACCAGGGGACAGGGTTGAGTAGTTTGAGGCAGTAGGTTGGCTTAGTGTACTATTTGAAATAGTGTTTGCAATTATTCCATAATTGAAATTTGCAAAGTTTGCCCAAATTTTGTTGAGCTCAAATGGATTCAAAAATTGAAAGTGGTGCATTTGGTTAAGTTGTAAATGACCAGAGACAACTATGTGTGGTGGTGGAATTTTAAAAATCAAAGAATTGCAAAATTTGACAAAGTGAGATTGTTGCTCATATTAAAAAGTCTCAACTTTGCATGAGTAGAGTTTTTGATCCAAGGTGAATTTAGCATGGTGGTCTTTACCAAAGTTGTTCACCTTGATGTGCTCTTGGATGAAATGCAAAGAATTGGGAAAGTTTAGTTTGAAAAACTTGAAATGCAGGGGCTCAAAGTAGGGACCAGATTATAAATGGCAGATTTGACCATTATCATATGTGATCCCATTTTGAGTTTGAATTTGATTTTATTTGTGTTTCTTTGATTCCAAAAGTTGTAATAAGTGTTTAGTAACATATTACAACTAATGGTGATGACCAAAATGGTCTAGGGTAAGATTTGCAAAAATGGCATAAACCATATGTGAGGGTTTTAGGGTTTTGTTCTTATTTGATTTCTTTCTCTTTTTGATTTATTTGGTTTGTGATCTTCACTTGATCACTTTAGGGTTTTAGCGTTTAGCACTTAAACACAATAACAATCATCATGGCAAAAACACAAGTATTAGGTATGAGCACTATGCATAGCACTCTATGTAAGAAAAGTTTTTGTTGGTTCTCATTTTTGGAAAAAGGAAATTCATTTTCTCTTTGTTTTAAAATTTGGGATGTTAAAACCCTTCCCCCTTAAACAAATCTAGTCCCGAGATTTTAGGAAAAGTTAGGTTCCTAAGAGAGATTGGGCGATATGATGTAATAGGAAAACATACTTGGCATGGCCTGAGGTGCTTCTGGTGCTTCCATTTGCAGTCATGTTGTAGAGGCGTCCGTTGTTGTTGATTTGGTTCCTTCTTGCGGCAAGCGGCGCGGTTCACGGCGAGGTGCGAGCGGTGTTGGCGGCAATCTTGGCTAATCTTTTGGGGCACTCATTGGAGTAATGCCCAACCACTCCACACTCATAACAAGTGATGGTGGCCTTGTCCTTGGTGGCGACGGGGATGGCGTTGCTTCCAGTCCTAGGGCCAGTGTTGTTGTTGTTGTTCCCATTGTTGTTGTTGTTGGTGTTGTTGTTGATGGTGTGATTGTTGTTGCTGTTGCCTCCGGGCTTCGGGGGTCCTCCTTGGTTATTGGTGTAGTTTGGGCGGTAGTTCTGAACATGGGGCTTGTTGTATCTTGGGGTAAATCTTCCTTATGAGTTGTTGCGGTACTTCTGGGTATTGCTGGACCCATGCTGGTTCATCATTCGGCGTTTGCGATTCTCGTTGGCTTGGTGAAGCTGCCCTTCCATCTGGATGGCGGAGTCTACTAAGGCTTCAAGGTCGGCGAAGGGGATGTTGACGAGGACAGTCTGCATCTCGTCATGCAGTCCGTTCAGGAATCTCTCTGCCTCTTCTCGGTGGTGTCGGTCTCGTCGGGGGCGTACCTTGACAGTGTAAGGAACCTGTCGCGGTATTCTACCACCGTCATCCGTCCTTGCTTGAGTTCACGGAACTCATCCCTCATCTTCTTGATAAGACCCGGGGGCACATGGTACTTGCTGAACTTGAGCTTGAAATCTGCCCAAGTCATGACTTGACCTCCGTTCATGGCACGGGTGCTGGTCCACCAGGCTCGGGCTGGTCCGGCAAGGTAATGGGTTGCGAACAGGACCTTCTCGTTGGCTTCCACTCGGGCTACTTCCAAGTTGTTCTCCATAGTCTGGAGCCAGTCGTCGGCGTCGAGGGGTTCTTCGGTCTTGCTAAACACCGGAGGGTTGGTGTTTTGGAAGTTCTTGAGCTTTTATCCGGGGTGGTCATGATTCCCATGGCCTTGGTTGGCAAGGTTTTGCAGTGTTGTGATGTTGGCTTGGCGTTCAGCTCTGTCAGTCTCCCTGTCGGCCATCAGGGTTTGCAGCAATTGCATCATGGCATCGTTGTTGTTGCGATTGGGAGGGGCCATCTGAACATAGAGAAGATCATGAGATAAGAGGGAAATTTCTATGGTTTATTTTGAGTAAGTTCAAAAATTTAAAACTTGAATACTTTTGATGACAAACACAAACATTCATTCATTCATTCAACATCACACATTACAAACTAACACTTCCCATGGTTTTAAGAACCATTCATCATGCTACGATACAAGGGACGGGATACAACTCACACCTACATAAGTGATCAAGTGCAACTACTCCTCATCATCGACGTCGATGGGGACGAAGTCGTCGAGTCCTGCCTCCGAGGAACACGTAGTCCTCCTCCTCGGTGAACTCGTCCTCCTCAAAGTCGTCGTCGTCGCTCGGGAAGGCTCCTCCTCCCTGAAGGTCGATACCTCCATCGTCTTCCTCCATCTCTCTCAGCTGGTCCTCCTGGGCCTTGACAGTGGCCTCCAAGGATGCTATCTTGGCGCGAAGGCGCGCAATGGTAGCGTCCTTCTTGGCACGCTGTATGCGGAGTGTCTTGCGATCCTTGGCCAGCATCTTGATTGCATCGTCATGAGTTGCCAGTGCAAGGTGAGTCTGGTTGGCGTAGGCGCGGGCGTTGTCCAGATCCTGCTGAGTGTGGTACAGCATGAAATCCAGATGCTCAGCGTGGTGCCTCAACTCAGGGTGGGACTGCAGCTCCATGGGCACTCCCATAGCATCACGCCTCACGAGATGCGCGAGCGAGGACGCGAGTAGGCGCACCACGTTCTGTCCACGAGAGACGCGCAAGTGCCTCTGAAGGGCACGTGCGAGTCCGTCGAGCCGATTGCTCTCGCGGAAGGAGAAGAGGATCCTCTCCGAGGTGGGAGGCTCCATCTTGCCCCTCAAGTCAGCGGTGATGATCCACTGCAACTCTCCTCCGGGCTGGTCGTCAACCTGGATCCCGTGGAACTCGGGGTGGGGGCGTCCAAGAAAGTCCGAGACGGCATCGAGGTCGTGCTCGAAGATCAGACTCCCGCCGTTCCCAAGCTGGTAGAACTTGGCGTTGATGGGTTCATTCGGCTCCATCTGAAAGCGAAATGGATGAGTAAGTTAGAGAGTGAACAAGTGTGGCAAAATTTTAAGTAGATTCAAACAAGAAAGAGCATGATTCATCAATTTTTGAAAAGATCTCAAAGACAAGAGTGTGAATAGATTTTTCATAAATATTCCCTTCATTTGATTTCAAAGTTAAGTTTTTACGAACGTCCATTCTAACTAGGGTCTTCTAAGGTCAAACAATGGCTCACGATACCAACTTGTCAACACCCGGATTTTTAAGTCCGGATGCCTATTATGTCATTCATCGCAATCCCGGGAATATTGTTGTTGCGAGGCATAATAGTCGAATATCATAGTCATCATTCATTACAAACCATATTGTCTTACAACTTGAATCACATGATCCATATTACACAAATAGTTGATCTATTGATCAACGAACAAACACAAGTTCATAGCGGAAGCGTAAAGATAAATGGACTCTCTAGTCCACGAGGCCAACGCTTGACGTCGGAAGACTCCTAGTTGTCGTAGGCGTCCTGTGGTCATCTCCTTGGTAGTTCTGGTTCATCTTCATACTCTGGCCATTTGAATAGCCAGGGACAAAGCCGTGAGTACTTTAAGTACTCGCAAACTAATACTAGTGTAAGTGCTAACAATTCTAGTAAGGGGGTGCTAAGCTCTAGTTTATTTGCATAAAGCCAATTTTAGTTCACAAGTATTTGAGAAAAGACTTATTCAAGTGCTAACTAACTCAAGTGGGAACATTAGTGTCATTCCCACAACATTCAAGTTGTGATTCAAAACAAGTCACCAATTCACCATTCACTTCACCAACATTTTCAAGAATCTGACACCGGAAGCGTATGGCCTTTCCAACCGTCCGTAACCGTGGACACGGCTATTCGAATAGGTTTACACTCTGCGAGAGGTTGCACACTTGTGCCACAACATTTGATTTCATCCGTCGAGATAACCCCGAATCATCGTAACACAGTACGCGGATCATCAACCATAACCTTTTACTTACAAACCCTAGTATGAGCACCTCTCCCCATGAGCTTGGCCTCCCAGTGAAGACCAACTGTCAACCTGGGAACAGCATAGGGCTTGGCCGTACAATTCACCTCAATTTCACATCATTTCTCAACAATGGAGGCAGCCTCGGCATAACCCCTATGATGTGTGTTCAGAGGGAACCCATACTAAGATGCATAAATTTCCAGTTAAGCCCTACCCATAATCAGGTATTGTGGGGGTACTCAAAATTGGAAAGTTATCGCATTCAAACCAATATCAGTTTTATATCAAAAATCACCATCTTCTCTTAGTCATATTCACCTTCAAAAATCATTCAATGGAATGACTCATCATTCCAAGGTTTCAAAATTCAGTTCAAATCATTTGTTCCCATCTAGAGTAGTCAAATTTTAGTATTTAGCACTAGCACTAATCATGAGGGGGGGCTATCTTGCTTGGCTAGCTTGAGACTAACTTTGCTACTCTAGTAACCTTCTTTAACTTAGACCAAAGTTAACTATAAAAGTAACTCTTGAAACAAACAAGTAATAATTTGTAAGGTAAAAATTTGGGATAGGCTTGTGGTAAGAAAGGTAAGACTACTGGTGCCTTGCCCCAAAGGGCTTTGCACTTTGCAAGAATATTAGCTTGCCTTGGTAGTTCTCAAGGTGCTCCTCTTCCTCCTCTTGGTAGAATCCTTCCTCCTCCTGGTATTCTCCGGTGCTAGCGTCTAAATTCGAATACGAGGTATAATCACTTCAACAAGTTCAAGAGCTATATGATACGTCCCAAACGTATCTATAATTTCTTATGTTCCATGCTACTTTTATGATGATACTCACATGTTTTATACACATTATATGTCATATTTATGCATTTTCCGGCACTAACCTATTGACGAGATGCCGAAGAGCCGCTGTCGTTTTCTCGTTGTTTTTGGTTTCAGTAAATCCTAGTAAGGAAATATTCTCGGAATTGGACGAAATCAACGCCCGTGGGCCTATTTTTCCACGAATCTTCCGTAAGACCGGGAGGACTTACGAAGCGGGGCCACGAGGCGCCGCCACACTGAGGGCGGCGCGGCCCAGGTGCTGGCCGCGCGGCCCTGGCGTGTGGGGCCCTCGTGTGGCCCCCTGACCTGCCCTTCCGCCTACTTAAAGCCTCCGTCGCGAAACCCCCAGCACCGGGAGCCACGATACGGAAATCCTTCCAGAGACGCCGCCGCCGCCAATCCCATCTCGGGGATTCGGAGATCGCCTCCGGCACCCTCGCCGAGAGGGGAATCATCTCCCGGAGGTCTCTTCATCGCCATGATCGCCTCCGGATCGATGTGTGAGTAGTTCACCCCGGACTATGGGTCCATAGCAAGTAGCTAGATGGTCGTCTTCTCCTCATTGTGCTATCATGTTAGATCTTGTGAGCTGCCTATCATGATCAAGATCATCTATTTGTAATCCTACATGTTGTGTTTGTTGGGATCCGATGAATATTGAATACTATGTCAAGTTGATTATCAATCTATCATATATGTTATTTATGTTCTTGCATGCTCTCCGTTGCTAGTAGAGGCTCTGGCCAAGTTGATACTTGTGACTCCAAGAGGGGGTATTTATGCTCGATATTGGGTTCATGCCTCCATTAAATCTGGGACAAAGTGACAGAAAGTTCTAAGGTTGTGGATGTGTCGTTGCCACTAGGGATAAAACATCGATGCTTTGTCTAAGGATATTTGTGTTGATTACATTACGCACCATACTTAATGCAATTGTCTATTGTTTACAACTTAATACCGGAAGGGGTTCGGATGATAACCTGAAAGTGGACTTTTTAGGCATAGATGCATGCTGGATAGCGGTCTATGTACTTTGTCGTAATGCCCTGATTAAATCTCATAGTACTCATCATGATATATGTATGTGCATTGTTATGCCTTCTTTATTTGTAAATTGCCCAACTCGTAATTTGTTCACCCAACATCTGCTATCTTATGGGAGAGACACCACTAGTGAACTGTGGACCCCGGTCCTATTCTTTACATCCGAAATACAATCTACCGCAATTGTTCTTTACTCGTTCTTCGCAAACAATCATCATCATCCACACTATACATCTAATCCTTTGTTTACAGCAAGCCGGTGAGATTGACAACCTCGCTATTACGTTGGGGCAAAGTTCGTGATTGTGTTGTGCAGGTTCCACGTTGGCGCCGGAATCCCTGGTGTTGCGCCGCACTACACTCCGCCGCCATCAACCTTCAACGTGCTTCTTGACTCCTACTGGTTCGATAAACCTTGGTTTCTTACTGAGGGAAAACTTGCTACTGTGCGCATCACACCTTCATCTTGGGGTTCCCAACGGACGTGTCAACTACACGCCATCAAGCATTTTTTCGGCGCTCGTTGTCGGGAGATCAAGACACGCTGCAAGGGGAGTCTCCCACTTCCAATCTCTTTACTTTGTTTTTGTCTTGCTTTACTTTATTTACTGCTTTGTTTGCTGCACTTAAACAAAACACAAAAAAATTAGTTGCTAGCTTTACTTTATTTACTGTCTTGTTCTCTATATCGAAAACACAAAAAAATTAGTTACCTGCATTTACTTTATCTAGTTTGCTTTATTTACTATTGCTAAAATGGGTACTCCTGAAAATACTAAGTTGTGTGACTTCACTAGCACAAATAATAATGATTTCCTATGCACACCTATTGCTCCACCTGCTACCACAGCAGAATTCTTTGAAATTAAACCTCGCTTTACTGAATCTTGTTATGAGAGAGCAATTTTCTGGTGTTAGTTCTGATGATACTGCTGCCCATCTTAATAATTTTGTTGAACTATGTGAAATGCAAAAGTATAAGGATGTAGATGGTGACATTATAAAATTAAAATTGTTTCCTTTCTCCTTAAGATCGAGGAAGAGCTAAAGATTGGTTGCTATCTCTGCCTAGAAATAGTATTGATTCATGGACTAAATGTAAAGATGCTTTTATTGGTAGATATTATCCTCCCGCTAAAATTATATCTTTGAGAAGTAGCATAATGAATTTTAAGCAATTAGATAATGAACATGTTGCTCAAGCATGGGAGAGAATGAAATCTTTGGTAAAGAATTGCCCAACCCATGGACTAACTACTTGGATGATCATCCAAACCTTTTATGTTGAATTTTTCTTCGCGGAACCTATTGGATTCAGCTGCTGGAGGTACCTTTATGTCCATCACTTTTGGGGCGGCAACAAAGCTTCTTGATGATATGATGATAAATTACTCTGAATGGCACACGGAAAGAGCTCCACAAGGTAAGAAGGTACATTCTGTTGAAGAAACATCTTCCTTGAGTGATAAGATTGATGCTATTATGTCTATGCTTGTGAATGGTAGATCTAATGTTGATCCTAATAATGTTCCTTTAGCTTCATTGGTTGCCCAAAAAGAACATGTTGATGTGAATTTCATTAAAAGTAATAATTTCAACAACAAGGCTTATAGGAATAATTCTGGTAACAACTATAGGCCATATCCTTCTGCTAATGGTAATGGTTATGTTAATTCTTATGGGAATTCTTACAACAATAATAGGAGTGTACCCCCTGGTCTTGAAGTCATGCTTAAAGAATTTATTAGTACACAAACTGCTTTTAACAAATCTGTTGAGGAAAAGCTCGATAAAATTGATATTCTCGCTTCTAAAGTTGATAGACTTGCCTCTGATGTTGATCTTTTAAAATTGAAAGTTATGCCTAATAAGGATATTGATAATAAGATTGTTACTACAGCAAATGCCATCCAAGTTCGAATTAATGAGAATATTAGATTGATGGCCGAATTGCATGCTAGGTGGGAAAGAGAAGAAAATAAAAAACTAGCTAAAGAGAATAATGTAGCTAAAGTTTGGACTATTACCACCGCTAGTAATGTTAATGATTCACATTTTGCTACACCTCCTACTATCAATGGTAAAATAATTGGTGTTGGCAATGTTACTACTCCTAGTGCAAAGCGTGCAAAATTTCCTGAAACTCCTAAAACCGTCGAAATTGATAAAACCGTCGAAATTTTTCAAAATATTGGGGACAATGCTCCCATTGCTGTAGATCATAACGGTTTAGACTTTGATGATTGTCACATCTCTGAAGTTATAAAGTTCTTACAAAAGCTTGCTAAAAGTCCCAATGCTAGTGCTATAAATTTGGCCTTTACAAAACATATTACAAATGCTCTCATAAAAGCTAGAGAGGAGAAACTAAAACTTGAAACCTCTATTCCTAGGAAGTTGGAAGATGGTTGGGAGCCCATCATTAAGATGAGGGTCAGTGATTTTGATTGTAATGCTTTATGTGATCTTGGTGCAAGTATTTCGTTATGCCTAAGAAAATCTATGATATGCTTGACTTGCCACCATTGAAAAATTGTTATTTTGATGTTAATCTTGTTGATAATGCTATGAAGAAACCTTTGGGGAGGATTGATAATGTTCGTATTATGGTTAACAATAACCTTGTCCCCGTTGATTTTGTTGTCTTGGATATTGAATGCAATGCATCTTGTCCCATTATATTGGGAAGACCTTTTCTTCGAACTGTTGGTGCCACCATTGATATGAAGGAAGGTAATATTAAATATCAATTTCCCCTCAAGAAAGGTATGGAACACTTCCCTAGAAAGAGAATGAAGCTACCTTATGATTCTATCATTAGAACAAATTATGCCGTTGATGCTTCATCTCTCGATAATACTTGATACACACTTTCTGCGCCTAGCTGAAAGGCGTTAAAGAAAAGCGCTTATGGGAGACAACCCATTATTTTACTTCTGCACTTTGTTTTATATTTGAGTCTTGGAAGTTGTTTAATACTGTAGCAACCTCTCCTTATCTTTATTTTATTGCATTGTTGTGCCAAGTAAAGTCTTTGATAGTAAAGCCAATAATAGATTTGGATTACTGCGCAGGAACGCATTTCTTGCTGTCACGAATTTGAGCAGTAGTCTCTGTAGAAAAATCAAAAAAATCTGCCAATTTACGTGCGTGATCCTCAGATATGTACGCAACTTTCATTAAATTTGGGCATTTTCATCTGAGCAAGTATGGTGCATCTTTAAAATTCGTCTTTACGAACCGTTTCGTTTTGACAGATTCTGCCTTTTATTTCGCATTGCTCGTTTTGCTATGTTTGATGGATTTCTTTGTTCCATTAACTTTCAGTAGCTTTGAGCAATGTCCAGAAGTGTTAATAATGATTATGTCACCTCTGAATATATGAATTATGCACTGAACCTCTAATGAGTTTGTTTCGAGTTTGGTGTGGAGGAAGTTTTCAAGGGTCAAGAGAGGAGGATGATACAATATGATCAAGAAGAGTGAAAAGTCAAAGCTTGGACATGCCCCCGTGGTTCATCCCTGCATATTTTAAGAATACTCAAGCGTCTAAGCTTGGGGATGCCCAAGGCATCCCTTCTTCATCGACAACTTATCAGGTTCCTCTAGTGAAACTATATTTTTATTCCGTCACATCTTATGTGCTTTACTTGGAGCGTCCGTTTGTTTTTGTTTTTGTTTTTGTTTGAATAAATCGGATCCTAGCATTCTTTGTTTGGGAGAGAGACACGCTCCGCTGTTTCGTATGAACACATATGTTCTTAGCTTCATCTTTAATGTTCATTGCGAAATTTGAACTATTTCATTCATTGTTATATGGTTGGAAACGGAAAATGACGCATGTTGTAAATGGTTTAATGTCTTGAATAATGTGATACTTGGCAATTGTTGTGCTCATATAGATCTTGTTTAAGCTCTTGCATCATGTACCTTGTACTCATTAATGAATAACTACATAGAGCTTGTTAAAATTTGGTTTGCATGATTGATCTCTAGAGTCTAGATATTTTCTCGTTTGAGGTGTTTGAACAACAAGGAGACAATGTAAAGTCTTATAATAGTTACAATATGTTCATATGTGAGCTTTGCTGCACCTTTTATACTTGAGTTTGCTTCAAACAACCTTGCTAGCCTAGCCTTGTATTGAGAGGAATTCTTCTCGTGCATCCAAATCCTTGAGCCAATAACTATGCCATTTGTGTCCACCATACCTACCTACCACATGGTATTTCTCCGCCATTCCAAAGTAAATTACTTGAGTGCTACCTTTAAAAATTTCTATTCTTTACCTTTGCAATATATAGCTCATGGGACAAATAGCTTAAAAACTATCGTGGTGAAGAATATGTACTTATGTGTCTTATTTCTTAATAAGTTGCTTGTTGAGCGGTAACCATGTTTTCTGGGGACGCCATCAACTTTACCTTTGTTGAATATCATGTGAGTTGCTATGCATGTTCGTCTTGTCTGAAGTAAGGGCGGTTCTCACAATCAAATGGTTTGAGTATGCATACTGTTAGAGAAGAACATTGGGCCGCTAACTAAAGCCATGATTCATGGTGGAAGTTTCAAGTGTGGACAACTAATCCTCAATCTCTTATGAGAATATTAACTGTTGTTGAATGCTTATGCATTAAAGAGGAGTCCATTATCCGTTGTCTATGTTGTCCCGGTATGGATGTCTAAGTTGAGAATAATCAAAAGCGAGAAATCCAATGCGAGCTTTCTCCTTAGACCTTTGTACAGACGTGCATAGAGGTACCCCTTTGTGACACTTGGTTGAAACATATGCTATGCAATGATAATCCGTGTTAACCCAAGCTAATTAGGACAAGGTGCGAGCACTATTAGTATACTATGCATGAAGCTTGCAACTTATAAGATGTCTTATACATAACTCATATGCTTTATTACTACCGTTGACAAAATTGTTTCTTGTTTTCAAAATGAAAAGCTCTAGCACAAATATAGTAATCAATGCTTCCCTCTACGAAGGGCCTATCTTCTACTTTATTGTTGAGTCAGTTTGCCTATTCTTTCTATCCCAGAAGCAAACACTTGTATCAATTATATGCATTGATTCTTACATGTTTACCTATTGCACTTGTTATATTGCTTTGTGTTGACAAATTATCCATGAGATATACATGTTACAAGTTGAAAGCAACCGCTGAAACTTAATCATCCTTTGTGTTGCTTCAATATATTTACTTTGAATTTATTGCTTTATGAGTAATTCTTATGCAAGTCTTATTGATGCTTGTCTTGAAAGTATTATTCATGAAAAGTCTTTGCTATATGATTCATTAGTTTACTCATTATCTTCATCATTGCTTCGAATCGCCGCATTCATCTCATATGCTTTACAATAGTATGATCAAGATTATGATAGCATGTCACTTCAGTAAATTATCTTTGTTATCGTTTACCTACTCGAGGGCGAGTAGGAACTAAGCTAGGGATGCTTGATACGTCCCAAACGTATCTATAATTTCTTATGTTCCATGCTACTTTTATGATGATACTCACATGTTTTATACACATTATATGTCATATTTATGCATTTTCCGGCACTAACCTATTGACGAGATGCCGAAGAGCCGCTTGTTGTTTTCTCGCTGTTTTTGGTTTCGTAAATCCTAGTAAGGAAATATTCTCGGAATTGGACGAAATCAACGCCCGTGGGTCCTATTTTTCCACGAAGCTTCCGAAGACCGGAGGACAGACGAAGTGGGGCCACGAGGCGCCGCCACACCGTAGGCGGCGCGGCCCAGGCGTGGCCGCGCGGCCCTAGCGTGTGGGGCCCTCGTGTGGCCCCCCGACTCTGCCCTTCCGCCTACTTAAAGCCTCCGTCGCGAAACCCCCAGCACCGAGAGCCACGATACGGAAAACCTTCCAGCAGACGCCGCCGCCGCCAATCCCATCTCTGGGGATTCAGGAGATCGCCTCCGGCACCCTCGCCGGAGAGGGGAATCATCTCCCGAGGTCTCTTCATCGCCATGATCGCCTCCGGATCGATGTGTGAGTAGTTCACCCCCGGACTATGGGTCCATAGCAGTAGCTAGATGGTCGTCTTCTCCTCATTGTGCTATCATGTTAGATCTTGTGAGTTGCCTATCATGATCAAGATCATCTATTTGTAATCCTACATGTTGTGTTTGTTGGGATCCGATGAATATTGAATACTATGTCAAGTTGATTATCAATCTATCATATATGTTATTTATGTTCTTGCATGCTCTCCGTTGCTAGTAGAGGCCTCTGGCCAAGTTGATACTTGTGACTCCAAGAGGGAGTATTTATGCTCGATAGTGGGTTCATGCCTCCATTAAATCCGGGATCGTGATGAAAAGTTCTAAGGTTGTGGATGTGCTGTTGCCACTAGGGATAAAACATCGATGCTTTGTCTAAGGATATTTGTGTTGATTACATTACGCACCATACTTAATGCAATTGTCCGTTGTTTACAACTTAATACCGGAAGGGGTTCGGATGATAACCCGAAGGTGGACTTTTTAGGCATAGATGCATGCCGGATAGCGGTCTATGTACTTTGTCGTAATGCCCCGATTAAATCTCATAGTACTCATCATGATATATGTATGTGCATTGTTATGCCTTCTTTATTTGTCAATTGCCCAACCGTAATTTGTTCACCCAACATCTCGCTATCTTATGGGAGAGACACCACTAGTGAACTGTGGACCCCGGTCCTATTCTTTACATCCGAAATACAATCTGCCGCAATTGTTCTTTACCGTTCTTCGCAAACAACCATCATCATCCACACTATACATCTAATCCTTTGTTTACAGCTAAGCCGGTGAGATTGACAACCTCGCCGTTACGTTGGGGCAAAGTTCCGTGATTGTGTTGTGCAGTGTTCCACGTTGGCGCCGGAATCCCTGGTGTTGCGCCGCACTACACTCCGCCGCCATCAACCTTCAACGTGCTTCTTGACTCCTACTGGTTCGATAAACCTTGGTTTCTTACTGAGGGAAAACTTGCTGCTGTGCGCATCACACCTTCCTCTTGGGGTTCCCAACGGACGTGTCAACTACACGCCATCACTATACTAAGCACATCATCACTTCACCAACTATTCTAATCACACACATAACACAAAATAGGTGCATTGGTTTTCTTTATTTAGGAAAAATAATTTCCTCTCATTACATATGTAAATGATAGTTTCCATACAGTTCTTGAGGAATAATTTCCTCTCATTGAATCTTCTTTAAGATTTAATTTCTCAAACAATCATACATGAATTCATGTTGACCTAAGTCAACCATTCATCATCATCATTTGAGAAAATGATTTAAATGAGGTAGAATACCACATACTTTTTATCAATTGTAAATATGATTTAAAATCACCAAGTATTTCATGTGAGAGTACTTCACAAGGGGTCCAAACTTCATATGAAAGTACTTGGGACAAGATTTAAATGAAGTAAGACACTTCATATGATTTTCATAATAGTTTTGGACAATATCACTTAAGTAAACTAGCCATATTGTCCATTATTTAAACTAGGGCATGATCATACAAAGTGACCACACTATATTTTTGCAGAAACAAATAGTGTAAGTGAAATGTGAGCTATTAGAGTTGGAATTAACTAAATATCACATTTGGTTGATTTTTAAGATTTATTTGAATGTGCAAAAGTCCCTGGCTTGATCTTTTTGTCACATTATTTCTACAACAGATCTCACATTGAGACCAGTGGCAAGTTGTAGATCTTTTCAGTAGCTTTCTAACAACATCAAGTTTGCTACATTTGGCCAAGCCAAATAGATTCTATTTAATTTCAAAGTTAGGTCCAGTATTGAAATTGGTTTGAAATTATTTAAACGAGATTTGACTTAAAAGGGCCGGTGGGAAAAGAACTTGGGCCGAAACGATTCAAAACAGAGAAATCCAGCCCAGCAGCGCATCTCGTGCGAGTGGGCTTGCGCGACAAGGTGGGGCGCACGTCGGCGACTGACTTTAAACCCGAAACGGTATGGGATCAATGCGGTGCGTTGGATTAAAACGAGATCTAACGGCCGAGGGTGCGATCGTCTCCGACGAGAGCCCGATGGTACAGCGCGGCAAGCCTAGGGGGTCGGAGGGGCTAACTAGTGGTCCGGCGATGGCTAGCGAGTATGCGCGCAGGAAGTGGTGGACGACGGTGAAGCAGCCCTGTAGCAAGGTGGCGGAGCTCGAGGCGGCTCGGATCGCACCGGCGATTCCTCCGGGGCTTCCGCGGCTCCGAGCGCTTGCGATTGCGGCAACTCCGGCGGCGATTGGGTGTGTAGGCTTGGTTGTGGAGAAGCGGAGATGGGAGGAGAAGATGGTGGGTGCTTGGTTTGGTCCGAGGAGCTCTCTATTTATAGATGGGCGAGGGTGCTGCGGGGCAGAGTTGGGGTCGACATGGGCGCGGCGGTTCCAGAGCGAGCTAGGGAGCTAGGCGATGGCGCGAGACTGCTCGCGGTGTCCCGGCGAAGCGTTTGGCGGCGACGGCGCGGTCCGACGGCGGCGTTGGATTGGGTCGCATTGCTTCCATGTCTGCCGCGGCAATGGCGGGATCTCTTCTTCGTCTCCGGTGGCGGCGGTCCAGGGTTCGTGTCGAGCGCGTGTCCGGCGCATCCGCGGTGGCACGGCGGATGCTCAAGGCGCCGAGAGAGGGGCACGGGGGGCTTGTGCGCGGGCGGCGCGTGGCCGAAGGGTGTCCGTGGCGTGCGCGTGCGCTGACGCGAGCGGCATGCCGGGCGATGCTGGGCGCGCGATCTCCAGCGAGCTACGGCTTCGTCCTGCGGCAAGTGGCGGTGCTAGGTGGTGCTAGGGAGGCACGGTGACGCGTCGTGGGACACGATGTCGTGGCCAGAGGTAGAGAAGAAGGAGAGAAGAGGTGGTGCGACATGAGTGGTGACATGGCCGGCATGGCCATGTCTTTGCCTCCTTAGGCTTGCTCTCCTAGGGCTCCTATACATGGCATGAGTGAGAGGGAACCGGGGTGACAGGTTGGAGTAGTTTGGGGCGAGTAGGTTGGCTCAGTGTACTATTTGAAATAGTGTTTGCAATTATTCCATAATTTGAAATTTTGCAAAGTTTGCCCAAATTTGGTTGAGCTCAAATGGATTCAAAAATTGAAAGTGGTGCATTTGGTTAAGTTGTAAATGACCAGAGACAACTATGTGTGGTGGTGGAATTTTAAAAATCAAAGAATTGCAAAATTTGATAAAGTGAGATTGTTGCTCATATTAAAAAGTCTCAACTTTGCATGAGCATAGTTTTTGATCCAAGGTGAATTTGGCATGGTGGTCTTTACCAAAGTTGTTCACCTTGATGTGCTCTTGGATGACATGCAAAGAATTGGGAAACTTTAGTTTGAAAAACTTGAAATGCAGGGGCTCAAAGTAGGGACCAGATTATAAATGGCAGATTTGACCATTATCATATGTGATCCCATTTTGAGTTTGAATTTGATTTGATTTGTGTTTCTTTGATTCCAAAAGTTGTAATAAGTGTTTAGTAACATAATACAACTAATGGTGAAGACCAAAATGGTCTAGGGTAAAGATTTGCAAAAATGGCATAAACCATATGTGAGGGTTTTAGGGTTTTGTTCTTATTTGATTTCTTTTTCTTTTTGATTTATTTGGTTTGTGATCTTCACTTGATCACTTTAGGGTTTTAGGGTTTAGCACTTAAACACAATAACAATCATCATGGCAAAAACACAAGTATTAGGTATGAGCACTATGCATAGCACTCTATGTAAGAAAAGTTTTTGTTGGTTCTCATTTTTGGAAAAAGGAAATTCATTTTCTCTTTGTTTTAAAATTTGGGATGTTACAGACTTGACCTTGAAGTAGGTTTTTGCGGGATTGCCATGAGAGCAGTTAACTGGTACCTGATCCGTCAGATGAACCAACCCCATCTACCGTTATCCCTGTACAATATATGGTTATTTCATAAAAATTATTCAGCGACTCGAAGAAACCATGTGTTAATTGTAATGATGCAGATTTTACTTTACTCTTCGATTCAAGCAAAATCTCGGGGGCTACTGACATAGGCATCCCCAATGGGCCTGCCGAAGATTGTACCCGGGGTTTACTGAAGGCTCATGAGTCGAAGAATACGAAGCCCGAAAGCCCAGTTAACTGTCGATATGGAAAGATAGAATTGTATTAGGAATAAAGAGATTTGTAACTTTACGGGTCAAACTCAAAGAGTCTCCCGAATCACGTAAACTTGTGTAAAACGAAACCCTCGGCTCCGCCTCGTATATAAGGGGGAGTCGAGGGACGAAGAGAGGATCGATTTCATTGTCAACACAACCCTAGTTTTTTAGTAGTCGAGTACTTTTCTGGCTGAAACCCTCGAGATCTACTTGCCCTCTACTGCCACGAAAACCCTAGTCTACAATCCGTAGGCATCGACAAGTCGATACCTTGTCAGCTGCAGCCCCAAGCCTATCTTGGGATTCTCCTTTTTCTTCGGCTGTATCGTTGCTGTTTTCTTCGGCTTGGTTGACCTTTAACTAATTACCTCCCAAAAAACTCCAGGTGGTATGGGTAAGCACTGCGACCCGATAGCTTGCCAAAAACGCCACCTCGTCTGTTATCGAGTCCAGCCGACATGATTTACCTTGCAACCGTCGAAGGTTTTCTTGAGTTCATCGTATACTTCCTTATATGCTATCATGCTGTCGTTGACTGCGTCACACTTGTTCATCACCTGTTGTGCCACTAGCTGGAAGTCGCCAAATATTTTGAGACGAGTAGCGCCGCACGTCTTTGCCATCTTCATCCCATGAATAAGAGCTTTGTATTCTGCCTCGTTGTTTGATGCATTTGGGAAAGTCATCCGAAGTATATACTTCATCTTGTCGCCTTGTGGTGAAATAAGCACTACTCCCGCTCCAGCTCCTTCTAATCTCTTGGACCCATCGAAGTTCATATGCCACGTACTCGACAAATCTGGGGATCCTGTATTTTGGAGTTCCATCCACTCTGCGACGAAGTCCGGCAGGATTTGTGGTTTTACTGCTTTTTTTCATATGTGATGTCCCGAGGGGGAAGTTCGACTCCCCAAAGGAAGACATGCCCTGTGGTCTATGGATTTTTTAAAATATTCGAGAGGGGCGCCTCATTGACCACTATTATCGGGTGCGCCGAAAAATAGTGCCTTAGCTTTCTTGCTGACATGAATACTCCATATGCCAGCTTCTGATACTGCGGGTAGCGCTGTTTGGACGGTGATAAAACTTCGCTAAGGAAATAAACTGGCCGCTGAACTCTGTGTATTTTTCCCTCTCCCTCTCTTTCTACCACGAGGACTGTGCTGACCATCTGAGGCGTGGCTGCAATGTATAGTAACAACGGCTCCTTGTCTCGTGGCGCCACCAGCACTGGTGGTGTCGAGATTGTGCGCTTCAGATGCTCAAAAGCTTTGTTTGCTTCTTCGTTCCACTCGAACTTTTCTCCTTGCTTGATAATCGCGTAAAAGGGCAACGCTTTTTCTCCCAACCTGGCGACGAATCTGCTCAATGTTGCGACTCGCCCTGTTAGTTGTTGTATCTCCTTGAGCTTGGTTGGTTTTCTCATTATTAGGATAGCTTGTATTTCTCTGGATTGGCCTCGATCCCTCTTGCTGATACCAAGTATCCGAGGAGTTCTCCCGCAGGAACGCCAAAGGAACATTTCGTCAGGTTCAGCTTCAACGGAACATATCGAGGTTGTCGAAAGTTTCTCTCAGATCATCAATGAGGGATGTCCCTTGCTTTGTTGTAATGACCATGTCGTCGATATATACTTGAACATTCTTGCCAATCTGTGTGGCTAAGCACTTCTGCATCATCCTCTGGTATGTAGCTCCCGCGTTATTCAACCCTAAGGGCATTGTTCTATAACAATACACGCCATACAGCGTTATGAAAGCTGTTTTGACTTCATCTTCTTCTTTTAGTCGAATCTGGTTGTAACCAGATTATGCATCCATGAAGGAAAGACGTTCGCAGCCTACCGCGGAGTCGATAATTTGATCGATCCTTGGGAGGGGAAAGTGATCCTTTGGACAATGTTTGTTGAGACACGTGAAATCGACGCACATGCGAAGGACTTTAGTGTTTTTCTTCGGAACCAACACTGGGTTGGTGACCCACGTTGCTTCAGTTTTCAACTCCTTGATGAAACCAACTTCTTGGAGTCGATGGATTTCAGATAACATGGCTTTGCGGTTTGGCTCAGAAAAATGCCGCAAAGGTTGTCGAATAGGTCTAGCTCTCGGATCTAGATTGAGGGCATGCTCGGCAAGTTCCCTGGGTACTCCTGGCATGTCAGCTGGGCACCATGCGAAGATTTCCCAGCGCTCATGGAGTAACTCAACGAGCGTGCCTTCGTATGCGCTGTCCATGTTGGTAGCGATTGATGTCGTCTTCTTAGGATCTGTCGGGTGGATCTGAATTTCCTTTGAATCCTTGGAGGTGTCGAAACCTTGCTCCTGCAAGGATCTACCCCTGTCTGGTAACACATCGTGATCAGTGGTTAGTTTCGACTCCTCGTACTCAGCTTGCATCCCGAATGTTTCAGACAGCTTGTGAAATCCTTGTCGCACTTATCCGCTAGAGCAAAACTTCCTTTGACTGCGATTGAGCCCTTAGGTCCAGGTATCCTCCATAGCAGATACGTGTAATGCGGCATAGACATGAATCTGGCGTATGCAGATCGTCCTAGTAGGGCGTGATACTGCGATGGCCAATCGATTACTTCGAATTCCAGCCTCTCCTTTCTAAAGTTCTCCCTTGTTCCAAACTGTACGTTCAATAGGATCTTGCCCAAAGGGTAATTCGGCTTCTCAGGTGTGATACCATGGAAACGCGTGTCTATTGGCGTCAGATTGACCAATGATATGTTCATCTTCCGCAGTGTATCTGCGTACATGAGATTCAGACTGCTCCATCTGACATGGGCATACCCTTCGGGTACCCATTATTGGTATACCTGGATCGGCTCGGCCCAATATGGAGAAGGCCCAACAAGGCAACCCGAAGAAGTAGTCGACTAGGACTCTTGTAAAACCCTAAGCTGGTTGCATATATAAAGCTAGCCAGGGCACCCGAAATAAGGGGGACAATAGATAGACAACATAGCTCCGGCCTCAGCGGCACCCCGTAAACACATCTATGATCATATACCGGATTGCTAGCAGCACGTAGGGATCCTCCACCGAGGGGACCCGAAGCTGGGTACGTCGTGTGCCTAATCTCGCTCCCGGAATCTCCATCGTCGCTCTCTCCCGAAACCCAAGTCTACAATACGTAGGCATTGGCGAGGTGATCCCTCGTCAATTGGCGCCGTCTGTGGGAACAGCGACGACTGGATTTTGTCATCTGGGCGAGATCCTTCATCATGAACAATCGCATCGGAAGATCAGGGAATTCATCATTAGCAACTTCATCTGGCGGATGGCTGAATTTTTTCGTGCGCGGAGCGAAATCAGGGGCACGACGACAAAGCTATTCGTTGGGCTCTTCATCCGCGACGGGCAGAGAGATTGCTTCCGCACAATCGGGAGTACGATCAAACTTCCGTTTTGTTTCCGTCAAAGGTGATAGATCAATTGCCGCTGCTTGCCAATACGATCGTGTGTGGCAAAGAAAAAGAAAAAAGGAAAATCGGCTGCTTGCAAGGGAATCTCTCGGGACTGCTTCTAGCATCATGATGCAGCGCGAGGACAACTTTCCTGGCTGGCGCATCAGTCCACGACGACGTATTGACGTGCCGCACCGGCCGGGTCTCGGACTAGCATGCCAATCGAAGATGGGCACCGGCGTGAAGCAAAGCCTTTTTTCTTTACGATCTTACTCTCTCCTATTGATTAATCATCTAGTTGATTTTCTATTCAAAGTTTCAAATCTAACAACGTGTGCATGTTTCTTTTACCCATCGAGTGAAAGATTAGTTCACAGAAGAATCGAGATAGCATAAAAATAATCGCTACATACTTCAGATCTTCGCCATCGACATAATTGGTTAAGACTCGATCCCTCAGCGGATTCGCAAGTATGAATCTGCGCTACGACATACTCGTTTGTGGCGAACTCTTGATTCCCGACACAAAACTATCAGATGCTATATTTTCAGTATACTACTCTTTGTAAATTTATTTTGGGCCAAATATTTTTGGTCCGTGCTATTATTTGCGCGCAGTTTTTTGCGCCGTAACATAACTGCAGATCGGGAATAAGCTTCGACTATTTTGCTATCTTGACCCTGTTCGCCATCATGTGTCTCGTCTTTTGGTTGCACAATTATTTCGATCAGAGATCATCTTTCATCGGCCACGCCGACTCTGGCTCCAGCGATTACATCAACAATGTCAGCACGACGCCGCGCGCTACATCGACCGTGTCCGTGTGCACGACCTGCTTGGCGACGACTCCGTCGCACCCGATAAAAGCTAAGTGTTACCTCTTCCGAGAGTTAATTATATATTTACTTTCTCCACACCCGAATACTTGGGGGCTGCATCATTACATCATTAGAGCAAATTCACCTAACACTGGAGGCTGTACCATTACTTCGTTACAACAAATATATTTGGTTACTTGGTGAATTTCTTTTCTTCGGCTCTGGATATATCTTCTCCGGCTTAGTGGAATTATTTTCTCCGGTTGAGAGAAATTATTTTCTTCGACTCAGTGAAATTATTTTCTTCGACTTAGTGGATTTATCTTCTTCGGCTCAGTGGATTTATTCTCTTCAGATTACTGGATTGGTTTTCTTTGGGTTATTATTGGGTCACTTATAGAATATTACCCGATGTGTTTCCGGGTCAATGGATTCATCTTCTATGGTTATTACTAGAACTATTTTTTCCGGGTCAATGGATTCATCCTCTATGATATCAGCGGATTCATCTTCTATGGTTATTATTGGATTCTTCGGGTCAATGGGTTCATCCTCTATGATATCAGCGGATTCATCTTCTATGGTTATTACTGGATTCTTCGGGTCAATGGATTCATCCTCTATGATATCGACGGATTCATCTTCAATATATGCTCTATATTTAATGGCATAATCCTCAATATGGATTCATCTCAAATACTTCATCTTGGATTCATCTTCGTAGATTCATATTATATTATTGACAATGGCTTTATCCTAAATGGTTTCACCGTATATGATGTCGCGACTCCATCAACCTCTTCCGACATCAAGGCTAACACTCGGGGGCTCGACAATGACTTTGCCCTGGGTTATAACTGCGGTACCGTGTCTAAGAAACAATCATGACATCACCCCAGAAACACTCGGGGGCTCGGCTATTTCTTCATCAAACAATTTGGCGGCATTTATTTTCGCTATTTGGTGGTTTCTACTTCGGCTCGATTTGTTCTCCGCACTCGAAGACTTCATCGCGCGACTCCGTCGTGCCCAATAAGCTAAGTGTTCCTTTGATTTGCATAAAGTTGATTATCATTTACTTTCGCCGCACTCAGGCACTCGGGGGCTGCGCCATACTTCTTCACTTTACATCTCAGGTCGACAGAAAGAATAATTGCGCCTACAAAAAAGTCTTCAAGGAGAACCTGACAAAATTGTCTTCAAGGATGAACCCGACGAAATCTTCTTCAGGGAGGAACCCGACAAAATCAAAAGAGAACCCGACGAAATCTTCTTCATGGAGGAACTCGACGAAATTTTCATCAAGGAGGAACCAAAAAAAAAAAAGATGGACAAATCTTCGGGTTCATTGACTCGTCATATTGTTCCGAGCAAGAGCATCGGTGATGTACCCGACAATATAGAAGAACCAATATATTCGGCTGTCTCGTCAAGCCCGAGAGAAAAATAGAAGAACCCGCAAAATGGGTCATTGCATCAGCCGAACAAGGCACTCGACAATATATTCTCAGAGCGCTAAAAGTCGCGAATAATCTCTGAATGCCGCAAAATTCTGCGAAGGTAAGACCCCAGATCCGTTCTGAGCGGCGTGGCACCGTCTCTGACGTCGGTTTGCTACTTTTATCCGTATCAACGAGATACGAAGAAAAATCCTAACGGACGCGTTAGGTACCCGATAAAACATGACCGGGACTCGAGCAGAATGGTAAGACCTTAAGCGGCACCTGTCGAGTTAACACCGAGTATCCGGGATCATGTCCAGGGACGTGATCTTGAAGTAGGTTTTTGCAGATTGCCACTAGAGCAGTTAACTAGTACCTGATCCGTCAGATGAACTAGCCCCAACTACCATTATCCCTGTACAATATAAATATGGATGTCAAATAAAAATAGCAACGGCACGGAGTCAATAAAAGAGGGGCTGCGCCAATTGTTCTTTATCGAGTAGTACAACTTGAGCCTATGCCTAGGTGCAAGCACTGCCCATAGGCTCGGGGGCTACTCTTATCGAGAGTATTCTTCACCCTCCCGATAAGATACAAGAAAGAGGAAAAATTGTGGTGTCGATTAAAAGCAAGTTGAGCCTACACCCAAGTGCAAACACTTGGCTGTAGCCTCGGGGCTACTCCCATCGGGAGCGCTGGTCGCGCACCCGATAGAAAAATAACTTCGACGAGCATCTATGACAATCAAGGTTTGTAGACTCAACTCGATTCTACGACTCGAGTGGAGCCTACTCCCATCGGGAGCACATGGATTTCATCAAGTCTTCCGAAATATAGTTAAGTTCTTCATCGAGTAGTACAACTTGAGTCTATGCCTAAGTGCAAGCACTTACCCATAGACTCTGGGGCTACTCCCATCGGGAGCGCCGCCGCGCACCCGATAATTTCAAGAATCGTCGACATCATCTACGCTACACATGATCTACGACATGGACCTCGCCTTGTATTTCTTCGACTTCGGAGATGGTTATGCTTGGAGTTTCTACGCAAGTCTTCGACTTCCCTATAAACTCGGGGCTACTGACATGGGCATACCCTTCGGGTACCCATTATTGGTATACCTCGGACTCGGCATCGGCCCAATATGGAGAAGGCCCAACAAGGCAACCCGAAGAAGTAGTCAACTAGGACTCTTGTAAAACCCTAGGCTGGTTGCATATATAAAGCTAGCCAGGGCACCCGAAATAAGGGGGACAATAGATAGACAACATAGCTCCGCCTCCGGCGGCACCCTGTAAACACATCTATGATCATATACTGGATTGCTAGCAGCACGTAGGGATCCTCCACCGAGGGGACCCGAAGCTGGGTACGTCGTGTGCCTAATCTCGCTCCCGGAATCTCCATCGTCGCTCTCTCCCGAAACCCAAGTCTACAATACGTAGGCATTGGCGAGGTGATCCCTCGTCACCATCCATCCACGAATATTCGAGAGACTTCGTACCCTTCGATGACCGCTGGTAATATCATTGCTGATTGTCCTGGTCGCGGAACTTGAGGTGGGTGATCATCCTGAGTGAATCCTATGGGATGTCCCGACCAATTGAGATACTCGATGGTTGGTGGAGGTTTCGTTACTGCCATATAAACTTGTCGAGATATTAGCTTCTGTGACATATTCGAAGGCCTACCCTTCTGTATCATCGACACTGCTCCCCTTGTGTTTGTGAAACCATCATTAGCAGCTGGAGCTGCCGCTATTTGTAATTGATGCTGGTTTGCACTCGTAATTGCGGGTGGTGGCGGTGGTGGTACATGTACCTCACTCATTGGCCCTTGCACGTACCCTTTTCTTGCTGCCTCTGCTTGCTTGGTCTCTGTCACCCTTTGCAAGGCTTGAAAAGTTCGACAGTCCTTCTGGAGATGACCCGACTGTCTTCTTCTGTCGCTGTCGACATAAAAATGCATCTACCACGGCCCGTTCAACAGATCCTCGGGTGACACATTGTATGGCCTTGGAAACCTGGGTCGATTATTTTGCCTAGTGGAGCCTAGTGCATCTCTGTGATCACTTCGTTGATCATTACTCCTGTGATAATCATCACGTTGATTTCCTCCACTATTTCCTCGGAAGCCGGCCGATACTTGGCCGAGATCGTCATAGTCCGTAAAGTTGCGGTAGCGTCGCCTATTTTGATTGTTGTTTCTGTTGCGATCTTCCTCGGGTGACCTTTGCCTCTTATTGTGGACAACATCCTCTCCGTCAGCCCAGCGATTCTCTATTTCCATGAGATCTACTAATGTTCTTGGGTTGGATCTTCCACATTCTTCGATTAGGTCTCTACTTCGGATTCCTGGGATGAACACATCTATTGCTCTTTCATCAGACACATGCTCAGCCGAATTTTTGATGATGCTCCAGCGCTGGATATACGCTCTCATCATTTCATCTAATTTTTGCTTGCATGTCTGTTATCACCAAAATTTGACCGGATCAGAGGTGGGCCGCGATTGGAGATGGGCTTGAAGAATATACATGGAAGGAATACATGAATCGGCCTTATATGCAAAGTTTGGGCTAGTTTGCCCGTGTATCTGTAATATAGTAGGATACGTGTCAGTTAGATAGAGTTTGGCTCGTGCCCGGTTGGGATTATTCCCACGTTAGAAAGTCTACGGACTATAAATATGTATCTAGGGTTTATGGAATAAACAACAATCACGTTCACCACAAACCAATCTAGGCGCATCGCCAACTCCCTTGTCTCGAGGGTTTCTTCCGGTAAGCATCATGCCGCCTAGATCGCATCTTGCGATCTAGGCAGTACACGTTTATTCGTTGTTCATGCGTTGCTCGTACTGAAGCCTTGTTGATGGCGAGCAACGTAGTTATCATAGATGTGTTAGGGTTAGCATTGTTCATCGTATCATATGCTGTCGTCGTGCAACCCTTAGACATCTAGCCGCCCTTACACCTATCTTAGGTGTAAGGGCGGCACCCCGCTTGATCATTATTTAGTAGATCCGATCCGTTATGATTGCTCCTTGTTCTTCAAGGATTAGTTTAATATCCGCATAGTTAGGCCTTACAAACGGGTTGAAGGATCCAGTGGCGCGTAGGGTGTAGTTTGCTAGCCCTAGACAGGATGTTCCGGGGATCAACTTCGTGTTGGTTTTCAGGCCTTGTCTAGGGTCGGTTTACGATCACCGTGCGTGGCCGCCAGGCTCAATCACGAGTAGGATGTTCCGATTATGTGGTGAAAACCCTAAATCGTAGTAGGTCGTTTTAGCTTTATTTTGATCAAGCGGGACCACCATCCGATCGTACACCTCGTACGGATCATGGGTGGATCGGCTCCTTGAGCCGATTCACGAGACAACTCCGAGAGCCGATCGAGGCTCGTATTTAATGTTTACGTGTATGCCATGCGAGGAAACTAAGCGAGGCATATCCATCACCTTCCCCGACCGGGTATAGGTCAGAGTGGCACGCCCTTGCACCAGCATCGGACGTGCGTGCCGAGTCTTTGCGGGCCGTCGCTCGGAGGGACCAGGGCCAGCCGCAGATCCTCG
Source organism: Lolium rigidum (assembly GCF_022539505.1). Lineage (NCBI taxonomy): Eukaryota > Viridiplantae > Streptophyta > Magnoliopsida > Poales > Poaceae > Lolium > Lolium rigidum. The sequence continues at coordinate 65,685,954 of NC_061509.1, forward strand.
GGAGCCTCCGGCTCTACCGTGTTGCCCGTCGCTGCTCGCCGGTGGGTTTCGACCGCAACACATTCCGGCACGCCCGGTGGGACCGTCTTCGACATCAACCGCATCGCCATCTACATCTGAGATGGCGGAAGGCACTCCGATCACGTACGAGGATCCGACCGAGGAGCTCAAGAAGAAGTATGACGAGGTCAAAGCAATCCTCGAAGCCGACCTCATCGGCTCTTTCCGCAGAACCCGCTCACATGGCATCGGGTGGAAAGGGTTCTCACCTGAAGGCGCGCTCGATGGAGTGGACCTGTCCGCCCGTCGGAAGAACGCACCAGGTCTCTCGCGTCGGGAGATTAACTTCATGGTAGCTCATTCGCTACACCGCCATTCCGAGAGCTCGGTGAACACTTTGGAGCGTGTCGCTCTTCGGGTGATCCAGGAAATCATGAGGCATCGGTACTCTCCGTCGAGGACCAGCTCTAGGGACTCACCAAGGAGAGATGCCACTCCAGTCCCGTCCACCGCCGCCATTCGCGTTGGCAGCACCGAAGTGCCGAATTCACCAAGCATACGTCGTCTACAAGATCGGTGGTGACCCTAGTGACTACCGGTTCTTGCATGAGGCGCCTAAGGAGATCCCTCACGGATACACGTGCACATACGTGCCGGATCGCAATGAATCGGGCACTCACAAACCGGACCGCAACAGCAGGGACTTCGGAACAGCGAGGAGGAACTTCGGGAACAGATCTTGAGAAGCGGACGTGGCTAGCTAAGTATGCCACTCCGACAAACCTCCGAGCTCAGCTCCTGCAGTTGGCTCGTAGCTGGAAAAGCAAGCATGGCCGGCTAAGTATGCCACTCCGGCGAATCTTCGGAGTTCGACTCCCTGCAGCCAGCACCGCGGATCAGATCAGTACCATCTCGAAAGACCGGTTCGGCATGGTGCCGAAAAGGAGGACAATCGGCTATTCCAAGCCGTACCCCAACGAGTACGAGTTGATCCCGCTACCACCCAAATATCGGCTCCCTGATTTCTCCAAGTTTAATGGATCAGATGGTTCCAGCTCCATCGAGCATGTGAGCCGATATTTGGCACAGCTGGGCACGATCTCAGCATCAGATGAGCTGCGTGTGAGGTTCTTCGCACGATCCCTCACGGATCGGCTTTCGGGTGGTACACATCGCTGCCACCGGACTCAATCCGGACTTGGAAGCGAGTTGGAAGAGCGAGTTCCACATGCGGTATCACTCGAGAGGCTTCCGAGGCTGGCATTGCCGATCTAGCACAAGTACGACAGAAGCGCGGAGAAACGGTGTCGGGAATACGTCCGACGCTTCGGGACCGTTAGGAACCGATGCTATTCGGCTCGTGTGAGCGAAAAAGAAGCGATCGAGTTGGCGGTGGTGGGTCTCGCATCACCGATCAAGGACGTGGCCTCCCAAGCAGACTACCCTTCACTGGCGCACATGGTGCAGAAGCTGTCAGTATATGAGCAGCGCCACCCAGATGTATACCAGGATAAATTCAAGCGTGCGGTGGTCCTGGTTGAGGCAGATGAAGACGAAGGCTCTGCGGGAGATCAAGAGGTAGCAGTGGCTGAATGGACTCGGGGGGCAAGCCCCGTGTCCTGCAAGTGGGTTAAGCCACAAGGTCCTCCAAGAGGGTTTGACTTCGACGTTACCAAAGTTGAGCAGATTTTCGACCTCTTACTTAAGGAGAAGCGGCTAAAGGTACCCGAAGGCCACAAGATCCCCACGGCGCGGGAGCTGAACGGAAAGCCATGCCGCAAGTGGCATAACACGTTCACCCATGCCACCAACGACTGCAGGGGTGTGGCGGCAGCAGGTCCAAATGGCGATAGAACAAGGGCGTCTAATTTTCAGCCAGTACGCCATGAAAGTCGACACACACCCCTTCCCCGCCGTTAACATGGTGGAGTGCACTTACCCTGGAGGGTGCCAGCCAGGATTCTCGTTCAACATCAACATGGTAGGACCTGGGCACCACTCCGGTAAGGACGGAGACGAGGGCAGCTGCTCTCATAGCAAGGACACGAGAGGAAGCCGTTCCACGCGATCGGCTCCGACACGATGGCAAGCGCTACATCACAGAGGGAGAAGTGAGGAATGTGAGATATCAGCGACCTCTCTCTGATCACCTCCTCAACAAGTATGTGAGTCAATATGACCAACGCCGACGAGTCAACGACGATGATGAAAGAGATCGTCTGGCTAGGGACGCCAGGAGACATCGTCGGCATGATCGCGACGAGGAGAGATATGAGCGCCACGCCAAGGAAAAGTCGAGAGAGCAAGACGACGTGGATAGGCATTGGGACTGTCCCTTCTTCGGACAACTGTTGGGATTCGAGGAATGAGCCGATTGCCTACAATCGGCAGCCGCACCGAGAATGTAGACGAAGAAGAAGGATGCGGCTAACGTGTCCGGTGTTCAAACGTCTAGGGCCTCTCCCGCCTCGGAACAAGCACGCTGAGTCCTCTCGGGTAGAAGATCTCGAGGAACTAGAAGACGATGATGAAGAAGAAGATAAGTACCACCGGCCAAGGTGGTGCCACGATGGACTCAGCCGTTCCCAAAAGCGTAGGGTTCAGCGACTACGTGGTTTGGAGGAAGCCGAAAGGTTATACCTGCACACGTTGAGGAAGGCGCGGCCTGATGCGGCCGCTAAAATTCAGCGAACCACTGGACGAAGAAGGTTGGCCACAAAGGAAAGAGTGGCGCCCGGACAAAGAAAGCCGATGATGAAACATCGGCTGGCACAAACATGGTGTTCATCCTTCCAGACGGAGTTTAGTGCTCCGAGGATTAGACGAAGCACTGTGGCACAACTTGACTGCGGCCCACGGCCGGTTATCTTTGAGAAGCCACGAGAAAGAAGCTACGGGACATGCGAAGGCCACTGTACTTGCGAGGCTATATCAATGGGCAGCCTGTCAACAAGATGCTGGGTGGACACCGGAGCGGCGGTCAACATTATGCCATACTCCATGCTACGTCGGTTGGGACGCTCTAGCTCGGATACGATCAAGACCAACGTGACAACGAGCGATTTCAACGGCCAAGCATCGACGCACAAGGTGTTACGAACGTGGATCGACCGTAGGAAGGAAAACCATCCCTACGACGTTCTTTATTGTCGATAGCAAGAGCACCTATGCTGTCCTGCTAGGGAGAGATTGGATCCACGCCAACTGTTGCATTCCATCCACGATGCACCAATGCTTAATACGATGGGATGGAGATGAAGTAGAGGTCGTCCACGCGAGATGATTCAGCCGAGATTTCAACGGCGGCATGAACGTTTGGGAGACAACAGGCCAAGAGCCACTCTCAGGCATCAATTTGGACGACTGCGAGCGCATCGACGTGACGAAGGACGGGGTTAGGCTGGTCTTATCCACCGGCCTGACCGTATAGCAAGAACAAACCTGTGGACAAACGTGGCGAGGCCGATCCTTGGGATCGGCCCCAAAGATCTATGGAGGAACATTGCAAAACCTTCATTGAGCGATTCAATCAACATGGAGGCCGATTCCAGCAATCGGCCAAAATTATCCTCACCATACGTTCTGCCTGTGTTCAACGTCGATCTAATGGGCAGCGATTTTACGTCGGCTGATGAGCTGGAAGAAGTCAACATTGGTCCTAACGGAGCCGACGTTCAAATACAGTGCCTTGGCTCACCACAGAGCCGATATCCACTACAAGAAAAGTTCTGATAGACAACGTCTCAAAATCGTCCGCTAAGGGGTATTTTTCGTCGCCCATGGGCCTAACCCGACGATATGGGTTCTGTTGTGGAAACTGCGTCAGGCAAAGTCCTACGACGATTTTTTCGGTCCGTCGCGCTTGGGCGCCCTTCCGCCACGGAAAATCGGACCGTTGCCCAAGTGTTTCGGGAGCCCGTTGGCTTGCGACGTCATGCAAGCCGACACGTGGCGGACGCCGTTAGCGCGGTTAACGGCGTTAACAGGCTGAAACCCCGTGGTAGATGGTAGGCCCACACGAGGCACTGCCAAGTCTTAAGCGGGCCGGCCCAATAAGTTTGCGGGCCGGGCCAGGTGACATAGTTTGACCGGTCAACTATATAGGCTGGGCTGGTCCATTAGTTACGTGGGCCGGGCCTAACCTCTAAGGTTAGTTGGTCAAAACTTTAATGGGCCGGCCCACTAAGCATGTGGGCGGGCCGAATGCACTCGATTGACCGGTCAACGAGGCAAAGGGCCGGCCCACAAGACATGTGGGACCCACTTTCCTGGTGCCGGGCCGGCCCATTTACAAAGTGGGGTCCACATTAAAGCAAGCTGGGCCGGCCCAAGAAGTTAGTGGGCCGGCCCAATTAGCATGTGGGTCCCACTTTCTGTTAAAGGCCGGCCCATTTAGTATGTGGGGTCCACCATATAGCAAGTGGGCCGGCCCAACAAGATAGTGGGCGGGCCAAAAGCACGGGTGGGTCCCACTTTCTGTTACGAGGGCTGGCCCATTTAGCATGTGGGGTCCACCATAGAGCGAGTGGGTCGGCCCAACAAGATAGTGGGTCGGGCCAAAAAGTACGAGTGGGTCCCACTTCCCTGCTAAAGGGCTGGCCCATTTAGTATGTGGGGTCCACCATATAGCAAGTGGGCCGGCCCAACAAGATAGTGGGCCGGGCCAAAACAGCTGGTGGGTCCCACTTTCGGTTAAACGGCGGCCCATTTAGTATGTGGGGTCCACCGTATAGCAAGTGGGCGGCCCAACACGCTTGTGGGCCGGGCCAAAAACACTAGTGGGTCCCACTTTCCTGTAAAAGGGCCGGCCCATTTAGTATGTGGGGTCCACCCTAGAGCAAGTGGGCCGGCCCAACGGGCTAGTGGGCGGGCCAAAAACACGAGTGGGTCCCACATTCGTCTTAAAGGGCCGGCCCGTTTAGTACGTGGGGACCACCACAAAAGCAATTGGGCTGGCCCAACTAGTTGGTGGGCCGGCCCAGTAGTGGGTGGGGTCCACCTTAAAGCAAGTGGGCCGGCCCAATAAAAGTGTGGGGTCCACGGTTAATCAAGTGGGCTGGCCCAATAAGTAAGTGGGCCGGCCCGTTTAGTTCTTGTTTATATGCGGCGTAAAGGCGCTTTAGGATTTTGCGGGCCGGCACGTATGTGATTTCGCTTAATTGGGCCGTTTAAGGGATGGGAATTCGTGATTTAGATGCGAGAATATTTACGCGGCATTGATTTCTGTCGGATAGCCTCACTTACGACAAGCACCAAAGAAAAAATGCGCGAAAGAACTATAAAAACTAACTAAATATTACATCGGCTGCAAGGCTTTGAAAAAATATTACAGAACCCAGAGAAATTGAATGGTAATTAAACCTAGCAATACAATGAAGCGATCCGGCAATCTTTTAAGTTGTCCATGCGGCACCTATATACGAAACAAAGACATTACAAGTTAAGACAGACAACAATGGAAACGCAAAGACAACTGCAATATTGTTTGCCAAAGAATTTGGAACTCATCATTTCGTCGTTATAACAAGATCATTGTAATGCGCACAATAAGCAAACAAAGAGTGCATGCCGCATACCAACGGCCAATATAACGAGCATGTTAGAATGAAACGACGAGACTTACTACTTGTCGAGTCCCATGCAAACCAACATGTTCGGGGAGTACAAAATTGGCATGAACAACATAGTAGCGAGGCTATAAATTTTGTAACAACGGCGAGCAAGATGAAGTTATGATGGCTACATCTACGGAGCGGGGAATGTAAACCAAAAATAGAAGTTACGATGGCAAAAGCTAAAGAGGAGGGAATGTGAACCAACATGTGCCAAGTGCAATTACTTCATTTTGGCCGTGAACTAAATAATACTCCTGAACTTATAGTGAAGGGGATGCAAATCAAGATGTTTCGGGATATAAACTTGTAATGAGCAACACATAGAGGATAGTTAATCCTGGAGCTTAGGATGGACCGGATACGAGAATATAGTGGGATCACTGTGAACTTGTATAAGAGGGAATGCAAACCAATATGTTCAGCTTTCCATATGTGAGCGTCATGCCAAGTCAGAGAAACAAGTCAATAATGCGGCTTTTGAAGAACAAGATGGCACGCAAAATTATTATCTAGTAGTATGACAAGTTTATTTGTACTACAGGCTAGATAGCGAGTGATAGCATGCCAAACTAAGTCCTTACTTTGTTAGCTTACAATGAACTAGATACAAAACAATGGCATCACCTGTAGTACGGGGAATGCAAGCCAACATGTTCATGGAGTAAAAAATTGGCACAAACAACATAGTAGCGAGGCCATAATTTTTGTAACAACGGCGAGCAAGATAAAGTTATGATGGCTAGATCTACGGAGCGGGGAATGTAAACCAAATATAGAAGTTACGATGCCAAAAGCTATAGAGCGGGGAATGCGAACCAACATGTGCAATTACTTAAAATTGGCCATGAACTAAATAATAGCGAGGATGTTACTATAATACCTATAATTTTTGTAACAACGACTGCGCAAGATAGAAGTTATGATGGCTACATCTACAGAGCGGGGAATGCAAACCAAAATGTTCAATCGCTTAAAGTTAGCAATGAAGTAGAAAATAGCAACGTGTTACGGTCATAGCTAGGAATGAACTAAAAGAGCTTCGGACAAACAAGCATACGAACCCCGAACATGGCGCTAAAACAAGGGACTTACATTAGGAGAAGCACTGCTGTAGGAGTCACGACGAGATCTTCCTGGGGTTGATAGATCCGGTGATGAAGTACGCTACATGTGCTACTTGGGATTGGAGAGACGGCCATTACACTTCATGGTTACTCATCTCATACGCAAAAAAGTAACGGCGCGTCGTTAGCACAAACGAGGTTCCCCCAAGATTAAACAAGAACTTGCGAGGCAAGCAATAGAAAAGCGACGGTAGAAGAGTTTAGATCATGCACGGCGCCGGTGAAGCGAGATCCGGTTCATGCACGGCGGTGTCGGTGAGCAAGATACGATGCGGTGGACGGCGATCCGGCGAAGCGGCTCCGTGGGGTGGACGATACCGCGGCTGAAGCGGCTGCGGTAGGCTGCTTGGATGAGCATATGGTTTCGAGGTACGGCGGGGATGATCCGGTCCGGTTGATGACGGCGTCGATGAAGCGGCTCCGGCGGGCAGCCGGATGACGAGGATCGCGAGGGCTCGGGTAGGCCGGGGAAGTCCGGCGGGGATGTTCGGTGCGGTGGTCGTGGAGGTGGGAGAGAGGGACTTGGGAAGTTCCGGTGGGTGGTACGAGGGAAATGAATTTTTTTTGGGAGGGTTTCGGGCTAGGGAGGTGGTGATTCAAAAAATGACGGGCGAGACCCCCACCAACCGACTTTGCTTGCCATCTCCACGGGGTAGAATGGGAATTTGGAAGCGTGTGAAATTTTTGTATTTTGTGGGCGGGAAGTTTTGCCGCTATGAGATTTTGAATTTGGCCACCGTCCAAGTATAATGATAAAAAATTGTGAGACCGTACTAGTACCTCTGTTCAAGGCCGAGTGCAAAATCAAATCATCATCACGTTGAAAATTTGTTACCAACTTACCATGATCATGATATACCTGTGAAAATGGGCGCATCCACTAAAACTTGCAAAGTATAATGATACAAATTTGTGAGACCGTACTAGTACTTATGTTCAAGGTCGAGTGCAACATCAAATCATCATTACATTGAAAATTGTGTTACCATGATCATGATATTTCTACTGAATTTGGCGCATCCGCTAAATCTCGCAAAGGATAATGATAAAAAAATGTGAGATTGTACTAGTTCTTATGTTCAAGGCCGAGTACAAGATCAAATCATCATCACGTTGAAATTTGTTACAATGATCATGACATATCTCTAAAATTGGTGCATCCGCTAAATCTTGCACGTGGCGCATCTCGGTGCGGAGCAACGGGTCGGTGCTATCAAGGTTGAGGCGTCGGTAGCGTCATCGGGCTCTCCTCTCTTGATAGATCTTCTACATGGCGCGGCGCACCACCCGCCGATAAGCAGTCACATGTGAGACCGAGGTGGAGACGTCCCGGCATCCTCGAGCGCGGCCGCCCTTCTACGAGCCGGCGTCGACTCAAGGTATGAATCCATGTGGTGCCTTAGATTTATTTTTCTTCTCTTATGATTATTTTGAGCCGAACATGCGTGCTCTTTCTGCTGAATATATTGCTTGAAAAGCTTACCAAGTTACTTAAATTCACTTCGTTCTTAATCTTGCGAGCTAATATTGTTATTTTTAATGAACGGTGGTGCGCGCAAGCAGAATTATTTGTGGGTGTGTTGAGCTGTTAGGCATAAGTCGAAATCCTCATCTAAACGAGGCCTCAGCTTAACACATAAAAAGGTGTTCAATCTCGCCCACAATACCCTCTTCTTTCCTCTCCCTTTATTGGAACTTGTTTTGCAGACAAGAAAGTGGCACGTGTAATGTGAGTAAAACCCTCTTAGCCAAAATCATCTACGAGCAAGATTTTCTATATTGTAGATGCCCCAATTGACTCTCATCCCCAAAGTAGTTTTTTATGTCAGTATAGACTTCTTTACTAGATGTATACTATAGTACATGGCATGCATTTGCCTAATGAGCAGCATTGTATTGCTATTCTAGCCAACACTGATCGATATGTCAAGCTTCATGCACGAGATGCCATGTTTAATTTACTCCCTCGCTACGATCCATATTTCTTGATGTGAAATGAATGTGAATCGGAGGGAGTACTTTCTTAGATAGTACTATACATTTCAAAAAAAACTACTACATCACAAATGCATCAAAAGAGTACTACATCACAAGACCACCACGGTTGTACTAGTAGAGTTTAATGCTGAACTTCCAAAGGGATTAAGATTACACATATGAACTTTAAACATGACCGGGAGCATGAGGGCCGGCGGCGGGGCGTTGACGTGGAGCAAGCTAGGCAAGACGTAATTACGGAGGAAGAGGCCATATGACGCGTGCTTGGCACTGGGTTGCGGGCGGTGTTTCCCCCTATGTACTTAGGCCTACACCCATCGCATGTTGGATCGGGCTGTGGATGTCCTTCTAGAGAAATTTGCCACATAATGGGCAAAATAGCTCCCAGCGCATGCGAAACGAATTTCATCACCCTTCGGCCGCTTGAGAACATAGCGGCTTTTCGATCCCTGCGCACCTAGCTTGTTGTTGTCCATGTCATCAGAATACTCCTATGAATTATTAAGTACTACATAATCAGGTTTTTTATGACGGATCGAATAAATACTCCACTAACATAATCAAACCTTAGAAACCCTAAAATTAAATGTGTAGAACAAGTAAATGGCAGAACAAATCGTAATAAATCATGAGAAACCCTATGAACAACCATGAACATAAGCCACAACAATTGCAAGTCCACTAAGTATGAACACATAAATTGATTATGTGACTACATGGCAGATTAGTCGAAATTAAACTAGAATCTGATCTTACGAATCGTAGAATCAATTACATCTACAAGAACAAGGTAGGATATCAAATCAATCAAGAACCAGGCTCGTGCAAACCATGTGAACAGCAATATGACACAAAGAGGGTTGGGACAGGTTTCGGTAAAGAGAAGTACCTCCTCGTCATCACCCTCAACATCCTCACAGGCCTGAACGTTTGGGCCGAAATCGTCGAAGGGGTCGAGGTTCGCGTCCGGCATCGGGCCTAGGAAGACCTCGCCGTGGTGGCACTGCAGCGCTGTGCACATCTTCGGCGGGATAAACAACGTTGGTATCCACCTTACGCTCGACGGCCGGGACGCCCGTTTCGGCCGAGGTCGAAGAACCGGACAAGCGAGAGGAGACGAGCGGCATGGGTGCCCGGTGAAGCCTCACCCGTCGTGACGGCCGGGACGCCCATTTCGAGCGAGGTCGAAGAATCCGACAAGCGAGAGGAGACGAGCGGCACTGGGTGCCCGGTGAAGCTGACCCACCGCGATGGCCACTACCGTAGAGGCATCCTCTGCGTGGGCGGTCGCTTTTGCTCCGCCTAGTATGCAATACCTATCTTCATGCTGTTGCGGTTGGAAACGGGAAAGTCGATGCCTCAGAGGTGTGGTGAGTGGATGGGGGGTTTTCACAGTGTGGGGGAGGCAAGTTGGGGGAGTGGAGAGGACGAGCTCGCGAGAGATGATGAGGCCGATTGTGTTATAGCCTCTGACTCTCTGTATCCAGTAGTGGACGCGTGAAGTCATGCATGTACTCGACTTTCCACTTTCTGGGAGACGTGTACGAAACTTTTTTTGGACCATTTAACTTCATGTGGGACTCATGTATACCAATACTTCCAAACGTCATAAGTAATTCAAAATCATTCAGAATAATATGAGACCTTAACATTTTATTTTTTGTGTCGAGATATTGTCTATGAAAAATAACATCCTTCAAAAAGTAAATCCCCTATGCCAATCCGATCATGCCCGTCTACTCCAACTAGCTTCCTCGAGTAATTTGTCACCTTACATTCTTAAAATGAACCAAAATTTGGCACGGGGGTGCATCATCACATGGAAAATGATGTTACCATTACTGTCTTCCCTTTTTTTTTGAATTTTTCAAAATTGTCATGCCCTAACGGAAAAAATGTACTCCTTCTAAGAAGCATGTATCGGAATGGCATTACCAAAACCTAGGGGTGGGGTGGGGGAGGGGGCACATGGTGGTGTGATGATACATCACATTTGGACCACACAACACCATTTGGACCAACCAAAAAAAACACCCTACACAAACCCTGGTCAAAACTAGTTTGAACAATATTACAAAAGTTGTACGGAGTACATAATTCGAAAACCGTCGAAATATACGAAGAATTCAGGAGTCCCCAAAGTCGGTGACTTTGAGTCACTTAGCTTGTGGTCCACATATCGGTCACCCAAAGTCATGGCAAAGTCAGCTTGGCAAAGTCACAGACGAGACAAAGCAAGCAGTGAACAGACAACTCCGTAGCACTGAAAAGACATCTCACTGAAAAGGCTAGTACTACCTTTTCTTCCCGGATAAGTAAAAATAGCTGATCGGTACTGACGAAATGCACCAGGTCCGCAATGTACTCCGGCTATAAGTGAAGCATGCCTACCACTGAAGAGGAAATTCAAGATTCCACCAGATCCCCATATCACTCTTTTGCATAAAACACGGACATATCTTTTGCACAATTCACCACTTGTTGGTCTAATCTATCGCAGCTTCCATCAGTTGGTCATCTAATTAACGATTTAACGGATTAGAAAAATAAGCGGTGGAATTAGAAGTACTAGTAGCGAAATGTACAAAATATACTTGTCCTTCCCGAGGGGGTTGTCCGAGAAGAGGGCCGGATGACAATGTCCGGGTGCATCCAGAAAGGAGAGGGTTAGTTTCTAATACATGTAAGAAATTATTTTACAAAAAGGTACATACTAAGTAGTACAACTATTAGTACAGTACTACTATTTCGAGGGAAAATGCCATGTCGTGCGACCTCTAATCAATGAGTAGAAGTTGTAGGTGCGCATAACATGCATTGCTTGAAAGCTGGTTCCGTTGGAATTTGAGCTCAGCGGGGCGGATTCGCGAAGTTCGCCTGACGTCACTCATGTATCTCACCAAACTGCTCATTTCTTTCAATGTCTCTTCTCTTTCACTGCAGCTCTCCAACATCAGGTGCATCAACTTATCTTGTGCCTTATGCTTATCGAGAAGGGCAAGGATGGCGATGTCAGCATATTCAAGGTTCATCTTTTGGAGCTCTACTTTCTCTTGAAGAAGGATTTTGTACTCTATATCGGACTTGTCTCTTCGAGGCACACGGTCTCGAGTATCTTGCTTGGCTTCCTCCTCGATGCAATGTTCCTCTCTTTCCGCTTAATCAGCTCGTTCTTCAACATGTCGCGCTCATTGCGAAGGCTGCAAATGAGCTCCACAAGAGTTTTCGAATTCTTCTTCTTGGCAGCCAAATCGTCTCGGAGGCGATCACACTCTAAGCTGAGCTCCTCGTTTTTTCCATCAAGATGGCGATAGTGGTGTCGATAGTCGGCGCCGCTTCCTTCAAGGCGAAATCATCGGTAGCAAGTAAGCGCAAAGGAAGAAGAAGAAGAAGAAGATAACTACACAGTGCTTGGTGCTACCTCATTTCGCCGGGGTAGGGCCGGGTTGAAATCATCGGACGACGATGATTCCTTGGTCGTGGAAGTTGGTGCAGTACGGGCGTCGTTGGAACTTCCAACCCTTTAAGATGTATAACCATAGAGAAGAAACGAAAGTACATGGCGAAGGAAACTAACCCGGTGAGCACAGCACGGACGCGTTTCGGCGGCGGCGGCGGCGGCGGCGAGCCCACTTGGTTTCTGGAAGCGGCTCTCGAAGTTTCGAGCCGGCGTTTTTCTCCGCGTACTTGACCGCCGACGACCTGAATTTTGAAGACATTCGCTGGAGAGCTTGAGCCGGGAAGAAGAAACGAAAGTACATGGCGAAGGAAACTAACCCGGTGAGCACGGCACGGACGCGTTTTGGCGGCGGCGGCGGCGCGACGGCGAGCCCACTTGGTTTACGGAAGCGTCTCTCGAAATTTCGAGCCGGCGTTTTTCTCCGCGTACTTGACCGCCGACGACCTGAATTTTGAAGACATTGCTGGAGGAGAGAGCGACGAACAAATGTTTGTTAGGTGGAGAGAGGAAGAAAGTGAATGGAACGAGAGAGTTTAGCGTTTTGCCCTTATAGTCATAGTCGCTAACCGTGACGCGGGAAGGTTAGTCATCGGCGTTTAATGGTCTCCCGCGTGGAAACCGAGGCGGCCACGAGGCGGCGGCTGGCCACGCGGCGTCCAGTCGCCTACGCCGCCGTAAATGAGGGTAGTTGCCTACCACCACCAGGTGACATGCACCTTTTGCATGTCACACGAATGCGGCCTAAATTCAAATTTAAACATTGCGAAAAAAATCATGCATCCGGTGACATGCCCATGGCATGCCACCGATGAAGAGTTCCGTGCCATGCACTACGGCACTCTGCGCCGTCTTGGATCAGAAAATGAGCGAAGAACGAGGACGAGGCACTAGTTCAAATTTAGGATGAAGTTTAAGTTTTATTTTGGTTTAAATTAGATTAGAGGGAGTAGTACTCTTACTTTATTATATTACTCGTACTTGTGTTGATGTAGTAGTATTATTATGGTGGTGTACTTGCGTTCATGTACTTGTTTCAGCTGTTTTGGTGAAGGAGACATGCATCACCTTTTTTGGTGATGTATCTAGTAGATCTGTAGCCCTTGTCAAATTCCTACGATATGCGATGGGAGGGCTTGTTCACCCCATGCGATGGGAGCCCTTGTCAAATCGTAATCATAGCCAAAAGGCGCATTTTTTCCCGATATTACTCGATGCTTAAGGCGCGGGTGGTTGTGGTTGAGTTATCTCCCTAATTTGCACGTGCTTTCCCGTTTCCACTAGTCGAAAGTCGAAACCTGGCCACATTAACCCAAGATCCTGAAGCCGCCGCCTCAACCCTAGCCGCCTCCGGTTCTTCCTCCTCCATAGATTGGTTCCCCCTCCTCCGGTTGGCTTCGCCGGCGTCAGGAGGAGTGGGGAACCCGATCTATGCGTGGAGTTTCGAATAAAAGTATTGTTTTCATTAGATTATATTAGATTATGTTAGGATATTGGTAGCCGCCTTCTTGTTGGTTTCCCCTCAATGGAGATGGCATCGTATGCAATAAGTGATCTTCGGCCTTTCGTTCGGCGACGAGATCTTCTTCCCGACGTCAATGGTGGTCTTGAACGATCACAATTTTCTAGGTATGGGCCTTTGGATCTTGCTTCGCCAGATCGATTTTGGATCTTTTGTCTTTGTTGCCGTGGGGAGGATTATCCTCGCAGTTTTTGTCCGGCTGCTACGTCCTCGACAATGGTGATTCGTACTCTCGGCTCTCCATCGACGATGACAAAGCTAGTCGGTTATTATTCACTGATATGCTTGGTGTTGGTACTCTTGCCGATGTTGTATGACTGCTTTAATGGTTGCGTGCGTGCACGCAGCAGCATTGCAGCTCAAAAAATTATGGGAGAACTTTCATCGGTATCTACGGGTCTATGGTTAGTTATCTATTTTTGGCTGCCTTCAGAAAAGTACAAGATTGTGTTACGGAAGAAGAAAAAAATTGAAGACCTCGAAGAAAAAAAGTACTATCTTTTAGACTTTATTTTGTAATCGTTGGAGTCGGTTCATGTATCTCTACCATGTACTATTTGTTGCTATGAATATATGTTGTATTGATTGTCAAAAAAAAAACCCAAGATCTGAAAAAGCTGTTGGTCTATCCAGAAACGAGGAGGTTTAAGGAAACAAGGAGTCCGGCGCGTGCGGAAGGAGCTTTAATCGTGCGAGCATGCGGGGGCAAAATGAGGAAACTAGCGATTACTTTCTCTCCTGCCGGTCTTATACTTTAATAAATGGGCAAAGCTGAGCACGTTGTAGCTAATCCTTTTATTAATTAAGCAGCTATATTAGTCAATAAGATTGCCTTATGTTTTTCCTCGGTTTTCGCCAAGCCCTTATTTGTAACCCGCGAAGGAGCTCGGACGGGAGGATTCCGGTTTAGTTGACCGTTCCGTGCTGACGTGTGGGGCTAGTAGAAAGGGACCGCGTGGGACAGGACGAGACCGCGTTTGGTTGTACGTGAGCGGGAGCTGGGTTCTGTCTCTCTCGGCGCGAATTGGCATTTTTAAGAGCACCTTTTCCCCCTCTGTCTCTTTGTCTTTATTAACCAAATTAGTATCAAATCTAGAGAAGCTTGCATTTCTGTCTTTCTTCAATTATTTGTTCCTTTTGGCCCTCGTTGTTTGCCCAATATGGCAGCAAATCTAGTACTCCCTCTGGTCCATAATCTAGAAGCAAATCTCCAGGGTAATGTACGACAAATTCAGTCATAGTAAATCGAGAAACAAAAGTAGGGCCAACAAAATATAGTAGAATAGGGATAGATTAATAGGGATCCCTCCCTAGATAATAAGCTGCACACACAGCAGCCAACATAGTAACGGGTTCGAGGTTCTTCGCAACACCATCATACTAACAACATAACACCAAGGGATCCCTAGCTAACAACAAAATAGAAGGCTGCTTTGCGGCGGCGGACACGTCCAGGACTCCGCCTACCCAATCTTCCTCTGCCTCCACTTGTTGCTCCCCTTGGGAGCCTTGGGCTTGATACGGCGCCCACCGAGATCTACACCCGCTGGATGCTGCGGAGGTGCATGCCGAGCGCCCTGTGCTTGGAGCGGAAGGAGTAGGGGTTCACCGTCGAGCCGACCTTGGGGAAGGTGTTGCCGATGTTCTCGGCATGCGTGAGGAGCGCGGTTGAAGTCAGTGCCGTAGAGTCTCCGAGTGCAGAAGGGGCACCTGTAGACACCATTGGCGAAGTAGGAGACGTACTGGCCGACCTGCAGCCTCCGCAGCACCTGGCGAGTCTTGACGTGCTGGTCCTCTTCGTCGCTGCCAACGTCGCTGCCAGACAGCTGATCCATATCAAACGGGAACTATTAGTGAATGAGATGCAACGATGACTAACGTGGATGATAACAAAGTAAGGAAAAACAGAGCCGGCCTCAGTTAGAGTGGACACGATTATATGTCTACAGGGATGGTGTTAGCGAACCATAGCTCATGCACAACAGATTTGTACACGGCAATGGTTCGCTGAACCCACTCTGTAAAAATTTGTGCCTAACGATTCATCATAGGCAAAGAAACGATTCCGGATCTGATTTTGAACAGATTCGAGTATTTGCAAAATTAAACGGTTGATATCTTTTGATTCGTGCATAAAATAAGCGGCGAGATCCCATAAATTAAGCGATTGAGATCCCATTATTACTTGCATAAATTAACCGAACGGCCGAACTCCAAATCTTAAACGAAATCAAGAAGGGATCAAAGCAAAATGGAATAAAATCGGCGCAAATATTAACCCAATACTCAACCATCTACAGATCGGCACTAATAGTTACTAGGGAACCAGCAAAGGGCCACTTCTTTTCGGCTTCTCCGTTGGCTTCTGGAAGAAGCTTCTCCCCACCACCTTCTCCTAGAAGCTCGAATCCAAAATTTGTTTTGGCTTATAATCTAGTTTGATCTAAACTCGAGTATAAGCCAGAACAAATTTGCATCGAAGCTACAGGAGAAGTAGGTAGGAAGAAGCTTCCCCCATAAGCCATCGTAGAAGCAGAAAAGAAGTGGCCTAAAATAGGGTTCAAAAAGGAATGGGGAACAAAAAGGGAGCAAACCATAGTTACCTCGTTCCATGGGTCGTCCATGCGGGTGTCGTAGGGGTTCGGAGGCGAGATGTACGGCACCGGCTCATAGGGGTCCCATCCCGGCGGGATACGACCGCCACCGGCGGCGGCGACGGGCTTTGAGGGGACGACGTCGAAGAGGGAGGCGTCGCGCTTGGAGACGACGGCGTCATGGACGATGGGATTCGCATTCTCCATGTCCATCTCGCCGGCAGAGAGGGAGAGGGTTTTTGCTTTGGAGAAGATGATGGGACGTGAGAGGCGGCGTTGCATGAGCGAGTGTGAGTGACAGAGAGAGTGCGAGGAGGCGTCTATAAAGGCGAGGGCTGGTTAATGCGACCCGCGTCCTACGCGTCCACCATTTAACGTACGCACGTCTTGGGCTTGCACGCGCGACACGCGTCCACGATTGCACGTCTTCGACTTACGCACCGCGACTCGCGTCGGTGCCCGTCAACAATTGCACGTCTTCCACTTACGCACCGCAACACGCGTACTCGAGTCTAACCCTGGAAATTTAGATATACTCTCGAGTCTTATACTGTAGCATTTTTTGTGTGCTCAGTTTTCCCCTTGAGTACTAATGCGGCTAGTGCAATATACTCGGTTTTACCTCAAGCTGCACTGGTCAACAGAGAGTCAACAAATGGGATTAACTAGTTAAATGAGTCAACAAATGGGATTATCAGTTCGTTTTCACGTGTTAAACTTGTCTAAATATTGGTCAAACCTAGGATTTGACCAAGATTCAAATAGGCAGAAAATTAAAAAAAAACAGAAAAATGAAAAACCAAAGCACATAGTCTTCTTATGTCATATAGTAAGCATTAAAGGTGATAAACAAGGTCTAGACATATTCAAACCATACAAATCATGTATCTACCCCCTAACCCCTAAACTCTGTCTAATGAAGTCAGGCATGAAGAGAAGTGGTTTTGGGTTTCAAACATGGAAATTTCAAAAACCTCCCAAAAACTTCATTTTAGAGTGACTAAGAAGGATACATGCTTCCCTTTTCATTTTCATGTTTTAAACTTGTTTAAATCTTGGTCAAACCTAGGATTTGACCAAGATTCAAATGGGCATTAAAATTTAAAAATCAGAAAAATGAAAAACCAAAGCACATAGTGTTCTTAAGTCATATAGTAAGCATTAAAGTTGATAAACAAGGTCTAGACATATTCAAACCATACAAATCATGTATCTACCCCCTAACCCCTAAACTATGTCTTGTGAAGTCAAGCATGAAGAGAACTGGTTTTGGGTTTCAAACATGGAAATTTCAAAAACCTCCCAAAAACTTCATTTTAGAGTGACTAAGAAGGATACATGCTTCCCTTTTCATTTTCATGTTTTAAACTTGTTTAAATCTTGGTCAAACCTAGGATTTGACCAAGATTCAAATGGGCATCAAAATTTAAAAAAATCAGAAAAATGAAAAACCAAAGCACATAGTTTTCTTATGCCATATAGTAAGCATTCAAGTTGATAAACAAGGTCTATACATATTTAAACCCGACAAATCATGTATCTATACCCCTAAACCTTAAACTCTGTCTTATGAAGTCTAGCATGAAGAGAAGTCGTTTTGGGTTTCAAACATGGAAATTTCAAGAACATCCCAAAAGCTTCATTTTAGTGTGACTAAGAAGGATCAAGGCTTACCTTTTCATTTTCATGTTTTAAACTTGTTTAAATCCTGGTCAAATATAGGTTTGACCAAGATTCAAATGGGCATAAAATAAAAATATAGAAAAATGAAAAACCAAAGCACATAGTCTTCTTATGTCATATAGTAAGCATTAAAGTTGATAAACAAGGTCTAGTCTTAATCAAACTAGACAAATCATGTATCTACCCGCTAACCCCTAAACTCTGTCTTATGAAGTCTAGCATGAAGAGAAGTCGTTTTGGGTTCAAACATGGAAATTTCAAGAACATCCCAAAAGCTTCATTTTAGTGTGACTAAGAAGGATCAAGGCTTACCTTTTCATTTTCATGTTTTAAACTTGTTTAAATCCTGGTTAAATCTAGGATTTGACCAAGATTCAAATGGGCATAAAATAAAAAAATAGAAAAATGAAAAACCAAAGCACATAGTCTTCTTATGTCATATAGTAAGCATTAAAGTTGATAAACAAGGTCTAGACTTATTCAAACTAGACAAATCATGTATCTATCCGCAAACCCCTAAACTCTATCTTATGAAGTCAAGCATGAAGAGAAGTGCATGGTTTTGGGTTTCAAACATGGAAATTTCAAAAAACTCCCAAAAATTCATTTTAGAGTGACTAAGAAGGATACATGCTTCCCTTTTCATTTTCATGTTATATACTTGTTTAAATCTTGGTCAAACCTAGGATTTTACCAAGATTCAAATGTGCATCAAAATTCCAAAAAAATCAGAAAAATGAAAAAACAAAGCACATAGTTTTCTTATGTCATATAGTAAGCATTAAAGTTGATAAACAAGGTCTAGACATATTCAAACAAGAAAAATCATGTATCTACCCCCTAACCCTAAACTCTGTCTTATGTAGTCAAGCATGAAGAGAAGTGCTTTTGGGTTTCAAACATGGAAATTTCAAAAACCACCCAAAAGCTTTATTTTAGAGTGACTAAGAAGGATCCATGCTTATCTTTTCATTTTCATATTTTAAACTTGTTTAAATCATTGTCAAACCTAGGATTTGACCAAGATTCAAATGGGCATAAAATTAAAAAAATCAGAAAAATGAAAAACTAAAGCACATAGTCTTCTTATGTCATATATATAGTAAGCATTTAAAAGATGATAAATAAGGTCTAGACAATTCAAATAATACAAATCATGTATCTACCCCTAACCCTAAACTCTATCTTATGAAGTCAAGCATGAAGAGAAGTGGTTTTTGGTTTCAAACACGAAAATTTCAAAAACCTCCCAAAAGCTTCATTTTAATTAGATTAACTTATTAATTATGAAGGATCCAGGATTGATTACCTTTTCATTGTCATGTTTTAAACTTGTTTAAATCTTGGTCAAACCTAGGATTTGACCAAGATTCGAATGGGCATAAAAATTAAGAAAAAAATCGTAAGAATGAAAAACCAAAGCACATAGCCTTCTTATGTCATATAGTAAGCATTCAAATTGATAAACAAGGTCTAGACATGTTCAAACCAGAAAAATCATGTATCTACCCCTAACCCTAAACTATGTCTTATGAAGTCAAGCATGCATGAAGAGAAGTGGTTTTGGGTTTCAAACATGAAAATTTCAAAAACCTCCCAAAAGCTTCATTTTAGAGCGACTAATAAGGATCGATGCTTACCTTTTCATTTTCATGTTTTTACTTATTTGAATCTTGGTCAAATCCTAGGTTTGACCAAGATTTAAACAAGTTTAAAACATGAAAATGAAATGGGAAGTGTGTATTCTTCTTAGTCGGTCTAAAATGAAGCTTTGAGATGTTCTTGAAATTTCCATGTTTGAAACCCAAAACCACTTAAAACGAGTTTTTGGTTAGGTGTAGATACATGATTTTCTTGTTTGAATATGTCTAGACCTTGTTTATCAACTTGAATGCTTATGACATAAGAAGGCTATATATGTGCTTTGGTTTTCCATTTTTTTCATTTTTCGATTTTTTTATGGCCATTTAAATATTGGTCAAATCCTAGGTTTGACCAAGGTTTAATCAAGTTTAAAACATGACAATGAAAAGGTAAGAATGAATCCTTTCTTAGTCACTCTAAAATGAAGGTACTTGAAATTTTTATGTTTGAAACACAAAACCCGAGTTCTCTTCATATGTTTGACTTCATAAGACGAGTTTAGGGTTAGGGGTAGATATGATACGTAGTACATGATATTTCTGGTTTGAATATGTCTAGACCTTGTTTATCAACTTGAATGCTTACTATATGACATAAGAAGGCTATATATGTGCTTTGGTTTTTCATTTTTTTATTTTTTGAATTTTTACGCCCTTTGAATCTTGGTCAAATCTAGGTTTGACCAAGGTTAAAACAAGTTTAAAACATGGCAATGAAAGGTAAGCATGGATCCTTCTTAGTCACTCTAAAATGAAGCTTTGGGAGGTTTGTGAAATTTCCATGTTTGAAACCAAAATCACTTCTCCTCATACTTAACTTCATAAGACGAGTTTAGGGTTAGAGGTAGATACATGTTTTGTGTGGTTTGAATATGTCTAGACCTTGTTTATCAACTTGAATGCTTACTATATGACATAAGAATACTATGTGCTTTGGTTTTTCATTTTTCTGATTTTTTAATTGTTAAACCCATTTGAATCTTGGTCAAATCCTAGGTTTGAGCAAGATTTAAACAAGTTTAAAACATGAAAATGGAAAGCTAAGCATGAATCATTCTTAGTCACTCTAAAAATCTTTCGGTCTGCAGAAGAGTCGAATGTGCAATCAGTAGTTACAAAAGCGACCCACCTTAGGGATGGATAATAAGACTTGGGCAATATAAACGTTGATACTTACTTTGTGATACTAAAATATATGTATCTAGACATATTTCAGTTGTAGATACATCCATTTTAACATCAAGTAATATGGATCGGAGGACTAGCTAAAGAACAATGAGAGGCAGTGTTTCTCTCCCCCGGCCTACTTGGCGGAGTGGCCCTCCATCAGGACAGGTGGTGATTCCGCTTCTCTCGTTGGAATTCCTTATCCCCCAGCCTACTCGGCGACGTGCGCTCCTCGGTGACCTGCGCGAGGGCGCCTCGGCGACCTACGCAAAGGTGGGCTGGACTCGGAGCGCATCGACTTCCTTCGCGGTGCCTGGATTGGATCGACCATCCCGCGCGTGTCCTCCACCATATTGTTTTTCTTCAAGATCTTGTCATCCATCATCTTCTTCACCGCATCATGTTGGGTGTTGAGGCTCCCGTTGAGAGCTTGAACGCACTTTGTTTGATAGCTCGACGTTTTCTTCGTGAAGAAAGCCGCACTCGATCTTAAGCATCAAATTCTCGCCCTTGAGCTTCTTGATGACGAGTTCGTTTCCTCACTTGATGGAACGCTCACATCATGCAGCTTGCCCCGGCCGGTGACCACGTCCTTCAAAGTATCGACATCATCGCGAAAGTTGGAGGCGAGTTCCACGAGAGTTTTAAGCTCGGCTACGAAACACGCCGATGCTTCTGCATGGCAATATCATCGATACCGAAACAAAGTGACGAGAGGAAGACGAAAATGTCCAATCAGTGGTAACCTCTAAGCGCAGGAGACGGGGGTTGAAGTCGTCACGAGAAGATGTCAGGGTGCGTCGTGGGGCACTGAGATATGTATAAAAAGGATTAATACGGAATAAAGAGTTGGGACCTCCGGGCCAGGAAGAATCAAGAAACATGGCGATGGAAACCAACCAGGAATCTTCGACCGCACGGCGACGCCGTTCGAGACGAGCGCGAAGCGGGGCCTTCGTTTTACGGCGGGCCCTTTCTCGCGGCCAGCATACGGATAGACCGCCGGCGGGAACTCTCCGCGTCCTTGGTCAACACTAGATGGTGCTTCTTCAAGCGAGATGGTGGCCTTGACTTCGGAGGCATCGCTGGAAGTGGAAGGAGGCTGGAAGTGAAGCAAGAAGGGGATGGAAGAAGTACTCCCCCCTATTAAAACCAGACAACCGTCTCATGCCCTCGCTTCGAGCAACCTGGTCCGCCCATCCTAAATCAACGGCCGAGATCCAGTGACTTTACCCAACAGAAGTTACCATGAACTTTACCTATACGAGCCATCAGGTTAAGATCCAACGAACATGGTCGATCTAAAATTTGAAATTAAAATTTATGTAGCTCAAAAAAAAAACAGAAAAACTTTACATTAAGACGTATTCTCGGAAAGTTCCAGTCCATTTAAAATATTAGTTTAGTTTAAGTTCGAAATTTGGATCAACCGCGGCGTTGGATCTTGATCGAATGGCTCACGTGTGTAAAGTCGCATGGTGACTTCTCTTAGGGTGTGTTCGGTTACGGAACGGCGTGGGATGGAATGGAATGGTTCCGTTCAAGAGGAATGGAATGGTTCCATCCCCGCGTGCGGTTTGGACAAAAAGGAGGAACGGAATGGTTACTGTTTTTGTTCGGTTGGAGGAATTGGAGAGCGAACGGAATGTGGTTAAACTAAACTTTTGTCTAAAAATCGTAATTAACAATGGCAAATAGCCTTTTAAATCTTAAAATCGTAATTAACGGCGCCTAATGGCCTTTTTAATCTTAAAATCTTAATTAAAGTTATTTTTGTACGGTTGGGGAATTTGGGGAGTAGAACGGAATGAAGTTAAAGTTTAATCTTTTGTACGAAAATCGTAATTAATAGTGGCAAATGGCCTTTTTAAAGTCAACTGGATCTCGGTCCGCGAAGGGTCGGGACGCGGGAGCGAGAAGCAAATGAATCGAGAGCGGTCCGGAGTATCTGTCCGTCCACAGTAAATCAACGGGACGGAGCGGCTACCTTCTCTTCGAAGGCTGCGGCGCGCAAACCGAGGAATGGACATACGTCGGCTAGTATAGAATTTTATAGCACGCCATTAATCGAGCTAGCGATGCTGTACTACGATGCGACTACAACTACGATGGACGTCCAAAGCTACGAATAGTCGGGGAAACAATGAATGCGAGCCGGGGTAGTACTACTGTAGTAGTGAAGCAATGGGGATTATACGGAGCAAGTACGGAGTGCAAGTACGATACTACAAAAGTGTTGTTCGTTGTTTTCGCGAGTTCATTTTAGCGTAACGTCCGGGTTGTTGTCGAACCAGTTGTTAGATTTTGGGTAATTATTGTTAAGTTGCTTGCTTCTTAATTAAAATTTATCAAAGTCATGTAGACTAGATCGATTTGTGAGAACATCCCAAAAGCTTCATTCATTTTAGAATGACTAAGAAGGATCCATTCTTACCTTTTCTTTTCATGTTTTAAACTTGTTTAAACCTTGGTCAAACCTAGGATTTGACCAAGATTTAAATGGGCATAAAAATTCAGAAAAAATCAAAAAATGAAAAACCAAAGCACATTTATAGCCTTCTTATGTCATATAGTAAGCACTTGGAGTTGATAAAAACTCTGTCTTATGAAGTCAAACATATGAAGAGAAGCTGGTTTTGGGTTTCAAACATGGAAATTTCACAAACCTCCCAAAAGCTTCATTCTACAGTGACTAAGAAGGATCCAGGCTTACCTTTTTCATTTTCAATTTCTTAACTTGTTTAAATCTTGGTCAAACCTAGGATTTGACCAAGATTCAAATGGGTATAACAATTCAAAAAAAAACGGAAAAAAACCAAAGAACATAGTCTTCGATGTCATATAGTAAGCATTCAAGTTGATAAACAAGGTCTAGACATATTCAAACCAAACAAATCATGTATCTACCCCTAACCCTAAACTACTGCCTTATGAAGTCAAGCATGAAGAGAAGTGATTTTGGGTTTGAAACATGGAAATTTCAAAAACCTCCCAAAAGCTTCATTTTAGAGTGACTAAGAAGGATCCATGCTTACCTTTTCATTGCCATGTTTTAAACTTGTTTTAACCTTGGTCAAACCTAGGATTTGACCAAGATTCAAATGGGAGTAAAAATTCAGAAAAATTCAAAAAAAAATGAAAAACCAAAGCACATATATAGCCTTCTTATGTCATATAGTAAGCATTCAAGTTGATAAACAAGGTCTAGACATATTCAAAGCGAGAAATATCATGTATCTACCCCTAACCCTAAACTCGATTTGTCTTATGAAGTCAATCATGAAGAGGTGTTTTGGGTTTCAGACATGGAAATTTCAAAAACCTTCCAAAAGCTTCATTTTGAAGTTACTAATTAAGAAGGATCACTACAAGAAAAGTTTGGCAACTTTTCTTGTAGTGGATCGAGGCTTAATTTTTCATTTTCATGTTTTAAATTTTGGTCAAACCTAGGATTTGACCAAGATACAAATGGGCATAAAAATTCAGGGTAGCATCATACCCCCCTCCTTCCAGCGTAGAAAAAGTGTTAGGCGAGTAGTAGAATGGCATGACCAACAAGTTTCAAGTAAAATTTTGAATATGACCAAAATATACCAATTGATAGATGTGTTAACTTGGCTTCATGGGTGTGTGACCTAAGATTGAGCCATGGTACATTTTGCCAACAAAGTAGCAATTGAGTTGGCTTTCTACCTTAGTAGGCGTGCATTGGAAGGATGCATTATGCCGGCAAAGTTTTCAAACGTTCAAACTTTTCCGGTTTCTCATACCGTATTTGGCTCCTTGAGAAGCATTGATGTGATCATATGAGGTTATGCAAAACTTCGCCTTTCCGTACTTGCCCGAGCACTCGACACCCCTCGTCCCATGGCGACTCCTCCGGCCATAGCCCCGTGCACCCGGGCTCCACGACTCGGCCTCGGAGGGTGTGCGCTAAAAGCTCGCAAATGTACGTGTGCGCTAAAAGCTCGCAAAACCACTTCTCTTCATGCATGCTTGACTTCATAAGACGAGTTTAGGGTTAGGGGTAGATATATACATTATTTTACTGGTTTGAATATGTCTAGGCCTTGTTTATCAACTTGAATGCTTACTATATATATATGACATAAGAATGTTATGTCCTTTGTTTTTTCATTCTTTTGATTTTTTATGAATTTCCATGCCCATTTGAATCTTTTGGTCAAATCCTAGAGGTTTGACCAAGATTGAAACAAGTTTAAAACATGAAAATGAAAAGGGAAGCTTGTATATCCTTCTTAGTCACTCTAAAATGAAGTTTTTGGGAGGTTTTTGAAATTTCCATGTTTGAAACCCAAAACCACTTCTCTTCATGCTAGACTTCATAAGACAATTTAATTAGGGGTTAGGGGGTAGATACATGATTTGTGTCTGGTTTGAATATGTCCAAACCTTGCTTGTTTATCAACTTGAATGCTTGCTATATGACATAAGAATGCTTACCATATGTTTGAATTTTAAAAGCATATAGTCTTCTTATGTCATATAGTAAGCATTCAAAAGTTTTCTTTGAGAGAGTAGCATGCATTCAAAAGTTGATAAATAAGATTTGTACATATTCAAACCGGACAAATCA
Source organism: Lolium rigidum (assembly GCF_022539505.1). Taxonomy (NCBI): domain Eukaryota; kingdom Viridiplantae; phylum Streptophyta; class Magnoliopsida; order Poales; family Poaceae; genus Lolium; species Lolium rigidum. The sequence continues at coordinate 65,711,354 of NC_061509.1, forward strand.
TGTATCTACACCCGGCCCCTAACCCTAAACTACTGTCTTATGAAGTCAAGCATGAAGAGAAGTGCTTTTGGGTTTCAAACATGGAAATTTCACAAACCTCCCAAAAGCTTCATTTTACAGTGACTAAGAAGGATCCAGGCTTACCTTTTCATTTTCATTTTTTAAGCTGCTTGTTTAAATCTTGATCAAACCTAGGATTTGACCAAGATTCAAATGGGCATAAAAAATCAGGAAAAAATGAAAAAATGAAAAAACAAAGCACATATATAGCCTTCTTATGTCATATATATAGTAAGCATTCAATTAAGTTGCTAATTTTAAACAAGGTCTATACATATTCAAACCAGAAAAAAGCATGTATCTACCCATATGCATATATATATAACCCTATACTTTTGTCTTATGAAGACGTCAAGGATGAAGAGAAGTGGATTTGGGTTTCAAACATGGAAATTTCAAAAACCTCCCAAAACATGTATATATCTACCCCTAAACCCTAATCTTTGTCTTATGAAGCCAAGCATATGAAGAGAAGTGATTTTGGGTTTCAAACATGGAAACTTCAAAAACCTCCCAAAAGCTTAATTTTAGAGAGACTAAGAATGATCCATGCTTACCTTTTCATTGCCATGTTTTAAACTTGTTTTAACCTTGGTCAAACCTAGGATTTGACCAAGATTCAAATGGGAGTAAAAATTCAGAAAAATTCAAAAAAAAATGAAAAACCAAAGCACATATATAGCCTTCTTATGTCATATAGTAAGCATTCAAGTTGATAAACAAGGTCTAGACATATTCAAAGCAGAAATATCATGTATCATATCTACCCCTAACCCTAAACTCTGTCTTATGAAGTCAAACATATGAAGAGAATTGGGGTTTTGGGTTTCAAACATAAAATTTTCAAGTACCTTCATTTTAGAGTGAGTAAGGAAGGATTCATGCTTACCGTTTCATTTTCATGTTTTAAACTTGTTTAAACCTAGGATTTGACCAAGATTTAAATAGGCATAAAAAATTGAAAGAAATCAAAAAATGAAAAACCAAAGCACATATATAGCCTTCTTATATCATATAGTAAAAAATTCAAGTTGATAAACAAGGTCTAGACATATTCAAACAAGAAAAATCATGTATCTACACCTAACCATAAACTCTGTCTTAAGTGGTTTTGGGTTTCAAACATGGAAATTTCACAAACCTCCCAAAAGCTTCATTTTACGGTGACTAAGGAGGATCCATGCTTACCTTTTGGCTTAAACGTTTGAAACCAAAAACCACTTCTCTTCATGCATGCTTGACTTCATAAGACGAGTTTAGCTAGGGTTAGGGGTAGATACATGATTTCCTGGTTTGAATATGTCTAGACCTTGTTTATCAACTTAATTGATTGCTTACTATATGACATAAGAAGACTATGTGCCTTGGTTTTCATTTTTTTGTTTTTTTGAATTTTATGCTCATATATTTGAATCTTGGTCAAATCTTAGGTTTGACCAAGATTTAAACAAGTTTAAAACATGAAAATGAAAAGGGAAGCATGTATCCTTCTTAGTCACTCTAAAATGAAGCTTTGGGATGTTCTTGAAATTTCCATGTTTGAAACCCAAAACGACTTCTCTTCATGCTAGACTTCATAAGATCAACGAGGGTAGATACATGATTTGTGTGGTTTGGATATACCTAGACCTCGTTTAACTTGAATGCATACGATATGACATAAGAAGACTACGTGCTTTTGTTTTTCATTATTCTGATTTTTTTGAATTTTGTGCCCACCCATTTGTATCTTGGTCAAATCCTAGGCTTGATAATGATTTAAACAAGATTAAAATATGAAAATGCAAAGGTAAGCATTGATCCTTCTTAGTCACTCTAAAATGAAGCTTTTGGGAGCAAAACCACTTCTCTTCATATGCACTTGACTTCATAAGACGGAGTTTAGGGGTTAGGGGGTATAGATACATGATTTGTCTAGTTTGAATATGTCTAGACCTTGTTTATCAACTTAATTGGCTTACTATATGACATAAGAAAACTATTTGCTTTGGTTTTTCTTTTTCCTGATTTTTTCAATTTTGATGCCCATTTGAATCTTGTCAAATCCTAGGTTTGACCAGAGATAATTTAAACAAGCTTAAAACATGAATATGAAAAGGGAAGCATGTATCCTTCTTTGTCACTCTAAAATTAAGTTTTTGGGAGGTTTTCAAATTTCCATGTTTGAAACCCAAAACCACTTCTCTTCATATGCTTGACTTCATAAGATAGAGTTCAGGGGTTAGGGGGTATAGATACATGATTTGTCTAGTTTGAATATGTCTAGACCTTGTTTATATATCAACTTTAATGCTTACTATATGACATAAGAAAACTATTTGCTTTGGTTTTCTTTTTTCGACTTTTTTTCAATTTTGATGCCCATTTGAATCTTGTCAAATCCTAGGTTTGACCAAGATAATTTAAACAAGCTTAAAACATGAATATGAAAAGGGGAGCATGTATCCTTCTTAGTCACTCTAAAATGTAATTTTTGGGAGGTTTTTGAAATTTCCATGTTTGAAACCCAAAACCACTTCTCTTCACATGCTTGACTTCATAAGTTTAGGGGTTAGGGGTATAGATACATGATTTGTGCAGGTTTAATATGTCTAGACCTTGTTTATCAACTTTAATGCTTACTATATGACATAAGAAGACTATGTGATTTGGTTTTTCATTTTTATGTTTTTATTTTTCTGCCCATTTGAATCTTGGTCAAATCCTAGGTTTGACCAAGATTTAGACAAGTTTAACACGTAAATGAGTTAACTTGGATTTCCTACCCTTGAATCCATAGGAAACTTTGTTCTAATGCACTATTATAATCAGCCGAGTTTTTACACCAACAGGTCTGTCACTTACGTGTGGTGCCCACGCTTGAGGTCCCACACTTCAGTGAGCACAAGTCACGTGCTATAGGTACGCAAACTCCCAGCCATCTTCTTTGTCAAGAGAAGACGCATCAGGATGCGTATTGGAAGTCTGTGGGTCCTTATGGATCCTTCAGTTGTCCCTCTCACAAAAAAAAACAAATCTCTCTCATTCTCGGCCTCGCTCGACTCGCTCGCTCGCTCGCTCGCACCTCCTGCTCACTGACAAACCCTGCACAAAAGTCAACATCATCACCCGAAAAAGGGGAGACACCATAATGCTCTCCCTTCTTCTCTCCTTCCAGTGATCCCTCTTCCTCAGAGTTTCACTCGACGGGCAAACACCCATGTCTTTGCATAGTAATAGTAATAATAAAAAGGTAGTACTCGTTGAAAAATCGATATACGAATCTGTAATTAAATAGGTTAAACTAGGGTTTTGCCCGAGTTCTACGAGATCAAGGGTTCAAAAAATCCAACTACGGGGTTCGAACAACACGATTCTAATCCAAGATTTTTTCGACCTAGGTCACCCAAATGGCCTCAAACTATAGGGTTAGCATCTAGTGCGGTATGTGTGAAAATGTATGCACTATGTGTGCTATAACTTGTATGTCTTTCATATTTGAACCAAATTTGAACAAGTTTGAAATATTTGAAAAGGGGCTTTTGGCTTAAACGTTTGAAACCAAAAACCACTTCTCTTCATGCATGCTTGACTTCATAAGACGAGTTTAGCTAGGGTTAGGGGGTAGATGCATGATTTTCCTGGTTTGAATATGTCTAGACCTTGTTTATCAACTTAATTGAATGCTTACTATATGACATAAGAATACTATGTGCCTTGTTTTTTATTTTTTGATTTTTTTAAAATTTTATGCCCATTTGAATCTTGGTCAAATCCTAGGTTTGAACATGGTTTAAACAAGTTTAAATCATGAATATGAAAAATTAAGCATCTATATATCCTTCTTAGTCACTCCAAAATGTAGCTCTTGGGAGGTTTTTCGAAATTTCCATGTTTGAAACCAAAACCACTTCTTTTCATGCATGCTTGACTTCATAAGACGAGTTTAGGGTTAGGGGTAGATATATACATTATTTTCTGGTTTGAATATGTCTAGGCCTTGTTTATCAACTTGAATGCTTACTATATATATATGACATAAGAATGTTATGTCCTTTGTTTTTTCATTCTTTTGATTTTTTATGAACTAGCTGGGTGGCCCGCGAATTCGCGGGGCTAGACAATCTTTAGGCGTTAGATAATTTATCTATGCTACATTTTCCTTTCAAAATTTTGAAATTATTATTCAATATTGATAAACCTGTTTAATATTTCCATAATATTTAATTTAGATTAAAATTATGGTCATTAAATTTATTTTATCACATTTGTCAAAATGAGAGAAAACTATATATTTCCCCATTTGTTAGTTCAGACTAATACGTTTGGAATAAAGAATTTGTTTACGTTTCATTTTTCTCTTAAATATTTTCGTCCTATTCATGTTTTTTTATGAAATATATTAGTTTCTCCGGCCTTATTTTTGTATTGCCATTATTTAATTATTGTAAAACATCTATGCACCCATTTTTCTTGCCTCACCATGTTTATTTTTCCAACAAACTTTGTTTCATTTTAAACCATTTTCCTCTCACTTATTTATTCGGTATATACATGCTCTTGGTCGACTTGGTAAAAATACCAATGCGACCAGGCACCGTAAGCTGCTTGAATCATCAAGTTGTCCTTGATGCAAACTACATACGGTATCATCAAGTTTACATTGATGTTCTTATGGCATGAATTAAAAGGTGAGAAAAATCGTTAATGCAAGTAATGGGAACATTACCTTTATTATTAGACTTGATATTTTCCAAACATCTTTGCTGATGGAACCTTACCGAACTAAATTTTGGCCTATCATGTTTTTTTAGGGAAGCCACCACGGCAACTTTATTGATTATGAAAAATAGTTACATCGTCTGTAAGTAGCTCAGTTAAAAAAATTGTCCTATCATGTTTAACTTGGCAGAGACTCAATTATTTCCACATTGAAAAAGAACTACAAAACGTGAGTTGTAGGTTATTGATAAATAGGTTCTGCCTTCAACAAAAATTTAATTATACGATGGGGAGAACCAAAATTTTAGTTGCACTCTGATTTGGTATCAATTATGAATTCTTTGGAACAATCGGCCAATATGTCACCATTAATGGAAAAAAGAAGGTTTCAACCGTGTCGGATGAAAATAGCCACTGTTCGGTCGAAATAAATAGAGTCGTCAGATCTGCTCCATGTTTCAAAACCGTGTACAGTTCACCTTGAGTCCGATATCGAATCGCCCTCCTTTGCTCGTGACATGGCACACCGCATCCTTCACCTTGAATTACTCATGCAGTTAATGGACTTCATATCAAAGTTATAAATTGGAAAATAGTGAAATCACCAACATGTTCATTCAGTATCTTTAAACAAATATTAGAAAACAAAATTCAGTTAAACATTTTTCATTAGCATCACTAATCAAGAATAAAATGTCACTGCACTGAGTAAAAGAACTCAGTAGCTCATTTACCTAAATCTCAAACAGATATATACTTGAACCAAAATTAATGCACAGATAGAAACAATACTACTTCCGTGACCAACTTTTTAATGTTTTATCTTCAGTTCAAAGGAAGAGACGAATATTAAAAAAGCATATTGCCATCATTTTCATTGATGTTCAAATCCATCGTGACCCCACCACATTCCTGCAGCAATGGTGTAGAGTTTAATTTGAACTGGCAGTCAATGGTAATATGTGTGGAAATCTATGAATTTCATCTCATACGACTCAAACTGAGACAAAATATTTTACCAACCCAACCTAGAACGTGTAAGACAAATATGTACAAAGAATCCAAACCTCTTGGCAGTCAGCACCATTTGTGAATAGAGATATTATGTGATGCCTTCCATCGTCTGTTCGAGTGCTCAAAGCTGATGGCCTCCTCTCTGGTGCCTGCCGGGAGCGTAGGGCGGGAGATCGCCACTCACACCCTAAGTATAGGTGCTCTACTTGCTTTGGCATCGGGACTGTCGGCACAACTGAGTATAGAGACACCAGAATAACGTGGTATCTTTTTGTACGATTGGCGCCGCGGTAAAGAATCTGCACCGTACATAAAAGACGCCACCACATTTGAAATTAGCTAGTCTGATTAAAAGTAAATTCATAATTGGGGTGAAATATGAAACAGAAGTGTTGGACATCGTATATATGTAAATAATGCTATTTGATTTTAGAGCCTTGCCAAGCTCTCAGTCAAGTCTCCCATGCATTGGGTGTAGGCTACCCGTCAATCCTTTTTCTCGGTCCAGTATATGCTCATGCTCGTGATCGACCGGATCAAATTCCCTAGTCATGACGCACACGTTACTGTGTGTATACTAAACACAGGCATGATGTAATCTCACGTCTATGGCATTAACCTATATGCATATTTCTCACAGACCGATGTTTGTAAGCAAGCAGCTAGCTGGTAAGATAAAGTATAAAATGATTTTAATCAATGCTACCTGGTTGTAGCTCTCAACGGCAACATTGTAAGTACGATTGTGAGTGTTCGTCATCATCTTTTCCTCCTTGTTCCAGCGAAATCCAGCTCGTCTTACTTCTTCCCAATCATAGGCTTGTGCAGGAGAAAATCTAGTTCATAGAAGTCCCAGTGACGATCGTTGTGGCGGCTGCAGGATATACTCATATACATCATGAGACAGAGTCTTGTATGAATCTGGACGTGTCTGCATATAGTAGAGCTTACCTGCAGCCATCGATCGAGGAGTACACGGACCACCTGGTGTGTCAAAAGGGAACAACTTTTGTTCCTTACTGTTGTTCTTTCCATGCTCCTCTGCTGTCCTTGCCGTCCACGATCTCGGCGGACTGGTTCCAATGAACATGGGGTGCATCTTTAATTGGATCCTTCGGGTGAACGATCGAAAAGACAATCCTTAGGTTAAGACTATGATACACAAAATTAGCGGTGGTCACCTCTCGTGCATTTGCCTATTTAAATTATACAACCATACTGCATCATACCGGGCATGTATATGCAGACATCAGCAATTATAAAGATGCATCATATTTATCATACGCATACATGCTATAATTATCGGAAAAGAAGAACCCAGCTCCTATCACCAGCCAAGTAGCCTTGCATGCATGATGCATCATGCCAGTAAATAGTTGACCAAAGAGAAGAGCGACCAAAAAAAATGCACATTCCCGCGGCACCTACGTCAACCAAAGCTGCATGATATCCTTACCTCTTTTGCCGACGTCCCAAAATACTGGCTTTACCCGCCAGTGTGCAGGCGGAGCCTTGTCGCTCGAGTGAATCTTTCTTTGGTCCGGCCAGGCGTCTCCTCCCTGGCTCCGGCTTGTCTGATGTCATGCTTACGCTGGTTCAAAGAGATCGCGAGAGAGAGAGAGACGATATATGGGAAAAAGATTCAGTACATTTCTCTCTTTGAAATTGCCAAACGGTATATCGGCTTCCACGCTGCATGCCTACATGAATGATGAATCGTGATGAAAATTTGATAAAACCAAAGAGAAGTCAGATTGCGGATGTATTCTTGAAAGCTGACGTGATTGAAAGGTTGCACATGAATGATTAATGGGGTCTGGATTGGATTCGTATCTTTCTTTTTTCAGATCGATCGATCTGCAGCATATATATGGCGCAAGATTATTGAGAACAAACCTGCAATTTGTGGACATACGTCAATTTGCAATCCACGAAACAAAAACAAAAAATCAAGAGAAGCACTCGTAGCTGTCTAGGAGCTCGTTTGCTCGGTGGATTTTATTGACTGCATTGAAGGAATCCGCGCGCCCTTAATTGGATGACCTAACAGTGGCGTATATTGGAACTTCCGATCTATGAACATATTCCTATCTTGACGCATCTATCAAAAGAAAGGTCTTCTACATGCACACGTTTAGTTGTTATCTAAACGTTTTTTTTACGGGCCTCCCAAACGGTTAGGATTATGCGATTCCTTTTTTTTTGCCGAGCTAATCTAGACCGTTTACTTGATGTTGCTTAATCTGAACCGTTCTTTGTCTTCTGTTTTAATTATATAATAGATTTCCATGCCCATTTGAATGTTTTGGTCAAATCCTAGAGGTTTGACCAAGATTGAAACAAGTTTAAAACATGAAAATGAAAAGGGAAGCTTGTATATCCTTCTTAGTCACTCTAAAATGAAGTTTTTGGGAGGTTTTTGAAATTTCCATGTTTGAAACCCAAAACCACTTCTCTTCATGCTAGACTTCATAAGACAATTTAATTAGGGGTTAGGGGGTAGATACATGATTTGTC
>NC_061509.1:66069202-66083160 GCF_022539505.1 Lolium rigidum
GACTTCTCCAACAAGACATCTACAAGCAACGAACAAGAAAGGTGTACAAAAACCCTTCGCTTTGCACCATTGCTACAAGGAACTACCTAGAAATGAGAAGTGGGTTCGAAGGAACTACGAGAGCACACCAAAGAGGGTAAGGCTTAGCAAAGTCGTTGATGCTGATGTTGATGATGATGAGGATGATGACATGGAGGATTTGTCTTGCTGCATTGATATAGCAAGATCCAAACCTGTGAGAAGTGGAGGTTGACGCGTATGTCCTTGGTGAGGAGCAAAGATGGAATCATTGATCTTGATGCACCGCTCGCAGCATCAGCATGGCACCATATCGGCAACAAGACGGCCACGAATACCATGCTTGAAGCAGCATCGACCGAGAAGATCCAGTCATGGATCAACAAGTGCCTCGCCGATGTCTATTCGAACCTGCTCATTCGAGACCAGAAGGCCGACGAGAGGTGGGCGGCACTACTCCAAAAGCAAGAAGAGAAGATTCAGATTGAGAAGGAGTGTGTCACCGTGAAGAAACACAAAGACGACTTCATGCTCTTGACCGCCTCGACGGTGGGAATGGATCCCTGGGTTCTGGAGGTGCACAACTTCTACAAAGCCATGATCCTCGACGAGGTCGATGCTAAAAGGGCCACGTCCACTGCATCGGCATCAACTCCAGCTTTGAGATCCTCCACGCTCTCCCCGTCGTCATTGTTGCAGGGGGATACGCATAGATCCTCGATGTCATCTTCTTCGTCACCGTCGAAGCAGCAAGGGACTTTGCACATCCCCTCACCATTGTTGTCGTCGTCGTCCTCCTCGTCTGACGGACCTCTGCATAACCCTAGGCATCCGTCGTCTTCCTCTTCCTCGTCGAAAGGATCGCCGCAGGATTCATCGTCGTTGCTGGTACCCTCGAAAGGGTTGTCGTAGGAACCCTCGCTGTCACGGAGAGGGAGGTGGCGTGGATGTGGGTTCTAGACTCAGACGAGGTGCCCCCCCCCCCCCACCCCGACCCGACAATCTTCGGCTGAGCGTTGGGCCTAGTTGGGGCTCAGGAATTGGCCTGGTCATTTTGGTCGCAAAGAGAATAAATGCAAATTTTCTTTTGGACTGAATTTTACTTTTGACCATTTAGTTGTGCATTCGTGACACCCACCTAGTGAAAACTTATCTAGATTACTCCTTTCGGAAATTTCCGATCCTCATTTTCTGATATGTGTCTATTGGCAACATGTGAGGTTATGATTGGTGCTCGAAATTATGAAAATGGCGACGAGTAATAGAATGTATTGTGATATGAAGGCTAGATTGGTTGGCGACAAGGCCGCGTTGAATATGTTGCCCTTATCCAACAACACACAGTGAATGCTAAAATTGGACAACAGCATGTTCATATTTTTCTTAAATGGGACATTTCGGTAAAACTTTTATTAGATAGGGTAATTTGTCTCATAAATGCACAATTGTTGGGTGAAAATTGAATTTGTTTTTTTTTTCCTTTTTACTACGAAGCTCACAGCATATTGACACGTCAGATAGATGCAATCTGAAAGTTCAACGACGTTGTTGTTTTCTCGTTGTGATATAAACGTGTAGAGCATGTTAAAAAAAGTTACACTCCCTCCGATCGATATTAGTTATCGCTGATCAGTACAAAGGGAGTATTTTAGTCATGTCCATTTCCAGCCCCTCCAAAGAAAAACATGGTGGACTTCGCTAGCTATGGCTCATCATGGCTCCCACAACAGCCGTTCAGCCAGAGCGCAATTCCATTCCTTCTGTCAGCCACGCCTTTGACTCTTTGGCTACTTCACATTTTTCTTCTGATCTCCATGACAAACTCGCTCTAAACCATTCCGATCATTCTTCATTTTGGCGTGCCACGGATGCATACATTTGAAGTGTAGATCTAGCATGTGCAGTTCAGTGTTGGGTAAAAATTGTAGTAACAAAACTCGCTCGAAACCAGCATGAAAAAACTCGCTCTCTCTATGTAACAGACAGTCCTATCGGCAAGCAGGCGGTAGATCCGTCCCGCTCGCTCTCGTCGTCATCGTCTTCTTCGCCGGGGTGCCACGCTCACCGGCGGCGCCGCACGGTTCGACATTTCCGTCCATCTTGAGGATAAGAACCAGCAAGACACTCCCGTCGCTAGAAAAGGCGTGGCGGCAAGCAAGCAACCGGCCAAAGAATAAACTAATCTGGCAAGTAAGAGGAAGCGAAGATCGACTGTTGGAAGAAAAGAAAGGAAGGCAATCTGGGCTGGGTTTCAATACTTTCCTTTTGAAATTTCTGTCGAAAGGGACCGGACAGGTGCTCGACGCGGCGGCCAGGAAGGCAGGAACCCTTCCAGTTCTAGCTAGGAGACGGACGCCGCACGCGGCATTTGCCTATAAGAAGGGCGGAGGTGGGAGAGGAGGGGGAGCACTCCGTCTAGTCTACTACGCACGCACGCGCGCGCGCAGAATTCTTCTCCTGATTGATCTTGGTCGTCTGCCTTCTTCGCTGGTTTCGGTTGGGATTCTGGAGAGAGGTATGTATGGTACGCTCCTTGGTTTTTAGTTGTCGACATAGATCCATGGTGGTAGGATTGGGTTTTCTGACTGGGGCTTTGTCCCCATTCGGTCGAGTTAGCAGATTGGTAACCCCATAAATGGCATTATGCTTATGCATGCCCTGAAGAACTTCCTTAAGATTTGGGGGAGATTATATGATTTTTTAAATGTTGTGATGAATATTTGCCCATTGCTGTACTGAACATCTCCTGAGTGAACCTGTAGGAAACCTTGTGTAGGAGTACTATATAAGAGTTGGGCATTGTCCTGTCAAAGTGTCATTAGGGAGTTGTGACTTGAAATCTTAGTTGTTTCCTGAATAACCGGAACCAGTATTCTTCCAAGATAAATGGAACTGGGATTCAGCTGTCTTTAATTCACAACAAGGTTTCTATAAAAAGGAGGATATATATATATATATATATATTATATTATTGAAGAAAAGCAATAAACAAACTCCATCATCCATATTCAGTTTTTTCTAATAAAATGTCTGCACATACAGGAGATCGAAGCAAATGGGGATTGGCGACGCCTCACCTAGTGAAACGAGAGATGAGGCCATGCCACTTCTCCCGTTCAACGAGGAACAGGGAATACTGGGATACAGTATCCACGAGTTCAATGGAGCTTCTTTCTCCGGCGCGGTTTTCAATCTGTCGACGACCATCGTAGGGGCTGGGATCATGGCCCTGCCGGCGAGCATCAAGATGCTAGGCATTGTACCTGGTATCCTGATGATCGTCCTCGTGGCGTTTCTCACCGAGGCGTCCATCGACATGCTGCTCAGGTGCAGCCATGAGGGCGAGATTACGTCCTACGGCCGGCTGATGGGCAACAGTTTTGGTCGATGGGGGAGGATCGCGCTGCAAGCATCTGTGGTGATAAACAACCTCGGCGTCATGATTGTATACATGATTATCATTGGTATGCCTAGGATACACACAACCCATTTTTGTTATGATCTACAGTTGTATTTTGAATGTCCGAAATTGGTAGTAAGCTGCATAATCTGGAGTCCTTGGAAGCTAAGTAGTAGTTTCTTAATTATTCATGTTTAACATGACACGTGACTTTGGTAGTGCAAACATATTTGATGATAGTTCTTCCAATATTTCTTACTTAAAATTATTTGGTTCAGTTAGGCTAATTATTGATCTTTTCATTAGGGTTCGGTTTCCATTTCCCATAATATATATTCTTAAGCACTATAGTATTATAATGATCGAAATGTGATTTTAGTCTGATCTACCTCCCTCTACTGTACTACATGATTACTCTAACATGTGCCCAAGCGATGTGTTAGGCAGTACATCGGAAGAAGAGCAGGAAATGTTCTCACTTTTTTTAAGAAACTGATTATATCCGATCATATGCTTCGCATCATGCTATTATTGGTACTGATTGTTCATCTTTACTAGGTGACGTGCTATCCGGAACATCTACAAACGGTGTTCATCACCGTGGTGTCTTTGAGGGATGGTTTGGATCTCAATTGTGGAATTCTCGGCCGGTTGTTCTCCTCGCCACGACTATTTTTGTGTTTGCTCCATTGGTGAGCTTTAAGAAATTGGGTAAGTATTTTCTCAATTATAGAAATTGCATTATGCTATTTTCTAATGTGATCTGTACAAAATACTAATAAACATCTTTGGTCATAGATTCATTGAAATACACATCTGCTATATCAGTTGCTCTTGCTGTGGTTTTTGTTGTGATCACTGCTGGAATCGCTATTGTCAGACTCATCCAAGGAACTGCTGAGATTCCTAAACTCTTCCCTAAGATAGATGAAAATAATTCCATCTGGGAACTCTTTACAGCTGTACCAGTTCTTGTCACTGCCTACATTTGCCACTACAATGGTGTGTCTCCTACTACCCACTTTGTTTGCTTTTGTTGTTATTTTCTGAGGTCTAAAGATGTGACTTTCATAACTGGACAGTTCACAGCATCGATAATGAGCTGGAAGATAGAACTCAGACGAAGCCCATAGTGCAAACTTCACTGGCTCTCTGTTCAACTGTCTACGTTGCGACAGGCTTGTTTGCGTATCTCCTCTTTGGCGAGGGTACACTGTCCGATGTGCTCGCTAATTTTGACTCTGACCTCCGTATTCCATTCAGCGATGTTTTCAATGATGTAGTGAGAGTGAGCTATGTAGTCCATGTCATGCTCGTCTTCCCTATAGTCTTCTTTGCCCTTAGGCTCAACTTCGATGGACTGCTATTCCCCACCTCAGGGCACATTTCTCTTGACAACCGAAGGTTCACCATTATCTCAATCTCACTCCTTGTTGTGATTTATCTTGCTGCTAACTTCATACCGAGCATCTGGGATGCGTTCCAAGTCACCGGTGCCACGGCTGCTGTCCTTATTGGCTTCATATTTCCTGCTATGATCATACTGAGGTAACTAACAATTTTATTTGTGCCATACAAGTCCCCTGCTTGTAGGTGCCCCTGGCTTACTGTTCTGCTTGTTGTTCTGTAGGGATTCTTATGGAGTTGCAACCAAGCGCGACAAGATTTTAGCTGTAACCATGATAGTGCTTGCTGTGCTCTCAAATTTGGTGGCCTTATACACTGATGCGCTGAACATTATCTACAGGAAGGCAGAGGTCTAGGCTCTGTACTCTTATGGGAATAATGGTGATTTTTGATTAATTAATATACTAGGCAGTCAAGCAATATGATTTCATCGGAAGAAAAACAATATGGTTTCATGGAGGCTCCTAAAATTTTTTTGGGCACTTAGAAAGGATCTTCCTTGCTGCACATGTCTATTTTTTTGCGAATATGTAAGCCGACTTAACATTATGAGCATTTTCTGATGCTGTGGGTTGGTATTTTTTTTCGAAATGGGAGCATAGCCGCTGTGGTCGGTGTTTGTATCTTTGCCAAGAAAGGGAACAATTATGGTTCTCTACATGTTTATTCAATCATTTTGAAATGATAATGAGAGAGCTGTTTATATATTCACTAATTCTCAGAAAGATCAAACCGTTCTAGGCATTGTTGTGGATATGTTATGAAATTTGCGGCAACTGGATTTACTTCTGACTTCAGAGTTGGGCCACTTATCAGCGTTGACACTTGACCTTATATATACAAGTTCACGCAAGGGTTTGCTGCGGACGTTTCCTTTTTTGTAGTATGTTTTCGCTATCCGGGCTGTTGTGTCACTGAATTGGGTGAGCAGAGAGGATGGCAAAATCATTAACTTTTTTTTTACGTAAATGCCTCAAACAAATGGTTTCTCCTCCTGCTTTCTCAATTTTGTGCATATGCAAAACAAATTCTGAAGGAATATGGGTAAATCCTCGCAAAGATTGAGGACAGTCCATTTTTCCCCCAAACTATTTATATGGCTTATTTTTTTCTCGAATATTCTAATCTGTTGTTTTTATACTTATAATAATAAAAATTAGTACTCCAACTATGTTGATGACCGTGTCATTATCCAAAATGATTTATAATTTTGAATGAAGAGAGTATACTCCCCCCTCCCCGTTGAATGGTATAAGCGTATAGTAAACCTCCTAAGTCCTAAACCGGGAAAGTTTTGATTGGGGATTTAATTTCAGACTAATTTAGTAATTTTAGGGTCATCCGGTTTGCAGGGACGAGATATATCATGAATCAACACTAAGAGCTGATGCAATAGAAGAATTCCATTCTTCCTCAATACTATAGTGTCATTTGTGATGTTTCAGGACCGGAGACCAAAAACATTTGTTTTCCTTCCAGTGCCTATGTGCTTTCCTATTCCTACATGATACTATGGTACCACTACTCAAAATTCAAATTTACAAGTTTCTGTTTTTTTTTGTGAGTGTTCACAAAATGTGTTTATAGAATCCTTGGAATATTTAGAACAAATTCGAAATAGACACGGAGAGAAATAACATTGTCATTTGTGCTTTTGTATTTTTTGTGACACTATTCATGTCATGTTAGATTTTTCTTTTTCGTTGATATTTGTGTATTTCAAAATTTTTTATGAAAATTCTAGGGATTGTAAACACACATCTTGTGAATAGTAACCAACTTATAAATTTGAGGAGTGGTATTGTGGTATCATGTGAAGTTTTGGGCCAAAATGGTGCTACTGGATAAAGGAAATTTTATCTTCTGCAGTTCTGCTCAATGGAGTGTCAGGGTCCGTTTTTAAATGTCAAAGAGGAGTGAGGCAAGGGGACCCTTTGTCCCCTTTGTTCTTTGTTCTGGCTGCTGATACATTACAATCTTTGGTCAATCATGCTATGATATCTGGGCATGTTCATAGGCCTTTATCCCAGCTGTAGTGTTCTTCAGACTTTCCCACAGTGCAATATGCTGATGGTACCCTTGTTACCATGCAAGCTGTTGTTCCTCGGTTATTGCATCTTAAATAATTGTTGCTCACTTTTGGTGTTGCATCTGGTCTCAAGGTGAACTATGCTAAGTCAAACTTCATACCCATTAATATTTGAGTTCCCATCTTCACTTCTCCTCTAAATTGTCAGTTGGGAAATCTCTCTTTTTTTTTGGGTTTTCCCCTAAGCCTAGAAAGGAATACTTCATGCCTCTTATCATGTGCATTCAGAGAAGACTGCCCTCATGTTCCATGTATTTGAATTATGGCAGTAAGCTTAGATTGGTGAATTCTGTCCTTTCCTCCTTGCCAATTTTCTGTATCAGCACTTTAAAGATTTATTAGTGGGTCCTTGATGAATGTGATAAGTACAGAAGACATTTAGGGAGGAACAAAGATTTGGGTAGTAAATCTCATCCCCTGACATCTTGGGATATGGTATGTAGGCGACAAAGAATCAAGGAGGTTTGGAGTTCTCAAGCTCTCTGTGCAGAATGATTGTTTATTGATGAAGCATATTCATAAATTTTCTAATAAGGAGAATATCCCTTGGGTAAATGTAGCATGGGAACTTTATTATCAAAATTCCTTGCCTCCTCTTCGGATCAGGGATATCTCATTCTGGTGGAGAGACTGTCTTAAGTCTTTAGTGGTCTACAAATCTTCGGCAACATGTTCACTCATGAGTGGAAATACCATTTTGTTCTGAAATAAATGGTTTCTGGATATTTTATCCAGCAAATGGCCCTATCTTTTATCCTTTGTCAAGGATGCTTCACTCTCAGTTCTGGAGGTGCTCACTACTACTAATGTTGCTTCCCTCTTTCACTTGCCTTTGTCAGCTGAAGCTCTTGCAGAATATCATCAGCTACAACATCTGTTGGGTTCTACTCAGCTATTCAGCTATCACAGGAGAAGGACAAATGGGTGGTCCATTGCAGCACTTCTAAGATCAAGGTCTCTTCTGTGCATAGAATTCTAATGAAGCAAGAGCATGTTATCCCAGCCATTACATGGCTCTGGAAAAATTGTTCCCAAGCTAAGCACAAGGTTTTCTTCTGGTTGCTCATACACAATCATCTGAACACTCGAGCATTGTTGCAGCGGAAGAATTTTGTTATGGCTGATTACACTTGCATCATGTGTCAAGACTCTATCCTAGAGACTAGAAATCATCTTTTATTTACTTGTCCCTTTGCTGCTCATTGTTGGAAATACTTGTGCCTAGGATGGGCTCCACCTCTTGCTAGCTTAAACATTTATATTCATGATTTTTGTTAGAGTCTCAAGATGTCAATTCGACAGCCATTCTTTATGGAGCTTATTATGCTTATCTCCTGGACTATCTGGACTACTAGGAATGATTTAATCTTCAAAGGAGTAGTTCCAAGTTTGTATCATTGTAGAAGAAAGTTCAAGGATGAACTGGCTATGTTGGTTCATAAAGCAAAACGCAAGTCATATCTGAATCTTAAGGCATGGGTGGATAACTTTGTATAGACATACTGTTAGCTTTTCTGTTTTGCCATGATGTTGTCCTCTAGCATAAGCCATGTACACAACTCTTTATACTAAGAAATAAAAAAATGCAGTGAGGAAACTCACTGTCCAGCTTCAAAAAAAAAAAAATAGAGTCCCCTTTCTGCTTCTATTCATGATCGTATTTCCTCTTGTAAGAAGCTAATCAAACTTCCTTTTTTATGAAAATTATTGCCCTGGTTGCTTGGGCGGTTTGCAGTGCCAACATAAGCATGACTGGGCCAGTTTAACTAGAATGGACCGAATAAGCATATATAGTAGCCATTTCCTCTAGGTGGGCCGAAATAATCCAGATTTCCATGTGAAAGTCAAAGGAAAGGATGGGCAGAGGCCCAGTATGGTCAACCAGACCCTCCGCCTATGGCGGTTTGGACCACAAGGTTTGGAGTGAGGAACTCATTTAATGTAAATTTTCTAAATCCTAGAGCCTGCTCCGAGGCCCTCGCTACGGGGCCGAAGTGGATTCCTCCGCCTCCTGGCCATGTCAAGGTGAATGTGGATGCGGCAGTCTCAAAAAACCTTCCAGCTGCTGCGATAGCGGCTGGTGAGGCGGGTCAGCTCTTGGGTGCCTCAGCAGTGGTCCTACAGGGAGTATCAGATCCTGAGAGCTTGGAGGTAATGGCGTGTAGGGAGGGTCTGGCGCTGGCGGCCGGTCTCCTGGTACAGCGTATCCGAGTGGCGTCGGACTGTCTGAACATCATCCGTAGCATTGAGGGAGAGGGAAAAGGCTCGTACAGACAGGTTGTCCAAGATCTATGGGCGAGGAGAAATGACTTCCAGGTGGTTCAGTTTGTCCATGAAGGGAGGAGGTCAAATGGTGACGCGCATTGCTTGGCGAGAGGCTCGGTGTCTAAAGCTTCGGGCCAGCATGTCTGGTTCAATGGACCGCTAGAGGGTTTTAGGAGAAATATTCTTGCTGATTGTAATGAACTTGTACGTTATCACCGAGCAGCGAGTTTCTAACGCACTCTTTTCCTTACCAGGGTGATAGGGCAAAGGTGTCCGATCTTTAGATGAGAAGAGGATATCTTCGATTTGTTGGTGGAGTTCGTGCTTGACGATCCAACTACACGTGCAAAGCTCTTGGCCAATGCAATCGCTAGGACAATCTGTACTGCCTTGCGGATGCACGATCAGCTTGACCAGTGAGAGTCTTAATTCCTACCTGAAATCGAGAACAAGTAATAAGTAATGATGCAATCAGGATATTGCGGATAAAAGATGAAAGCTTTATTGAATAAGGTGGGATTCCGAATAGTCGGTCTTGTTCTAGGCGTTGGCCTCAAAAGAAGTACACGAGAGTTGCAGCAGTGGCTAACTTTTAATCTAATCAAAATCCGAGTCTAAACGTGATGGCTATGGGGGTATTTAAACGAGGAAAATATGGGGTTTCGACCAGCCATGCATATGGTGGCCGAAAAACCCTAGAAGGCCTTTCCCCCTTCAATACGGACTCTAAATGGGGGCTGACTTAATTCCTGCGAAAATTACATGGGCCTGGCCCAAACTTAAAAGTGACGCAGCACCATGTAACTATATTGACGAAATTATGAAGTGGAAAGCTCTATATTTCGTCCATGTCTTCATATTTTATTGGTGGCTTTAGAGTTCTGAAATCTTCAGTTGCAGCGTCCTCTTCAATCCTCATATGTTTGCTGCCATCTCCTCCATGTGTGATCGTGCTCCAATGCTTGTCCTTCTCATCCATGCTAGGTCCATCATTCTTAAGAGTAACAAACACATCTGATTTAGGCAGCATCATATTCACATGTATGTGAGGAATAGTTCCAAGAAACGAAAGTACGTGATAGTTAAGTTGTCTGGCACAAGTTCGAGTGATTGGTCCTTGTATTTGTGTGGCTATAGATACATCGGTTGTATCAACAGATGGGATGTCCTCATCACAGGGTACCGAAGGGGACTGGAAGGTTTTTAATGAGGCGGCTCGTGTGCTTTAATAAAGTGTTTTCTTTCTCAAAAAGAATGAATGTAAATTTTCTTTTAGTTTTTGGGCATGAGGTATTTCTTTTCTTTTTGTACATAACTTGTATTTGGAAAACATAAAAATATATGCACAAGAAAACATAAAAAAAAATCAATCCAACAATAGGGGCCTCTTTTGGTTACCCACAAAACGGCCAAGCCAGCCCAAAATCTAGACCGTTGGGCTTGCATAGCAGGTTCTCAAGCAGCCCCAAAATTATCCCCTGAGGAACACTTGAACCTACGGTTTTCCATCGGGACATGCCTGGACGAGCGCAAATAGGGCATTCGGATGCAAGCAGCTGGACACGGGATGAAGAGCGTGAGACGATGCGATGTTTTCCGGAATGCGTGTCATAAATCCTCTCACCTCTCAATCTCCTCTTACCGTCGGCAGTTCCACTGCCCTCGGCACATCGAAGAGCACTGTTGCGACCAATGACGATGGAAAAGCAGGCCAGCGGCCGATGCACCCCTCCCCCTCTCGCCAAGCTGTTCATCAACACCGATGATGCACTTCAACAATGGTGATAAGTGATACGTCCCAAACGTATCTATAATTTCTTATGTTCCATGCTACTTTTATGATGATACTCACATGTTTTATACACATTATATGTCATTATTATGCATTTTCCGGCACTAACCTATTGACGAGATGCCGAAGAGCCGCTTGCTATTTTCTCGCTGTTTTTGGTTTCGTAAATCCTAGTAAGGAAATATTCTCGGAATTGGACGAAATCAACGCCCGTGGTCCTATTTTTCCACGAAGCTTCCGTAAGTCCGAAGAGGAAACGAAGTGGGGCCACGGGCGACGACACGCCAGGGCGGCGCGGCCCGGGCCCCGGCCGCGCGGCCCTCGTTGTGTGGGTTCCCCGTGACGCTCCTCGACCCGCCCTTCCGCCTACTTAAAGTCTTCGTCGTGAAACCCCCGCACCGAGAGCCACGATACGGAAAACCTTCCGCAGACGCCGCCGCCGCCAATCCCATCTCGGGGGATTCAGGGAGATCGCCTCCGGCACCCTCGCCGGAGAGGGGAATCATCTCCCGGAGGTCTCTTCATCGCCATGATCGCCTCCGGATCGATGTGTGAGTAGTTCACCCCTGGACTATGGGTCCATAGCAGTAGCTAGATGGTCGTCTTCTCCCCATTGTGCTATCATGTTAGATCTTGTGAGCTGCCTATCATGATCAAGATCATCTATTTGTAATCCTTCATGTTGTGTTTGTTGGGATCCGATGAATATTGAATACTATGTCAAGTTGATTATCAATCTATCATATATGTTATTTATGTTCTTGCATGCTCTACGTTGCTAGTAGAGGCTCTGGCCAAGTTGAGACTTGTGACTCCAAGAGGGAGTATTTATGCTCGATAGTGGGTTCATGCCTCCATTAAACTGGGACAAATGGACGTAAAGTTCTAAGGTTGTGGATGTGTCTGTTGCCACTAGGGATAAAACATCAATGCTTTGTCTAAGGATATTTGTGTTGATTACATTACGCACCATACTTAATGCAATTGTCCGTTGTTTACAACTTAATACCTGGAGGGGGTTCGGATGATAACCCGAAGGTGGACTTTTAGGCATAGATGCATGTCTGGATAGCGGTCTATGTACTTTGTCGTAATGCCCCGATTGAATCTCATAGTACTCATCATGATATATGTATGTGCATTGTTATGCCTTCTTTATTTGTCAATTGCCCAACTGTAATTTGTTCACCCAACATCTGCTATCTTATGGGAGAGACACCGCTAGTGAACTGTGGACCCCGGTCCTATTCTTTACATCTGAAATACAAACTGCTGCAATTGTTCTTTGCTGTTCTACAAACCTCTGCTCTTGGAGGCCTAACACTGTCTACAAGAATAGAAGCACCCGTAGACATCAAGCACTCTTCTTGGCTCCTCATGGTTCGATAAACCTTGGTTTCTTTCTGAGGGAAAACTTGCTACTGTACGCATCATACCTTCCTCTTGGGGTTCCCAACGGACGTGTCGACTGCACGCATCAATAAGCCCTCTCCCACTCTAAGACAACTATAGGATCATAGATCCCAAATGGTTTGCATAAGTGCATGCTATTATGATTGATCTTCGACACACAATGCCAACTATGAGGCATTACAAACACAGTTATGTTCACTGATTTGGCCAATGATTAAACTCTAGCACCTTGAGTGGAAGTGATAATTGTTGTACCTATTGATAGGTACACATGCACAGTTTGCACATGCTCCTTGGTATAGTAGACATCACTTCCATATGCGATTGCAATGTTCGTATAAGAAATTTCTATTATGATATTCACTATTTTGTTCATGCCGAGGTTTAATTTATAGACCTTTTGTTGAAGGGATGTTCCTTTCAAACCTAGTGCTATGTACAAAAAACGGTGGTTGTGCATGCTCCTTAGTTCGGTAGGATCATCTCTTTGATTTTGTGTGTACTTATGAGGCACTGATTTGGCTGATGATTAAACTCTAGCACACTATGCCGAAATGACAATCTTGTAATACCTAGTGCTATGTGCAAACACATTGATTGTGCATCTCCTTGGTAGTGTAGGATCGTGTCTTCGATTCATGTGTGCTATGTTACTATGAGCCCCCTATTGATTTCACTATATTCTTCTATCTATCGTTGACTATATCTTTTGTTGAGAGGATGGTCTTGCATTTACCTAATGTTGTGTGCAAGTACAACCATATTGGTTCTGTTGGAGATATGCCCAAGAGGCAATAATAAAGTGGTTATTATATATCTTTATGTTTATGATAAATGTTTGCATACCATGCTATAATTGTATTAACCGAAATATTGATACATGTGTGTTATGTTAACAACAAGGAGTCCCTAGTAAGCCTCTTGTATAACTAGCTTGTTGATTAATAGATGATCATAGTTTCATGATCATGAACATTGGATGTTATTAATAACAAGGTTATGTCATTGATGAATGATGTAATGGACATACACCCAAATAAGCGTAGCATATGATCATGTCATTAAGTTCTATTTGCTATAAGCTTCCGATACATAGTTACCTAATCCTTCGACCAATCGACCATGAGATCATGTAAATCACTTATACCGGAAGGGTACTTTGATTACATCAAACGCCACTGCGTAAATGGGTGGTTATAAAGGTGGGATTAAGTATTCGGAAAGTATGAGTTGAGGCATATGGATCAAGAGTGGGATATTGTCCATCCCGATGACGGATAGATATACTCTGGGCCCTCTCGGTGGAATGTCGTCTAATTAGCTTGCAAGCATATGAATGGTTCATAAGAAATGACATACCACGGTACGAGTAAAGAGTACTTGTCGGAGACGAGGTTGAACGAGGTATAGAGATACCGATGATCAAACCTCGGACAAGTAAAATATCGCGTGACAAAGGGAATCGGTATCGTATGTAAATGGTTCAATCGATCACTAAGTCATAATTGAATATGTGGGAGCCATTATGGATCTCCAGATCCCGCTATTGGTTATTGGTCAGAGAGAGGTCTCGA
>NC_061509.1:66083260-66132600 GCF_022539505.1 Lolium rigidum
CGAAAATTTGGGTACCCGACTACTGGGATCAGGTTCGGGAAATCTCCGGATTGCCCGATACGCAAGACAAGCAATTACAAAGAGACGAGAAATATACGATATTTCTCTTTGGCATGGCGTGAAGAAAACGCCGGCTCCGCGCTGCGTATAAGGGGGCCCGCAGTCGTGAGGTGTCGCGGAAGCTCGCCCGTTGTCGCAGACAGCTCGCCGCTATTGCCGCTTTAGGGAAGGGGAGGAGAGCGCCGACCCAGTTGCGAGCGGGCGCAGCCAGCGCCGCGCCGGGAGCGTGGGGAGAGCGAGCGGCGCCTGCCGTGTGTAGGCTTGGGGCCGGGCGGCGCAATGCTAGGGTAGGCCCTCGGCGACGAGCTCTGGCCATGTGGTGTGGGATGGCGTTTTGCGCCAAGTCAGTGCTTGGGTTTGGGAGGATAACCGGGGAAGATGGATTCGTAGTTGGTCTCTTTTGGGCACGCAACGTAGGCAAGTAATGCTAGGATACGTACCTAGGGATTGAGTAGTTGGGCTGCCTTGGAATTGAGTAGTTGGGCCGGGCCTTCGCTGTTGGGGGATTTTTTTACTAGATTTTATCAATACTTCGGGATATTCGGGTTGCTCCGGGCTGTGTTGGAACCCGAATTTCTGAAACAAATTCTGAAATGCCCCTTAGTTGACGATTTTGGGACGTTGTCTATCAGAACTTTTCTTGTAGTGATTAGTCTATGTGCTACTCTTGTGATGTTATTAAAGTAGTCTATTCCTCCTTCATGATGTAATGGTGAAAGTGTGTGCATCGTGTAGTACTTGGCGTAGGTTATGATCATAATCTCTTGTAGATTATGGAGTTAATTATTACTATGATAGTATTGATGTGATCTATTCCCCCTTCATAGTGTAATGGTGACAGTGTGTATGCTATGTTAGTACTCAGTTTAAATTGCAAAGATCTATTATTCTCTAAGGTTACTTAAATATGAATGCTGAATGTTGTGGCGCTTGTTAACTCCGGCTTGAGGGAGCTCTTGTAGCCCTACACAATGAATGGTGTTTGTTATCAAACAAGAGCATATGTAGCACAAGTGAGGAGAAGTTATTTATTTATTATGTGATCAATGTTGAGAGTGTCCACTAGTGAAAGTATGATCCCTAGGCCTTGTTTCCAAATACGCAAACATCGCTTGTTTACTATTTTATCGCATCTTTACTTCCTGCAATATTACC
Source organism: Lolium rigidum (assembly GCF_022539505.1). Lineage (NCBI taxonomy): Eukaryota > Viridiplantae > Streptophyta > Magnoliopsida > Poales > Poaceae > Lolium > Lolium rigidum. Next base: position 66,084,476 of record NC_061509.1, read on the forward strand.
ACCATCTATACCACCTGTGTTTTACTATCTCTTCGCCGAACTAGTGCACCTATACATCCGACAAGTGTATTAGGTGTGTTGGGGACACAAGAGACTTCTTGTATCTTAATTGCGGGGTTGCTTGAGAGGACTATATTTGACCTCTACCTCCCCGAGTTCGATAAACCTTGGGTGATTCACTTAAGGGAAACTTGCTCGCTGATCTACAAACCTCTCGCTCTTGGAGGCCCAACATTGTCTACAAGAATAGAAGCACACGTAGACATCAAGCTATTTTCCGTGCGCCGCTGCCGGGGAGGTAAGGTAAAAGGTATTCACATCCTCCGACTACTAAGCTATTTCCTAGCACTCGTTGCCGGTGTGTGAGTGCTCGAAGATATCTCCTTTAGATTCTGCAATTATATCTTTTTGTTTCTTGTTTTTATTTTCACTAGTTAGGCTTAATGGAAAACAACAAAAAAATTAGAGATCTTTATGAACTTTATCTTGAATTAGGACATGATGTGTTTGAAGAGAAAATTAAAAAACCCATGGAACTTTGTTTGCAAAATAGTTGTAACAATGTTATTAGCATGAACTCTTTGAACACCATTATTGCTAAAGCTAAGAATTTAAGCTTGGGGAAGCTGGTTGTGATATTTTTAGTCCCCCAAGCATGGAGGAGAAAATTTACTTTGATGATACTTTACCTCCTATATATGATGTTTGCAATGATGATTATGATATTTTCAGTCCACCTACTATTGAGGAGAAAATTAATTATGATTATAATATGCCTCCTATATATGATGATTATGGTGATGAGAATAATAATGATAGTTATTTTATTGAATTTGCTCCCACTACAACTAATAAAATTGATTATGCTTATGTGGAGAGTAATAATTCTATGCATGTAGCTCATGACAAGAATGTTTCATGTGATAGTTATATTGTTGAGTTTGTTCATGATGCTACTGAAAGTTATTATGAGAGAGGGAAATATGGTTATATGCATCTTAATAATATTAAGTTTCCCCTCTTTATGTTGAGAATCTTGAAATTGCGCTTGTGTTGCTTTTCTATGCTTGCCACTTTGTTCTTCATAAATTTATTTGTGTACAAGATTCCTTTTCATAGGAAGTGGGTTAGGCTTAAATGTTTTTTGAATTTGCTTCTTTATGTTCTCTTTTGCTTCAACTCTTATTTCTTGCGAGAGCATCATTATAATTACTGAGCCCATCTTAATGGCTATAAAGAAAGAACTTCTTGGGAGATAACCCATGTGTTTATTTTGCTACTGTTTTGTTGTGTCTTGGAAGTTTTTACTACTGTAGCAACCTCTCCTTATCATGTTTTTGTGTCAAGTAAAGTCTCTATAGTAAAGTTGATGCTAGATTTGGATTGCTGCACAAAAACAGAATTGCTGTCTGTCACGAATTTGCGTAGAACTCTCTGTAGAAAAATTAAAAAAATCTGCCAATTTACGTGCGTGATCCTCAGATATGTACGCAACTTTCATTAGTTTTGAGTTTTTCCGTTTGAGCAAGTTAAGTGCCTCTGTAAAATTCGTCTTTACGGACTGTTCTGTTTTGACAGATTCTGCCTTTTATTTCGCATTGCCGCTTTTGCTATGTTGAATGAGTTTCTTTGTTCCATTAACTTTCAGAAGCTTTGTGCAATATCCAGAAGTGTTAAGAATGATTATGTCACATCTGAATATATGAATTTTTGATTATGCACTAACCCTCTAATGAGTTTTCTTTAAGTTTGGTGTGGAGGAAGTTTTCAAAGGTCAAGAGAAGAGGATGATATACTATGATCAAGAAGAGTGAAAGTTCTAAGCTTTGGGATGCCCCGGTGGTTCATCCCTGCATATTTTAAGAAGACTCAAGCATCTAAGCTTGGGGATGCCCAAGGCATCCCCTTCTTCATCGACAACTTATCAGGTCACTTCTAGTGAAACTATATTTTTATTCCGTCACATCTTATGTACTTTACTTGGAGCGTCTGTGTGCTTTTATTTTCATTTTGCTATTTTCATTCTCTGAATAAATTCATGGTCATGTGGGAGAGAGACACGCTCCGCTTTTTCATATGGAACACTTGTGTTCTTAGTTATGCTTTTAATGTTCAATGGCGAAAGTTGATCGCTTCACTTGTTGTTGTTTTGTTGGAATCAGAAAATGCTTCATATGGTTTGGAATAACTTGAAACTTGGCAATTGTTTTGAGCTCTCATTAGATCATGTTTAAGCTCTTGCATCGTGTAGTTTAATCTATTAGTGGAGAACTACCGTAGAGCTTGTTAAAATTTGGTTTTGCATGATTGGTCTCTCTAAGTCTAGATATTTTCTGGTAAAAGTGTTTGAACAACAAGGAAGACAGTGTAGAGTCTTATAATGCTTGCAATATTTTCTTATGTAAATTTTGATGTACCTGTTCATACTTGGGTTTGCTTCAAACAACCTTGCTAGCCCAAAGCCTTGTACTGAGAGGAAATGCTTCTCGTGCATCCGAACACCTTGAGCCAAAACCCATGCCATTTGTGTCCACCATATCTACCTACTATGTGGTATTTTTCTGCCATTCCAAAGTAAATTACTTGAGTGCTACCTTTAAAATTTCATTCCTTTATCTTTGCAATATATAGCTCATGGGACAAATAGCTTAAAAACTATTGTGGTGATGAATATGTAGTTATGTGTCTTAGTTCTTATAAATTGCTTGTTGAGCGGTAACCATGTTTCTGGGGACGCCATCAACTTTTTACCTTTGTTAGATATCATGTGAGATGCTATGCATGTTCGTCTTGTCTGAAGTAAGGGTGATTTTCATGATCAAATGGTTTGAGTATGCATATTGTTAGAGAAGAACATTGGGCCTCTAACCAAAGCCATGTATCATGGTGGAAGTTTTCAGTTTGGACATACATCCTCAATCTATTATGAGAATATTATCTGTTGTTGAATGCTTATGCGTTAAAAGAGGAGTCCATTATCTGTTGTCTATGTTGTCCCGGTATGGATGTCCTAAGTTGAGATCTATTAAAAACGAGAAATAAAATGCAATTGATCTCCTAGGACCTTTGTACAGGCGGCATAGAGGTACCCCTTTGTGACACTTGGTTGAAACATATGTCATGCAATGATAATCCGTGTTAATCCAAGCTAATTAGGACAAGGTGCGAGCACTATTGGTATTCTATGCATGAGGCTTGCAACTTGTAGGAAGTATTATGCATAGCACATATGAATTATTACTACCGTTGACAAAATTGTTTCTATGTTTTCAAAACAAGAGCTCTAGCACAAAAATAGTAATCCATGATTCCCTCTGCGAAGGGTCATTCTTTTACTTTATGTTGAGTCTGTTTACCTACTGAAAGAACATGTCCATTACCCCATGTGTGGTTTTGGTAATTGATGACAATCCCTATGGACTAACGGTTGTATTGAGAATATATCTTAGGTCAAGTCCATAGCCATGTTGGACTCAAGGTTGCAATATGGAGAAGACGGAGTACAATGATGAAGATGGTGTCGAAGAGAGACGAAGACGGTGTTGAAGATGAAGAGAGAAGACGGCGTTGAAGATGGATGAAGACGGTGGCGTGCGTACAAGATGGAAGAAGACGGTGGCGGGTATGTTGAAGGAAGACGGTGGCATATGTTGAAGGAAGACGGTGGCATGTACAATCATGAAGAGGATGAAGACGGAGCTCGCCGACTCGAGAAGAACGCGCAAGGACTAGGTTTGTGCTCGATAGGATAGTGAGTCGCATCATCGGAGAGAGCTCAAACCTTGCATGCATTGCATCGTGTTCTTGGTTCTTCTTGGTTCTTATGCATGAAACGGATTTCGGTTGCATCGCATGTTGCATATGCGAGAGTGATGATTTTCTCGATATACCGTATTGAGAGGTTACACCTCTATGACCATGAGAAAATCATCACTTAATCTTTTGCATGATTTCATCATGTGAGAAGGTAGCTCTTGTCGCCCTCTTTCCAACAAAATTGGTTTCATGTCATTCCGATCTTCCTAGCTCAAGATATTGCGTTTTCCGTGTTGCAGAGAAAAAGAAAACGAAAATAAATCTTATTGGGCCGGGCGGTACTACTGCGGGCGGTACCGGCCAAAGTACCGCACGCGCGTTTTTGCTTACTGGATCTGAAGCGGTACCAGGCCGGTACCGGCCGATAGTACCGTAACCCAATTACGGTACCAGGCCGGTACCAGGCCCGGTACTACCGGCCCATCATCTCTTTTTCTGTTTTTCTTTTTTCCTCCCAGCTCCAATCCCGCGTGGGCCGCCGCCGGCCATCCGGCCCAGCTCGCCCGCCCCACCCAGCGCCCAGCCAGGCCGCCCGCACCTTGCCCGCAGTGGGCCGCCGCCACCTCACCGGCCCAGTGCCGCTCGCCCAGCCGCCGCTCGCGATCGGGAGAGCCCCGCGTTGAGGGCGTTGACCTCGGGAGGTGATATACACCGAGCTGGTCGGCACCGAACACAGTTGCCGCACACCCCCTCCACCTTCGTGGGCTTGGCCCATTCAGTTTGCTGAACCGTTTTCTCTAAACGGGCCGCAACCCAACATCAGGTAAAAGCCTTTTTTCTGTTTCGTTTCTTTTTGTACATTTCTGAATTTGAACAAATTTTATATTTAAACAATTTTCAAATCTGAACGATTTTTATATTAGAACAATTTTCGAATTTGAACAAATTTCATATTTGAACAAATTTCGAATATGAACGATTTTCATATTTGAACAATTTTTGAATTTGAACAGTTTTCATATTGAACCATTTTAGTAATTCTCAAATTTAAACATTTTTCGAATTTAAACATTTTTCAAATATAGAATTTTTCAATTTGAACAAAAGAAAAAATAAAACAGAAAGAAAAAGAAAAAAACAGAAAACGGAAAAACGAAAAAACAAAAAAACAAAAAAACGAAAAAAAGAAAAAAGAGAGAAAACGAAGGCAAAATCAAAAAAATGCTAAATGGGCCAGGCCCAGTACCCGACCAGGGTGTGCGGCAACCCGCATCGGTGCCGACCTGGTCGGTGTATAGGACTGGCCGTTGACCTCGCGCGGGAGAGCTTCTCCGCTCGATCCCCGCGCCCGCGCGTACGGCTCCCGCCCTCGTGCGCTGCGCCCGCGTGTGGGCTGCTGCTCCTCCCCAATCCGGCCCATCTCCATCTCCCACAGCCCATCTCTCTCTCTCTAGGCTTGTTTCCCTTTGCTGATTTGCTGCATCTTTTGCATGAGCGGTAGTACCGGCCCATAGAGCGGTACTACCGGCCCAAAAAGCTGTTTTCGCATATTTTCTGTTTGTCTTTTCCGCGCGAGCGGTAGTACCGCTTCGACAAGCGGTAGTACCGCTCGGGCGCGAATCTGACCCGCTCGGGCGCGAATCTGACCGTTTTTCCAGCCCAACAACTATATTTCTGGCCCCCTATATATATCTCTCTTGCACCTCCGACCCAAAACACTTCTTCCCCTCCACTCTCTCTCCTCCATTGTTGACCTTGAGTTGCTTGATCCTCCTCTTGATCCCCCCACTACTTGTTGCATATTTTTGGGGGAAAGGAGAGAGGAGATCTAGATCTAGAGCTTCACCAATTGAATCCCTCTCCAAGTGAGGGGATCTTGCTAGATCTAGATCTTGGAGCTGCTTTGTGTTTCTCCTCATATTTGTTCTTCCTCCCTTATTCCCCCAATAGCTTTTGTAGCTTTGTTGGAATTTGGGAGAGAAGAACTTGGGAATCTTAGTGGTGTTCTTAGCCATTGCATTAGGTGCATCGGTTTGGGTTCTCTCCGGGATTTCGATCTCGTAGAGGGCATGTTCCCTTAGTGGTGTTCTTGCCTTAGTGGCCATCTTGCCTTAGTGGCCATCTTGCCTTAGTGGCCATCTTGCCTTAGTGGCAATCTTGCCTTTTGTGGCCATATTGCCTCTTGTGGCACCGTGACTCCTTGGTGGCCTTGTAGCCTTAGTGATCTTATCGTCTTAGTGGCGTGGTGGTCTTTGTGGCGGTGTGGACTTTGTGGAGTGTGTTAGCCTCTTGTGGCACATTAGCATCTTGGTGACTTGGTGGTATGCTATAGCCTCTTGTGGGCTACTTGAGAGCCTCCGTGTTGTGGAGTTGCCTCAAGCTTGATACTTGGCGTTTTCCCAAGCTTGTACGGGTTCGGTGACCACCCTCAAGTGTCCCTTAGTGGATCGAGGCTTTCCTTTGGTGGAAAGGCTCGAGGAGAATACGGTGGCCCTAGTTGGCTTCTTGGAGTGCCTCGTGCCTCCACACCACTCCAACGGAGACGTAGCACCTTTTGTGGTGTGAACTTTGGGATACATCGTCGTCTCCTCGTGCACCGGTTACTTCTCAACCCGAGCTCCTTTACCTATGCGCTTTACATTGTGATATCTATCATGCTTGATGCTATGCCTATCTTGTTATCACCTTGTTGCTCATCATGCTAGCATAGGTTGTTGGAGCACTTAAGCAAACTCCTAGTTGATAGGCCTTGAGCTAAACTAGTAAACACATGTGTAGTTTTATTCCGCCTAGTTTAGCTCTCAAGTAGAAGTTTTTATACACCGCCTATTCACCCCCCCTCTAGGCGACGTCCTAGTACATTCAATTGGTATCAGAGCTAGGGCTCTCTTATCTTGTTGGGCTTCACCGCCTAGAGAGTATGACGTCGATTAGAGGATTAGTGCACATTTCCTCTCTTACATTTGATGGCACTAATTATGATGCTTGGAAATTCTACATGCTTGATTATTTTAGGGGCATGCACCCACATGTGGAGCAAATTCTTGATATGGGTTTTTCTCCTCCTAAGGATCCACAAAATCCAACCTTTGAGGAGAAGAAAAACTCTTATCTAGATGCTCAAGCTACTAAAGTGCTTTGCCATGTTGTGAGTCATGTAGTGATTTCCTCCATAGCGCCTTTCCGGAGTGCTCATGAGTTTTGGACAAAGCTTCGAGATACATATGGTGGGTCCAAGACCATTGAGGATGATCACACTCCTTCCACTTCACCAATGTGTGGTAAGACACAAGGTAATGATATGGTGAGTGGTGATGAACATTGCATTGTTGATGGTGAGCCTTCTCTTGATGATTCTTCATCCCTATCCCATTGCAATGTTTCATCTATGGACTTGAACACTTATAGCACTATAAATGCTTTACATGCTAGTGTTGATAGTCCTTGCATATCTTCATTCCATGATGATATGCTTGCCTTGTCTTGTTGCCATAATGAAAATACTTTGTTTTCCTCTAGTATTTGTGTGACTAACAATGTAGAGGAAACCAAAGATGCTATGGGCCAAGACAAGATCTTGGATGGAGCTTCAATTACATCGTCCTCTTCATCATCTCATGGTTCCCACACTTGCCTTATGGCTAAGGATTCTAAGGTATCTCCTTCCTTGGAACCTTATATATATAGTGATGATGGGGATGATGATATGGAAGAACTTAATGTTGCTTCCTTAAACATGATGGGTGAGTTGGTTTTTCATGCTCTTCATAAGAAGAAATTTGCTTGCTCTAAATTCACGAAAATCTTGACTTTTGCCATTGAGAGCACAAAAATTATTGAGAAAAAGGAAGAGCATGAGCGCGAGTATGCAATTGAGATTGCAACGCTTAGTGAAGCTCTTAAAGAACAATAAACCACCAATGAATCTCTTGAGGAGACCTTTACTCTAGAGCTACTTATGGTAAAGGAATCTCGTGATAGAGCTTTAGAGGTGGCACATGATTTTCAAATTAAAACTGGTGAGCTAGTAATTGCTCATGCTAAACTCCTTGAGGATTTTGAGCTTCTCAAAAGTAGATCTAGGGCTATTGAGAGTGAGCTCATCAAACTCACCGAGTCACATGAGCAATTTAAGGCTCTCAACCTAATAGAGCTTGCTAAGTTGCCTTCTCCTTGTGCTATAATTGATAATGCTTGTGCTACTAACTCTACCTCTTGTGAAGCATCCATCTTGAAGGAGAATGTTGAGCTAAGGGCTCAACTTGCTTTGCTAACAAGAAATTATGAGAAATTGGAAGAAAGTCATGGAAAACTTTCTAGCTCCCATGATGATCTTCTAGTCTCTCATGATTTGCTAAAGTTAGCTCATGAGGCTATCATGTCAAAGCTAAAATCTTGTGAGCCTCATGTGAGTACTAGCACTACCTCTCAAAATGCTATTTTGCCATGTGCTAGTGCTTTTAGTTCACCCACTCATGCTATCGATTTATCTTGTGGTGAACTACCTTCTATGCCTTGTTGCTCTACAAATCCATGTGCTAGTGCTAGTAATTCACCCATCCATGCTATTGCTATATCTTGTGGTGAATTACATACCTTGCCTTGTTGCTCTAACATTGAAGCTTCCACTTCCTCTAGCACTTGTGTTGTCACTAACCATGTAGAGGAAATCAAAGAGCTCGAGGCAAGTGGACTTGGATTCAACTCCAACAACAAGAACAAGTCCACCATGCACAAGCAGAAGAAGGGCCAAGGGCATGTGAAGGACCCCGCCAAGATTGTGTGCTTCAAGTGCAAGATTGAAGGGCATCATGTTAGATCGTGCCCCTTGAAGAAGAAGCCTCTTGGCGAGAAGAAACAAGGGAAGCGGCCTCAAGATGGAGATCATGGTCTACCTCAAGGCCAAGCTCAAGGTCAACCTCGACTTGAAGAAAGGCCGCTACCCAAGAAGGATCAAGCCAAGGCTCCCGTTGAGGAGAAATCAAGTCAGAAGAAGGAGAAGAGAAGGACATGCTACATATGCCATGAGAAGGGCCACATCTCCTCCTTTTGCACTATTGGTAACTCATCCAACCCTATCTTGATCGATGGTGCTTATTCTCTTTGCAAGGATAAGGTTGGAAATGTGTTTGCCAAATATATGGGCACTCAATGTGGTTTCTCAAAAAGAACCATTTGGGTTGCCAAGCCTATTGTGACTAACTTCTTAGGACCCAACTTGGTTGGGGACCAACAAGCCAAAATTTGATCAATAGGTACAAGTGGAGGGCATGGAGGCTTGACTAGTTCATGAAGACTTGGGGGATCCTCATCATTCTCACTTCCTCATGCCAAGTACTATTCCTTTCATCCTTTACACATGCACCTCCTTGCGGTAACGAGTCCTCAACGTAGGAACTAAGCTTGGGGATGCTTGATACGTCTCCAATGTATCTATAATTTCTGATGTTCCATGCTAGTTTTATGACAATACCTACATGTTTTGTTCACACTTTATGATGTTTTGATGCATTTTCCGGAACTAACCTATTAACAAGATGCCGAAGTGCCAGTTCCTATTTTCTGCTGTTTTTGGTTCCAGAAATCCTACAAAGGAAATATTCTCGGAATTGGACGAAATCAACGCCCAAGATCTTATTTTTCCCGGAAGCTTCCAGAGCGAGAGAGGCGCCAGAGGGGAGCCAGGGGGGCCCCACCCCACAGGGCGGCGCGGCCTGGACCCTGGGCGCGCCCCCCTATGGTGTGGCCCCACTAGGTCCCCTCCGAGGCTGCCCTTCCGCCTATATAAAGCCCCTGACGTGAAAACCCTAAAAAGAATAAGCCACGATACAAGAAAAGTTCCAGAGTCGCCGCCATCACGAAGCCAAGATTCGGGGGGACAGAAGTCTCTGTTCCGGCACGCCGCCGGGACGGGGAATTGCCCCCGGAAGGCATCTCCATCGGCACCACCGCCATCTCCATCAACGCTGTTGTCTCCCATGATGAGGAGGGAGTAGTTCTCCCTCGAGGCTAAGGGCTGTACCGGTAGCTATGTGGTTAATCTCTCTCTCGTACTTCAATACAATGATCTCATGAATTGCTTTGCATGATTGAGATCCATATGATGAGCTTTGTATCGCTATTAGTCTATGTGCTACTCTTGTGATGTTATTAAAGTAGTCTATTCCTCCTTCATGATGTAATGGTGAAAGTGTGTGCATCGTGTAGTACTTGGCGTAGGTTATGATCATAATCTCTTGTAGATTATGGAGTTAATTATGACTATGATAGTATTGATGTGATCTATTCCCCCTTTATAGTGTAATGGTGACAGTGTGTATGCTATGTTAGTACTCGGTTTAAATTGCAAAGATCTATTATGCTCTAAGGTTACTTAAATATGAATGCTGAATGTTGTGGCGCTTGTTAACTCCGGCTTGAGGGAGCTCTTGTAGCCCTACACAATGAATGGTGTTTGTTATCAAACAAGAGCATATGTAGCACAAGTGAGGAGAAGTTATTTATTTATTATGTGATCAATGTTGAGAGTGTCCACTAGTGAAAGTATGATCCCTAGGCCTTGTTTCCAAATACTGCAAACATCGCTTGTTTACTGTTATACTGCATCTTTACTTCCTGCAATATTACCACCATCTATACCACCCGTGTTTTACTATCTCTTCGCCGAACTAGTGCACCTATACATCTGACAAGTGTATTAGGTGTGTTGGGGACACAAGAGACTTCTTGTATCTTAATTGCAGGGTTGCTTGAGAGGACTATCTTTGACCTCTACCTCCCTGAGTTCGATAAACCTTGGATGATTCACTTAAGGGAAACTTGCTGCTGTTCTACAAACCTCTGCTCTTGGAGGCCCAACACTGTCTACAAGAATACTAGCACGCGTAGACATCAATGCCGCGCTGCCGCCCCCACTTAAATATTGTTGCTGTGACATCCTGAACACCAAGCAAATCCCTCAACCTCACAGAGACTCGAATCTCCATTGCTAGTCCTTCAATCCGGCCTTCATGATATTCTCCACCTCTGATCTCACCATGGACCAGAATGTCATCTGGTGGCAACACAGAGCAGGCCGCTCCTTCCAGAACCAAATGGTCGGAATAAAAGCATGGGTGCGCACGACCGAATACCACCCGATTTAGCAAAATCCAGGCATAAGGTGCACTGTTACATTCGCTGATGGAGCCTTCTGAAACTCATCACTCCATCTATATGAAGAGGAATCGGCCTCAGGAAGATCACCATCTTTGCAAAAGAAGAACCCTAGGATAACCACTTTTATTCATGCCAGGCCAGCAGACCCCACGCCACTAGCCGGCCGTAGAGGAGATGACGAGCACATAATTCGGCAACGGTTGCGGAGCACCTTGCACCTCCCGGACGACGGGTAGCCAGTAGCGCAGACCCGCAAGAGGGGCGCACGCACGACAACCGAGTGCCACCGCGCAAAAGCAGACCATTCTCTGACCTAGGTCGGGCCCAGGCAAGCCCAGATCGAGCCCGGGGCGCCGCCGCACCAACTATCGCGATCATCCTGTCCATCGCACGTGCGGTGCCCGGCGTCGCCCCCAGCCATACCGCCGCGCTACTAGCCACGCCCGACCGGCCCCCTGCTCGAGCAGCACCTGCGTGGGACAACCGCCTTGACTCCACACGCGAGAAGACGATGCAACAGCCCGTCCACCTCCCCTTGCAGGCGTTTGCCAACCAGGGCGCCGCTAGCGCCACCAGCGCCGGCGGCAGCGACAACCAGAGAGGCCCAGCGTGGAGAACCTTTGGCCGGAGATTGGATCGCCCGGAACCGCACCCACATGTTTCTATATGGTCAATAAATATTTTATTTGGTGTTCTGTAAAAATTGCATGGAAGAAAATGATACCCACCTTTTTTAACTTGCTACTTTCCTAGAGCGGCTTGGTTTAGTGATCCTCGGTACATTCGTTCTCTGTCGCAAATAATTATGAACTTGCTCAACTCAAACCAGCCTCATGCTGATTTGCAAAATGTGCTAACTCGCGTGTGGTGCTTATGGAAGTTCAATAGCTTCTGTTGGGGAGGGACAGAAGCATCTGCCGGCTATTTTTTTTAAGGTAAGGCCATCGCCCAACTTTATATATATAAAGCCAACCAACACAACAAGGTTCTTACAACGGGTCCTAACCCACCAGCACAAGTACTACGAAGAGCCATAACATCAATTCTCATACAATTACTCAAATAGGTCCAACATATAGCGATACACCGATCAAGGTAGATGACTCGAGCTTCCCATGATGCCATCACCTTCCGTCCCTTGACAGCATGTAGAGTCTCCGAATGTCGTCTCTAGCCACGTCCAGGAGCGCCCTGTCCTTCGGTCTGACCAGAACCCTCCATCTCTGCATATGCATTGACATTTGAAACACGGCGTCAGCAGGGTTGTTGATCAACTTCCCCTCTATAGCTAGTTTGTTCCTAATATTCCAGAGTGCCCAACATTGAGCAGCAAAGGTAAACCAGACTAGCCTACGGAGGGGCCCCGACAAACCCTGAACCAAATTCATGAACTGCCCAGCCCCTGTCGGGTTCCAGTCGCATTTGAGGAGTTCCCTCACTCCTTCCCACATAAACTTAGCCAAAGGGCATCAAAGAATATGTGTCTGCAATCCTCCCATTCCCCGCAGAGGCTGCAAAAGCCGTCTGAGGGGCCTCGACGCTTTACCAGTTGGTCTCCGGCCGGCAAGCGCACCCGTAGCAGCTGCCAGAGGAAGATCTTGATCTTTTGCGGAACCCTGTTCTTCCAGATGTCAGAGAAGTGCGTGACCGCCGCTCCCAAGGACAGTCGGTAATACATGGACTTGGTAGTGAATTCCCCTGAATTCTCTAACCCCCACGTCACCTTATCGTTGCCAGGGTTGAATGGGTGAAGGTCAAAGATCCTACAGAGGTTGTCCATTCCATCGCCTTAGCAAGACCAAAGGTTCTTCAGAATCTCACATGCCATCCCTCGGCATCCCTTACCCCTACCACCGTCGCAAAGGGGTTGTCACAACAATCGAACAAACGCGGGAAGTTGAGGCGCAGCGGGCGAGTCCCCGTCCACCAGTCCAACCAGAAGTAAGTCCTCCTACCATCGCGGACATGGTGTTTCGCCCCCAATTTGAAATACCATTTTATCTTTTGAATGGCATTCCAGAATTGTGATCCCCGCGTCGGCACTGCCGGGGAGAGGAGATCCCTATCCCCAAGTATTTGGCATGCAGCAGGTCAGCCCATAGTCCATCTGCGTCCTGGTAGATTTTCCAAATCCATTTAAGCAGCCCAACGCAATGTTCATATACTTAGTATTGAGGATTCATATCAATAGATTCTTTTTTGCAAAAGCTGAATGTTCTGGAGTGCCTTTATTCACAAGGAAAAGAGGCGAGAAGTATTTGTGGGACTTCAAACGCCTTGTATCTACCTAACCTAGCTTTATTGCTTTAAACTAGCACAGGGAAGAGGGAACTACTAGTACCCAGGAACTCCATCGCAGAACCGATAAAAAAGAAGGTTTAAGTAAAAGTATATGATTGATGAACACCGCACCAACCCAAACAAGCTAATCTAGAACACCTGGAGAAGGCCAGAATTGTGCACAACAAGCCATCAGACAATCTACGTCATCCTATCTTTTCTTGTGTCAATGCAGCTCATTCAAACAGTCGTTGCCCAGCCTCTAGCTTTGCAGAAATTGGATCTTCAAGGTCCTGCAATCTTCTCTTGGGCTGAATATAAAAAGTATGATGCCTCCGGCACGGGAAAAGTGCAATGGAGCAGGTGTGTGGAACGCACCCACACTTTTTTTGACTTTTCTTTTTCATATCTCTCAAATTATATAATATTTTGATTAGATTTTTTTTGCATGTCACTCAAAAATAACAAATAGAATGGAGGAAAAATAGTTCGGAATATTTTGTGTGCAAATTTGAATTTAAATTATTTAAAACTCAAAATAAATTTTTTGAAATATATATATAGATAATGACATAAAAATTCTAAATGAGTTCAAACAATGTGTGGTGCGAGAGATACAAAAATGAGAAGTTGTTTGAGAGGAGAATAAAAAGAATTTGCCCGAATCTTGATGCAGTATAGATGGTCTAGATACGGATGCGCACCAAGCACCTGCTCTGAAAATCCTCTCTCCTCCGGCAGCTCTCCTTGTTAAAAAATGGAAAATTTTCATAAATTTTTTGATTATATGCGACCCATGCAAAAAATGTAAAAAAATCATTTACTTTGCGATGATTGGTATGTATGCTGGAACAATGTTATAAACACGACAAGAAAATAACAATGAACAAAAATGAAATCGCAGGGGAGACACAAGATTTAATGTGGAAAACCCCTCCAACACATTATTTGCTTGTCACGTTTATAACAAGTGGTATCAGAGTCCGTGTTTCAATCTAGGGTTTGCGACATGTCTTTCTTGAAGTTCGATCTACCGTAGCTGGATTACAACACGAGATTTTTTCTTTGGCAAGTGAAGATGAGGGCGATCCTCGCCAAACTTCTGATCTGGATGAAGCTCCGGAAGGATTCAGCTAGTCCGATGCAAAGACTTGGACCGATGGTGAAAAGAGAAAAGACCGTAAAGCCTTTGTCTTTGATTCAACTTCATCTATCCAATAATATTTTGTAGGAAGTGTTGGATGAGAAAACTGCAGCGGTGCTGTGGTTGAAACTAGAATCGATCTGGATGTCCAAAGATCTAACCAGTAGTATGCACGTGAAGATGAAGTTATTCTCGCACAAGTTGCAAGAAGACGTGTCAATGATGAATCACTTATCGATCTTTAGAGAGATCGTTTCTGATCTGCTGTCCATGGACGTAAAGTATTAAGATGATGATCTCACTCTTCTACTGTTAGTCTCTTTGCCTAATTCTTCTGCGAATTTCCGAGACACCTTATTATACAGCCGTGATGAACTAACCCTTGCTGGAGTTTATGAGGCCCTCCAGCAGAGGGAAAAAATGAAATCTATGATGTAGGCAGAGAGTTCGTCATCTAAGACAGAAACATTACAGGTCCGTGGCAGAACCGAGCACAGAAACAACAACTACAGCAACTACAGCAGAATAAGAGCAAGACCAACAGAGGTCGCTCAAAGTCCAAGGCACGAGACACTAAATTCTGCAAGTATTGTAAGAAAACTAACCATAATATTGATGATTGTTGGAAGTTGCAGAACAAGGAGAAAAGAAAACGGTACTTACCAGCAGGAAAATAAATTTGATGGTGATGGTAAGGCTGCTGTTGTTTCCAGTGATAATTCTGATGTGATTGCCTAGTTGTGTTTGTAGGTTGTTTTTCTGGTAATGATGAGTGGATAATCGATTTTACATGTTCGTTTCATATTTGCTGTAACAAAGACTGGTTCAGTTCTTATGAGTTTCTGCATAGCGGAGATGTTATGCTTATGGGCGATAACAACCCACGTGAGGTCGTGGGCATTGGCTCCGTTGAAATGAAGATGCATGATGGCATGGCACGAACACTGGCATATGTGAGACACATACCTAGCATGGCAAGAAATTTGATCTATCTCAGTACCCTTGATGTTGATGGGTACAAACACTCCGGTTCTCGCGGAGTTCTGAAGGTATCAAAAGGTTGTCTCATTCACGTGATTGGTGTATGAATTCTGCAAAATTATATGTTCTTAGAGGTAGCACTTTGTCTGCTTTTGCTGTTGATGTTATTCCTAATAAACCTGATAAAACTAATATGTGACATATGCGTCGTGGACATATGAGTGAACATAGCATGACAGAGTTGCACATGAGAGACCTGCTAGATGGCTGCAATTTGAATAAGTTTGATTTCTATGAGCACTGCATTTTTGGTAAGCATAAAAGAGTTAAATTCAATGCTTCCGTTCATACCACTAAAGGGATTTTAGATTATGTGCATGCTGATGTGTGGGGACCATTCCGCAAGACTTTTCTTAGTGGTGCAAATTACATGCTTACTATCATTGATGATTACTCTAGAAAAGTGTGGTCTTTCTTTCTGAAACATAAATCTGGTGTGTTTGATGCTTTTAGAAAGTGGAAAGTTATGGTAGAGAAGCAAACAGAAAAGAAAGTTAAATTGCTTCGTACTAACAATGGCATAGAGTTTTGTTCTACTGCTTTTAATGATTACTGCAGCGATGAAGGCATTGACAGACACCACACCATGACATACACTTCTGAATAGAATGGTGTGGCAGAGAGGATGAACATAACCATCATCTCCAAGACTCGCTGCATGTTGTACAATGTCGGTATGCATAGCGTTTTTGGGATGAAGCAGCCTCCGCCGCTTGTTACTTGATAAACATGTCACTTTGCATTCCGCTTGATAATAAAACTCCTATTGAGGTATGGTCTGGTTCACCTACTAATTATTCACAAATGAGAGTTTTCGGTTGCACTACTTATGCTGATGCTGATAATGGAAAGCTAGAGCCTAGGGCTGTTAAGTGTGTGTTTCTTGGTTATGATTCAGGAGTAAGAAAGTTGCATAGCAGGAATGTTGTCTTTAATGAGGCTGTCATGTTTTATAAAAGTTCATCTGCAGATGTTTCTGATGCTATTGATTTTTTTCTGATGTTTCTGATGATGAGCAACAGAGGATTAACGTGCAGGTGGAGCACGTGGAGGAGAAAGAAAATGATGTGGCTGAAAATGATAACATTATCGTTCAACATTCATCTCCTATATATTTTGCAGCAAACAAATAGTTCCATTGCTTAACAAAGGTTCACATTATCGTTTAATTGAAGAGTGTAATATTGTTCATTATGCTTTGAGTTGTGCTAAATAGGTGGAGCATGATACTGAACCTGCTACATATGCTGAGGCCGTTGCATCCGTTGACCGCGTGAAGTAGATTTCTGCTTTGCAAGAGGAGATGCAACCACTTGACAAGTATAACACATGGAATGTTGTGCGCTTTCCTAAATAAAAGAAGGTTGTCCGATGTACGTAAGTGGATATTTAAAAGAAAGAAACGTTTGTCTCCTAATGAGCCTCCAAGGTTTAAGGCAAGGTTAGTAGTAAAAGGTTTCCGTCAAATTCTAGGTGTTGATTATAATGATGTATTTTCTTCGATTGTAAAGCATAGTTTAATTCGTGCTTTCTTTGGTATTGTGGCTATGCATGATCTTGATCTTGAGCAGTTAGATGTGAATACTGTTTATCTGCATGGAGAACTTGAGGAGGAGATATATATGGACCAGCCTTAAGGTTTTGTTGTGCCAGGTAAACATGATCCTGTTTGCAAGTTAAAGAGGCCCCTTTATGGTCTAAAACAGTCCCCAAGACAGTGGTACAACAGGTTTAATTCATTTATGCTTGCACATGATTTTAAGAGATCTTAGTATGATAGATGTGTTTCATCAAGTTTCTTAATGGATCACCTATATACGTGTTGTTATATATTGATGATATGTTGATTGCTGCCAAGAGTAAGAAAGAGATAACTACTTTGAAAGCACAGTTAAGTAGTGAATTTGAGATGAATGATCTTGATGCTGCTAAGAAAATACTAGGCATGAAAATTACAAGAGAGAAAATCTAGTGTGTTATTTCTTAGTCAGCAAAATTACATTAAGAAAGTCATTCAACTTTTTAATATGTATGATGCAAAGTCTCTCAGTACACCTATTGCTCCTCAGTTCAAATTGCCAGCATTGCAATGTCCTAGTACTGATGGAGAGATTGAGTACATGTCACAAGTTCCATATTCTAGTGTTGTTGGTTCCTTGATGGCATATGCTTTGAGTTTGATCAGCCGATACATGAGCAATCCTGGTAAAGAACATTGGATAGTTGTTCAGTGGATTTTCAGGTACCTTCGTGGCATATCCAAAATTTGGTTGAAGTTTGGCAAGACCGGTGAGGGACTCACTGGCAATGTGGATTCAGATTTTGCTGCCGACTTGGATAAGAGAATGTCCCTTATAGGTTATGTGTTCACTGTTGGTGGATGTGCTGTGAGTCAGAAGGCAACGTTACAACCTGTTATTGACCAATCTACAACTGAAGCAGAATATATGGCTATTACTGAAGCTTGCAAAGAGTCTGTTTGGTTGAAAGATTTGTATGCTGAGCTTTGTGGAGATAATTCTTGCATTAACTTGTTTTGTGACAGTCAAAGTGCCATATACATTACTAAAGATCAAATGTTTCATGAGAGGACAAAGCACATTAATGTCAAGTACTATTATGTTGGAAACATTGTTGCACAAGATAAACTAAAGGTATGCAAGATAAGTACTCATGATAATCATGCTGATATAAGGATAAAGCAAGTTCCTGCTATCAAGTTTGAGCTTTGATCGAGCTTGGTTGGTATAACTATTTAGCCCAAGTGGTTGTTGGCGCCCTCAAGTGTTTTTCTTTGTTGTTCAGGAGATTGTTGAAATTCATGCTACAAGACGAAATTTGTCTCAAGGTGGAGTTTGTTATATTATGATCCAAATTCATACTAAAGGGAGGCTAACTTCTGACGAGCAGAGCGAGGCCCGTCGCTGGCACGGATCGGTGCCACCTCCTATATATACCTCTTGTAAACCACCGGCTAGGATTTATCAGACTATAAGATTACCCACGGCGTTTGTAGACACTCTCCGATATAGTGAAATATTTGCTGGCTGGCGTCCGTGATTTTTCCTCTCTGTGTTGGAGGGGTTTTTCACGTTAAATCTTGTGTCTCCGCTATGATTTCCTTTTCGTTCTTTATTATTTACTTGTTGCAAACAGATGGTCATATTTTTGTATGATCTACAAATTTGCATACTTCACGTAAACTATTTGGATGATTTTTTTACATGAAACTGCACTGAGCCACTCTACATTGTAGTAAAATAAAACACAACTGTACACACAAAATTACAATCCAGCGAGATTCTCTCACTTGCTTAAGAGAAGTCAGAGCAAATTAAAAATCAGTAAAACAAACATCAACATGAGTAAAATCTAGTTACAGATAGAGTAAGCGATTCTCAGTTTCATGTGCGACTGAAACTATCTGTCCATTTATGAGTTCTAGGTGGTGGTCTATCAAAGCTTGCTGGTTGCCGACTGTTAAGGCAATATGCTTGTTGTATTATCAGGGGGCCAAAGGCCACAATATATAGTACATGTACAGTGCACATATGCAGAAAACCCCCTAACATATGGGGAAACTACAATAGATAAATATATACATCTAACACCCCCCCTCAAACTCATGGTGGATCCACAACACTGAGTTTAGAGAGTAAGAAATCATGCTGCGCTCGAGTCTGTGCCTTCGTAAAGAAATCCGCCAACTGCAAATCTGAAGGCACATAATGAACCGCAACAACATCATCCTGGACCTGTGCACGTGTGTAAAAAGCATCAACACCGATATGTTTGGTCAGCTCATGCTTGACCGGATCACGTGCAATGCTGATAGCACCTGTACTGTCAGACAAAAGTGGAGTGGGTGTCGTAACAGAGACCCCAAAATCTGCAAGCAACCACCGTAACCAAGTCACCTCAGCAATCAACAAAGCCATAGCCCGCAACTCAGCCTCAACACTCGAACGGGAAGCTGCGACCTGTTTCTTCGTCTTCCAAGCAACAAGCGAACCACCAAGAAACACACGAGTAAGCGAAAGCGAACGACGATCCGTAGGATCACTCGCCCACGTAGCATCCGAATAGCACTGGAGCTGGAGAGAGCTGGAACGGGGAAAGAAAAGGCAACGAGTGATCGTGCCACGAAGATAACGAAGAACACGGAGGAGATGACTATAGTGAACAGTGGTAGGAGCTGAGACAAACTGACTCGGAATATGAACAGGATAAGAAATATCAGGACGAGTGACAGCAAGATAAACAAGACTCCCAACAAGATGGCGATAACGGGTGGGATCGGGAAGAGGATCACCATCGTAGGACGAAGCTTAACATTAAGCTCCATAGGAGTATCGACCGTGCGCTCATCCCCAAGAGCAGCACGAGCAAGAAGATCCTGAATGTACTTCTCTCGAGAGATAGAAAAGCCATCGAAGTGGAGGAAACCTCAATGCCAAGAAAATAGCGAAGAGGACCAAGATCGGTCATAAGAAACCGATCACGAAGACGAGCCTTGACGAAGGCAATATACTCGGGATCATCACCGTAATGATCATATCATCAACATAGAGAAGAAGAAGAGTACGTCCACGAGGAGAAGTGTGAACGAAAAGTGCTGGATCATGAAGACTAGGAGAGAAACCAGCAGCAGTCACCACAGAGGCGAAACGCTCAAACCAGGCACGAGGAGCCTGTTTAAGACCATAGAGAGAACGTCGAAGACGACAAACCATCCCATCGAGAACAGAATACCCAGGAGGAGGCTGCATGTAAACCTCCTCACTCAACTCGCCATTAAGAAAAGCATTCTGAACATCAAGCTGGGAGACAGACCAGCGGCGAACAGAAGCAACAGCAAGAAGGGTACGCACAGTAGTCATATGAGCCACAGGGGCAAAAGTCTCATCATAGTCACGACCGTGCTCCTGCTGAAAGCCACGAGCCACAAGACGCGCTTTATAGCGCTCAAGAGATCCATCAGAGCGAGTCTTAATTTTATAGACCCACTTACACGTGATCGGACGAACACCAGAAGGGGGAGAAACAAGATCCCAAGTGCCAGTACGCTCAAGCGCAGCGATCTCCTCAGCCATGGCAAGCTGCCATTCAGGATGACGCTCGGCATCCCGATAAGAAGTCGGCTCGGAAACGACAGAGAGACCATACTGACTAGGAGAGTAACGAGCTGGAGCACGACGCTGACGAACAGGCCGTGAAAGGCTGAATGTTAATGAGGTAAGTCGGCGTAGCGACAGCCTCAGCCCAGAAATGCGGCGGAAGAGAGGACGCAATCATCATAGCACGGGTAGTCTCAAGAATATGACGATGCTTACGCTCGGCGACACCATTTTGAGCATGGGCGCCGGGACACGAGAACTGGGCAAGGGTGCCCTGCTCAGCAAGAACACCACGCAGGTGCTGGGAGATCAATAAACGTGAGGATTTCAAACTGATCCCAATGTGTGTTTATTTGATACAACAAATACTATTCGTATACCAAGCTTGAATAGCTATTGAGCTAGCGGTGTTTTTTCTAGTGTTGTCGAGAGTCGTTGTAACCTAGTAGATATTGCTAATGGAAGTTGCTAGGAATCATCGTCGTAGATCAGCGAGGTTATAGTGTAGGTATCCAAGAATATACAGTAGACGATGATATCCATGTCGGTGTCAGTCATGTAACCCGACCCTTGTAACTAGATCATATTCACAGATTGACGGGGCCATCCTTAGAGCTACATTAGTGAGCACACAATCACTATCGGAATCATGGCTGTTGAGTGGTGGGTTATTTGTCGAGTGTTTTTATCTCGGAACTCAGCAAACAACCGCCTTGTCAAGTGTCACCGAGCAAACACTAGGGAAACAAACCATGCACGGCAAAGTCCAAAATAAAAACACACAGGAAACACCCAAAATTAGCAAACACGTAAGAAAACACACGGCAAAGGCAGACACTCGGCAAACTAGCAAAAACACACATGGCAAAGAGATAGGCATGGCAAAGTCTAGGGGCACATGGTGATGGCAGCCTCGGCTAGCGGCGCCATGACAGAGGTGGCTCTTTGCCGAGTCTCTCATCACAGACACTCGCGAAACGTACGCCAAACTATGCGTATTTTCCTCCCGCACAGTAGCACACTATATATGCCCCCATTGTTTTCCAAGTTTCATCCAGAAGTCGCTCAACGAACAAACCCTCATCTTTTCCACCAGTCCTTCCCGCGGGGAGGAAAATTTCCGCCCATTGCCTGCCAAGTGTTTTTGCAGAAAACACTTGGCAGAAAAGCTTTCCACCTATTTTTTATGTTTTATTTTCCCACCCTTTCCTTTCCACTATTTATTTGCCACCATTTTTAAATACTCATGACCCTTATATAAAACTCATCTATCAGCTAGAGATCAAATTCACGACTCACTCAGCAGTGTCATTTCTCTTCTGCCCTCCCCTTTGTGCGTGTTCTTTCTGCTCGTCGAATACTAATCGTGTATTATACATGGGAATGTAATATCCAACATGCATGGCCTGCCTGAGCCATGATATCCACGCACGCTTCTATTTTTGTAGACAGTGTTAGGCCTTCAAGTGCAGAGGTTTGTAGAACATCAAAAGTTTCCCTTAAGTGGATCACCCAAGGTTTATCGAACTTAGGGAGGTAGAGGTCAAAGATATCCCTCTCAAGCAACCCTACAATTACGATACAAGAAGTATCTTGTGTCCCCAACACACCCAATACACTTGTCAGATGTATATGTGCACTAGTTCGGCGAAGAGATAGTAAAATGCAAGTGATATGGATGAATATGAGTGGTAATAACAATCTGAAATAAATATGGCAGCAAGTAAACATGCAGTAAAACAATAAATAAACGGTGATTCGATGCTTGGAAACAAGGCCTAGTGATCGTACTTTCACTAGTGGTCACTCTCAACAATGATATCATAAAAGGAAAATAAATATAAGCACTTCACTATGCTACTCTGAAAGACTCCGGTTGGATGACGAACACTAATTCATCGTGTAGGTCTGCAAAAGCAAACCTTAAAATGTATTCCCAAGTACTAATGAACACCCCGCGCTGCATTTTAAGCATTCATAGGAGGTACTAACACATCACAATTTTGTAGGGACATCCAACTCAAATCATAATTCAGTGAACAAGTATTCTGGGAAAAATAGCCTAAGAGACCCACACGGTGCACACGCTCCACCTTTGCACACGTGGGATAAGGAGTCTCCGGAGATCACATAAGTAAAGTTCACTTGAATAGCATAACGACATCTAGATTACAAAGCTGATGGTCACATAAA
Organism: Lolium rigidum; assembly: GCF_022539505.1. NCBI lineage: Eukaryota > Viridiplantae > Streptophyta > Magnoliopsida > Poales > Poaceae > Lolium > Lolium rigidum. The sequence goes on from NC_061509.1 coordinate 66,107,165, forward strand.
GATCACACCATGGGAGATAGAGATAGACCACATAGCTACCGGTAGAGCCCTCAGCCCCGGGGGAGAACTACTCACTCCTCATCGTAGGAGTCTGCAACGGCGATGGAGATGACGGTGGAGTCGATGGAGATGGCTCCGGGGGCAATTCCCCGTCCCGGAAGGGTGCCGGAACAGAGACTTTTGTCCCCTGAATCTTGGCTGCGACGGCGGCGGAGCTACGGAACTTTTCATGGATGGAGGCTTGTATATATAGGGTTTTTGTGTCGGGAGCTTTATATAGGCGGACGGGCGAGGTCGGTGGAGGCCTGGTGGCCCCAGACCACCCCTAGCCACGGGCCAGGGCTAGGCCACGCCTAGGCATGGTCTGGCCACCCTGTGACCCTCCTTCGTCTCTTCTCTGGACTTCGTCTTCGCTCCGGGAAAAATATGAACTTTGGCTTTTGTTTCGTCCAATTTCAGGACTATTTCCTGTACAACTTTTCTGAAATACAAAACAGCAGAAAACAGGAACTGGCACTGTGGCATCTTGTCAATAGGTTATTTCCGAAAAATGCATAAAAGTGTCACGAAGTGTAAACACAACATATAACAATTGGTGTAAAACAAGCATGGAGTATCAAAAATTATAGATACGTTTGCAACGTATCAAGCCACCACATGATATATCATGTTTCAATTGGGTGATCCCATGTGCATTCCCTGAAGAAACAACAGGGATTTGGCCCATCGCCCCCCCCCCCCCCCAAAGTTGGTACAAACCATGCTATTTTCCCCCTCTAAGCCCATTTGCACCCCCCCCCCCGCCAAAGGATCAGCCCAAGCTCCGCCACTATTATAACCCACTCAATGTTATTTTGGTTCGTTGAATAGAAATCATCTTCTGCTTTGTTACAACTCACTCGGTGTTCTTTCTGTTTTCCAAATACAAATCATCCATGAAACCAGGTACATCCAAGGGGCATGCCATATGCCACATACATGACCTTTCCGAGCCACCGTTTAATGATCCAGTTTCAACTGTGTGTTCTATTACAACTCACTCGACGTTCCTCAAAAATACATGTATAGGTAATGTTGGGGATCCACACGGGGTCCCACACTGTTTTTTCATACAAGAATTGAAAGACATCCCTAAGGAGTTCCTAACAGTACCATCATATTGGAACCGCTTGAAAGGACGAGATGTCGCCTAGAGGGGGGGTGAATAGGCGTTTAAAAACTCTTGCGGATTTGGCTTGTAAGAATGCGGAATTAAACTAACGTTTAGTTTACAAGCACAACTCCTAAATATGCTAGCCTCAACTAAGTGCAACAATAACAACTAGAGCTAAGCAAGATAGGCACAAGATATATGAAGCACAAGTGATAGCAAGATATATGTACTTCAAGCACGATGGCTATCACAAGGAAAGTAAGCCCGGGTATAGAAATAACCGATGCACGCGGAGACGAGGATGTATTCCCGTGTTCCCTTCCTTCGCAAGAAGGTACGTCACGTTTGGAGGAGTGGAGGTCCCACGAAGGATTACCCAACGCTACGAAGGCTCACCCTATTCTCCGAGCCACACCCACGAAGGATAATGACTCTTTCCTTATGGTTAGCGTTTCCTCCACTCCGGAGATGGCAAGCTCCACAACCACTTCACAAGCTCCACAAAGGAGAAGCCCGTGCCTCTTCACAATCTTCCTTGAAGAGATCACCGGAGCACCAACCGCCAAGCCAACTAGGAGGTCTCCCTCCAAGAGTAACAAGCTCACGGTCTCTCACTCGAACTAATCGTGGTGGAGAGCTCAACACTATGCAATGATGCAAAGCAAGAACACTAGAGGTGTTCAAATCCTTCACACTCAAATCCCACCAAAGCAACAAATGCTAGGATGAGATTAGAGAGGAAGAACAAAGAGGAAATCAACAAATGACTCCAATATCTAGATCTAAAGAGTTTCCCTCACTTAGAGGAGAGATGGATTGGTGGGGATTGTAGATCTAGATCTCATCTCTTAGGTCCCTCAAGAATGAGCAAGAATCATGGGGGAATCAAGAGATAGGGCAAGTTCTTCAAAGTCAACAATGGAGGAGAGAGAGTGGAAGAACTTCTACAACCCAAGGTGGAAGAAGGCCTATTTATAGTATAGGGAGAAATATAACCGTTGGGAGAGTTTCAGCTTAGCACAGTCGAGGAGGCCGGTCAACCGGGCCAGGGGTCGGGCTGTCCGGTCCAGGGGCCGGTCAGACCGGGCCACCGGCCGGACCCGGCCGGTCCAAACCGGACCACAGGCCGGACCAGCACCGGGCGAAGCTGGAAAGCTTACTGGATAGTGCCCGGTTGGCACCAGTCCAGGGGCCGGTTTGAACCGGGCCATCCGGTGGGACGGCCGGTCACGCTGGGCGAGAAACCAGGCCAGCAGGAAAACATGTTATACAAAAATTGTGATAACTTTTGTGTCCGGACCCCGATTGACATGAAACTAATTTTGTTGGAAATATGGAGACTCCTCACAGGATATTTTTAGATGTTTTTAGAGAGGGAGTCTCCCACCGTCAAGAAACGGTGAAGACGTCCAAACTCAAAAACGCAATAGAAGATGCATGCGGATTCCGTTTTCGATGAACTTGGGCTTGTTGTAAAGCTAGCAACAAGCTCAAGAACCTCTCACAGAGAAACACTAAGAAGCAATAGGGATATGCAAATTATGCAAAGGATTGAGCTCCCTAAGAAGATGTGATCAAGTTACCCAACCGAAAGCCCCTCTTGATAGTGCGGCTATCTATCCTATAATCTGGTCTCCCATCAACCACCTTGAGACCGGTAAAAGGAAAACCTATCAAGGTCATACCTTTGCCTTGTGCATCCCGCTTGATCTTGATGATAACTCTTCAAGCTCCACTCAAGCCGGAATGCCACACTTGATCATTGTTGCTTCGTGAAGACTCACTAATGCTCCCCCATACACTATGATGGGAAAGCTCCATTGATGCACATGTTCACATGTCCATTATCACCAAATGGACGGAAAGCTTCAAGCATATGATCCTCTTGAGATTCTCAACTTGAACTTGCCCAACTCAACCTTGATGACGATCACCACTTGCCGTCATCCTCTCATGGTCTATATGAGATCTCACTTTTGATGCATGCCCATGGAAAGATACCTAACCCACATAGACAACACAAGGGAACATATATGATGGGTTAGTTCATGAAGCATAATTGACAAGGCTTACCATACCACGTGACTTCACGTGGCACATTCTTCATGCTTCATGTGTTGACCAAACTTGAATCTATTCTTCAATCTTTGTATTGGTCAACCTTGTATCTTCTCATGCTCTATCATACTATCTTGAGGTGTATAAAGAATTCTTCACTTGGAATCAAGCTCTCAAGATCTTGATCATTCATTGCTTATCACATAAGCTAGAGCATGGCTAATATTGAGTTCCACATAAGAACTCTATCTTCATTTCTTCTTCTTGATCATATCACATATATATCTTCAAATCGATGATCTTGATGCCAATACACAAGGTATATCTTTATATTCATGGCATCCATACTTGAATCCAACACATGAAATACAAGTAGTACCTATGGAATATTCCTTCATATAAACTCAATGAAAACATTAGTCCATAGGGGTTGTCACTTAATTACCAAAACCACACATAGGGGCAATATACCCTTACACCGCTCCAGGGAAAGAGATCTGGGCGGCGCTGCCCCCAACTACAGCGGCCAAGTCGACTGTCTCTGCCTCCTCCGCCAGCCGCTCCATCAACGGGAGGGGGTGGGGACCCGGAGTGACGGCTCCGACCTGTAGTGGGTTGGCCTAGTGCTTTCATAAGGCGCTGCTTCTATGGAGTAGACTACACCGCGTCGAAATAATTTTCCTATGCTCTTTCTCCATCTCGGCATCGCTCTAACCGGTACCATCGTGGGACAGGTTGCCTGGTCGTCTCGCCGGTCTCTGGATCCGGTGAGACTTATGTCCGGTGGTTGGCGTTCGCCACTCTCACGGGTGATGGTCGCGCCGACTACTGCAGTTGTGTGTGGCGTCTTGTAGTTGGGTGCGTGGATGACGGTGGGAGGCAGCGTTTCTCTTCTTCGACTTTGTCGGGTGAAGTTGACGGCGTTGAGATTTGGTGACCACAGGGAAGATCCCCGGCCGACATGCCACAAAGTCTCGGGTTTGTGCTGGCGGCAGCTCGGTTCATCGGCTCTAAAAACATCCTTGAATGCGATGGTGCTCTCCCAAATCTAGGTATGGCGGCTATTCACCTCTTTTTTTGGCGCTACCATGGTGGCGGTGGAGGACGATGGACTATGTTTCGGCGAGGCACAGGTTTCCCTAAGGGTGAAATTGTAATTTTACTTCTTGTGGGATTCCTTGTGCAAAGTTGCTTGACATGCAAATTAGTCTCGTGTTGTGTCCATATGTGTAATCTCTGTAAAAAGATTATCCAATAAAATATATTTGGTTATTTAAAAGAAACAGCACCATCATATTAAACTATGTTTTTGCGAATAGAACTTTGGCAATTAAAAGAAACAAAGAACAGTACAAATCACCTCAAGAAAAATGAAAATTACAACGAAATCCTTGAGAAGCCCTTCATCTTCAACCTCCAGACTGTGTCGACGGCGCGCCGCCGCTGCCGCTCCTCCCTGAGTCTAAGTCGGCCTGACGGTGTTGGTTGCGGACAGGAAGTCGCCGAACAGGTCAAAAAGACCACATCCATCCCGGAGACGAAGAAGAAGGAAGAACTGCCGATGAAGCTCCTTGACGATCCGAAGATCCCCACCGGCAGACGAAATCCTCGAAGACCACACCACTCCCACAAGCCTCTCGACGTTGCCGCTGAGATGGGGTTGAAGCCGGGGAGACCTTATTGCACGAGAGCTACCACCACTTGAGCGCCGCCCCTACAAACCCTGATCCTAAAAACAAAAAACGAAACCCTCAAAATAAGGAGCGGAGCCCTCCCACCGACGAGGGCAGAGATCCACCGCGCCTCCATGGCCTAAAGGCCACAGAGACGAGGCGATCAGCGGCGGCGCCGGCAGGAGGCACGAGTCCAAGATCCAATCTCCTTGGGTCTCGTCACATTCGTTCTTCTCCCGCCACATTCGTTCTTCACTATATGTAAGCGGTATTGCACAAATACAGAGGTACCATCCAAATTATGCACGGGGTGCCATGTTGTTGTTCTTTTAGAAAAACCGAGTGGTATCCCGTAAGGAATTTTGGATAGCACCCTCGTATTTCTGCCAAGAATGGAGGCTGCAGGGAAAAGAGAAGGAAAATATATGCGGGAAAAAGGAGCAGGAAATTATTTGGCGGGGAAAAAATCTGGAAATATATATAGGAGGGAAATACAACGCGGGAAAGAAAGAGCGGGAATTTTTTGGCAGGAAATATTTTGGCGGAAGAAAGAGTGGGAAATTTTAAGGCGGGAAAAAAGACACATGAAATGGCACATTACAAAACCGTATAAAAAATCAGAAATTCTCATAAAGGTAGAGTCATTATTAGGTACGTGAAATCTCATATAAAAATGGTCTACTATTTTTGTAGAGTTCCAAGTCACATTGTTGTGCACAATATGGCTCATTTCGGCAAACTATATCTTAGTTAACGTCATGATCTATCTCATTTGTCTTGAAAGTCATGCACTGACGTAAGTGTTAGGTCATTTCTGCGATGAGATTTTTAAAATAATTGTTGTATTTTAAGTTTTTCATTTTCCCTCGCAACTAGATCATATACACGCCAAGATATCAAAATGATTCCAATGTGTGTTTATTTGATACAACCAATACTATCCCTACAACAAATTTAAATTACTATTGGTTGGTTGATGAGCTATTAATATGGAGTTAATTGACCATTTTTCTGGTGGGAAACTCCCTCTCGGTTTAGTTCTAGCTGCCTATATATGTGCTTTGCGGCTTTGCACTTTTCTACTAAAAATGTGGTAACGAGCAGGGATGGCCATATCAGAGAGCAGTGTTTTTCTAGTGTCACCGACAGTCGTTGCACGCATGTTTGGAACGGGAGTTGCTGGGAATTATAGTGGTTCCTCTGCAAGGTTATTTCGTAGACTTCCAACACAGCAAAGTTGCATATGCTGTCCACTCCGCTAGCAATCGTGAAGGATCGTGTAATTGGAACCCTCTACTGGATCATACTTCACGCGCATTATAGCTTTAATTCAGTGAAGTTCTTGGCGTATAGATTCAACGGAGCCAAAAACGCATATTTTACATTTAGAGCTTTAATTCAGTGAAGTTCTTGGCGTATAGATTCGACGGAGCCAAAAACGCATATTTTACATTTAAGCACCTGGTAGAGAAGCGGGAAGCCAATAATCCCCATCCAATCTACTTCCACCCATGGGGCTATATGCTAGGATTACTCGCGCACGGTGTGTATTTTTTCGATAAAGAGTATAAATATTAATATCGTGGAGACCAATTACATCCAAGCTCTGTAACAACATCATACCCCAATGGTATAAAGGATGCACACAGTTTAAAAAAGAAGAAGAATTACTAAAAGAAAAGTCTCGCTAGAGAGATCGAAAACTTGAAACAGCAACACTGGCACCACCAAGACAACACCAAAAGATAAGCTTCTCCATAAGCGACGCCTCCAAGAAGGAAACAATGCACAAACGCTGTCATCGTCCGACCATATATATTAGGTTTTCACCCTGAAGAAAGTTCTCACTCTCAAAACAATGCCTTCAACAAGAACATTGGCAGCCACAACTAATTAAGGCCAGACCTTGAATTTTCACCCTGAAAGATAGAACTCTGAACTTCTTCTATATAGTCGCCCCACATACAAGTCGTTGTTTGAAGTCACGAAGCACCAAGCCAATTCCACCTCACCACCAAGATCCGATCACCATTGCTTTTCCACCGATCTCGGCTTACATGACCTTCTCCGCCAGCACCATGGAAAGAAAACGAGCTCCATGATATTAACAGCCAGCAGAGCTTCGAAGCGCTCCCTCTGAAACCAAAGGGTTAGATAAAAAAAATACGGGTGCGCACGGCCGAAAACTCAATCCAGCAATCTTCAGGCATTAATCGTACAATGAATTTCGCCGGCAGGGCCTTCCGAAAAATGACAATCCAGCCAGCCCGGTGGGAACAAGCTTCCGACCGATCTTCATTTGGTGCGAGAGGAATCCGAGGACCACCACAATTATTCGCAAGACTAGCAGCCCCCTCGCCGCTAGTCAACTACCAACCAGATCGTAAGACATGAAGAGGGTAGTTCAGCACGGCCCGATGGTGTGGCAAGGACCAACACCAGGACCGCATCTGCCCAGACTCACCCGGTCCAGATCTTGGCCGAAACCCTAGATCGGATCAAGGCGGCGCAGAGCACCACCGCGCGGAGGCACCGGCGGAGCACCACCCCTTCCCTGTCACCGATCTGGTGGAGGCGCTCAGACCTGGCCAAGCCCAGCCGCGCTGCCCATGGCCATCCGCCACCGCCCACCAAGCCCACCAACTCCCCTGAACAACGGCCGAGAAAACCAACTCCCCTACCCACCGCTGCACCAGACGGATAGGCGTCTCCATCACCGCCAGCGCCGGCGGCAACGGCGGCCAGGAGAGGGAGGAGAGGTGTGGCTCTTAGTGTTGGGGAATGAGAGATCCTCTGGAGCCGCCCGAGGCGAGGCGACTCGGGAGAGGGAGGAGGATAAAGTTCGTGCCGCTCGTGATCAAGTTGTCAAACATGGCTACTTCCACTCCTTGCCCTGTGGAGTCCTCATCAACTGAATGCACCGCGTTTTTACATGACCAATAAATATTTCATTTGGCATTTTATAAATTACAGAACGTTAACGCTTGTCAAAAAATGTTGTTTATAAATAATTACACAAAAGTTTATACTCCCTAATTGCCAAAATATAGTGTGTATAATTTTTTTTAAAGTCAAATGATTTGAAGTTTTACCAATTACACAAAAGGATACTATTAGATTCATCCTGATGTATATTTTCATATGGTATACATTTGATCTTGTATATATAGATATTTTATTTTTTGAATAAATGTAGTCAAACTTTACATTGTTTGACTTTTGAAAATTCTTAGATGCACTACATTGTGGCAAGAAGAGAGTATTAAGAAAATTGATGCTTGTTTTCATTGTAAGCAAGCTGGGGACGCAGATCTAAAAGTGATGCAAAATAATCCTTTTCTAGATACCTACAAGTCCTTGAATATTGGTAAAAAACAATGATTTGATGTGAATGGTTAATCATAAATTTGCATGGAGGAAAATGATACCCACCTATTTTTTACTTGCTACTTTGGCAGAGAGACTTGGTTCAGTGATGTACATTCGTTCTCTGTCACAAATACAAATAATTATGAACTTGCTCAACTCAGCTCAATCTAGCCTCATGCAGCTTTGCAAAATGTGCTAACTTCCATGTGGTGTTTATGGAAGTCCAGGAACGATAACCTTATTTTCTGCAGGAAGCCGGGAGTTCCATGACAGATTAACTACGCGGCATAAATTATTCATCGAAATCTAGACCTGTGGGATTTTTCTGCCACTTTCATGCAGGTACAGCAGCTGCAGCAGACAACGAACAATATGCTCCAGCCCAGAGACATACACTCAAATCTGATGTTGCTATTTCTAGAGCCAAAGGTGTTCTACGATGCTGCTTGTAAGACTCGCAAGTCTCCAGGTTCACTAGGACTCCTGGCAACTGGGCTTGGTGTTTTCTGCCAGTTCCAGGAAGAACATTGCAGTACCAACGTCTTCATTCAGGCTTCGATGGCAACAACTCCCTCTCCTATTCAAGCTGAAGCTTCAGGCCTCCTTCTTGCGGCAGGAACCGCAGCCCTTCTTCAGCTCCAGCAGGTCACGTTTCTAACCGACTAGTCACTTGCCAAGCTGCAGCTGCCAGGAGTTCGAGTTCATCCAGCCATGAAACCTGAAACTTTGCTATGATTGTTTTTTTTCTTTTTTTTTCGAACCATACAGGAGAGCTGCATGTATGAATTAAGATAAGGAGAAAGCCCAGAAGGGCAGCAGCACAACCAAAAGTTACAGGTTAACACGACCCGACCAGTACGACGAAGTAAAAGTCAGAAGTAGGAAACCGCAGAAAGATGGAAAAAAAATGCTAAATCTAAATGTTCTAGCCTGATGGTAAAATAAACCTGCCCCTACTGGCAACAGTCCAGAGCCTTGCATCCACCTTGATCTGGTCAATAATCTTCTGAATAGGCTTGCGATCATTATCAAAGACACGACCATTTCTTTCACACCAAATTCTCCACGATGTCAGCATAACCAATGTGTTGAGTCTTCTGATGCTAACTACATCCTGAATATTAGAGCGAGCCTGGCTCCACGAAACTTTGCTATGATTGTTACGTATGCAAGAACGTATTGGTCATATTTTTGTATGAAAATCTACAGATGGCTAATATTTATTTAAGGGTACCACAAAACACCTCCCGCATATTACTACTTTGATGGTTTTTTTACATGAAACTGCAGGGCAGACACCCTACAGCAATAGTAAAATAAAACACAACTGAAGGGAAGTGAGAGGGCATTAAAAATTAGTAAAGCATACATGAACATGAGTAAAATTGAGTACGGAACTACGGATACCATAAGAGCAGGATTAATAAGGTAGTCGGCTACCGGCTATATGAATCATGCCATGTCACTTAGAGCTAGCACAGAGTAGGCATTTGTATAATAGGCTGGCTACAAGTTTGGCTGTACAAAATATTTAATCATCTACTTTTTGGACTGCAAACCGGCATGCAAGACACAGTGGAGCATGCACTCAATGCATGCCGCCAGCTTAGCGCCTGCACCAGGCTGTACGCGGGCTGTATCCCTCTTGTTTCTTGTGCAGTAGCCGGCGACTGCTGAAGCGCCCGTTTCACTCTCTCTCCTTCTTTCTCTCACCTCCAACTAGGATTTTGCTGATGTGGACTTGCTTATAGCCTGCTGAGTAGGATCTATTGTACTTGCTGTAAGCGACTCTCGGCTTCAGGAGTGACTGAAACTATCTGCCCATTCATAAGTGTAGGTGGTGGGCTATCAAAGCTTGTTGGTTACCAACATCTATCAACGCTAAGGTATTGAAATGATCCCAATTTATTTGATACAACCAGCACATTTGTACACCAAGCTTGAGTAGTTGTTTGTTGGTTAATGAATTATTAATATGGAGTTAATTGACCACTTCTTGCGTCGTAGGCTCCCTCCTAGTAGTTCTTTCAGAGCTGGCCTATATATGTGCTTAGCATTGTATTTCCTTGCAGAAATGTAGGGGCGAGCAGGGATGGCCGGGAGAGGGCCGACGTCGATCAGGCGACGACATTGAAGAGCTAGCGGTGTTTTTTGTAGTGTCATCGAGAGTCATGGTAATCATGGTAGATATTGGGAATGGAAGTTGTTGGGAATCGTAGTCCTAGGTCAGCGAGGATACGGTGCAGACAACCATTACAATGGCGTAGAGGATTGAGTAGAGGATGATCTCAATGTCTCTAGCAATTATGTAATCGGACCCTTCGGCATGCGAGAGCGACGATAGACACTTTGCATCGAATCCCTTCAGCTTGTTCCAACTTTCAGCAGCTGCCCAGCGTCGAGGCCTATCAGCAGACCTGCCTATCAGAATCGAGCCGCCCAGTGGGGGCGTAAGAGCGAGTACAGTAAGTAAGTTTTAGTCAGTTGTCTATAAAAATTAAAATAATATATTATTTGTTAGTTGGAGGAGAGCGAGAGGAGAGAGAAAGGAAGTTAGCTCTTATGTAAGAGCCACCTCTAGCAAGTGCTCATAGGTACTTTGTAAAAGTGAAAGGTGGACCATACATTAATAAAATACTATATTTTTATAGTTCACTATTGTATATGTTGGCTCTAAGTTGTGGCACTTGACTTATAGCCAACAACTGACTATATTGAACATGCTCTAAGAGCATCTCTAGTAGAGCCCGAAAAAGTGGAAACCGAAATAGTGGAATTCAGTATCTTGAAAACGTTAGTTTATTCGATTTTGGCAGTGGCGTAGAACAGAAACCGTAAAATAAGAACTGAAAACAGAAAATTAAAATTCTCGCGGGAGAATTCATCGATGAACACATATAGATGAGATTGAGCACCAAACTTTACATAATACGAACTAATAACCTAAATTAACTACTATCCGCAGCAGCGCGAGCTAATTTTGCCCAAAATTCAGCCCCGGCAGCCTCCACGCGCAGCGGCGGAGGTGGTGGCTGTGGAAAGCGAGGCGGCGGACGCGTCGAGCTCCTACTCCGCGTCGAACTCGACGATCTCTAGCTTCACGCGGCGGACGCGTTCTTCTCGGCGCGCTGCCTCGTATTCCCGGACTTGCCGGACGGCGTCGGCCTCCTCGCGGCGCCAGCGTGCTCGGGCCTCCGCGTCGGTCACGGCCATCACCTGAGCGATGACCGCCGCCTCCTCCTCCTCGTCGTGGACGTAGTCACCGGCGGACAGGAGCGTCCTCGCCGGCTGCGCGACGATCGCCTCCTCCTCCTCCTCCTCCTCGGACGAAGTGTCGTACACCGGAGGACGAGGGGGCGGCGCGAACCGCCGGAGGAGGACCCCTCGCCTCCGAGCGCGTACCTTGCAAGCTTCCCCGGGGACGTGAGCCCCCAGTTGGTCCACCGGCGGGCGCTGCGCTTGCGCGCGCCCTCCGAGCGGACCCATTTCCGCTGCTCCTCCTCCGTGCGGAATACGGGTGGACGCAGAGGCGAATCCCCGCCGCCCAAACTTCCTCCTCCCCTAGCGGAGCTTCCGCGGCTAGCCATGCGGAGCTCTACAGGCGGCGATGCGGAGACGAGAATTGCTCGTCGGAGCTGGCGGAGCGAGGCGGCGGAGTGGCGGAGGAGAGTAGGGTTTGCGAACCGAACTCCCCTCCGTGGCCCCTTTTAATACGGGACATGCGGGGAGTTTCTCGGGCACCCGAACTTCTTTTACGGGCTGGCCCACCGATTCGGGCTCCGTTCTGCGCCACATTCGGTCCGAACCCGTAAATCCGCTGGAAAAATTCGGTTTTGACGGAATTTATGGGCTGTAGCAAACGTCTCGCAAGCACCGGGCGGCGTGCTGCTAAACATGTTCCGGTCTGGGAAATCACGCAGTGGAGAATCGCTGAAGCGCTCGTTGGCGGAGGAGACACATGCTCAGAGAATTACCGACAACGGAGACTCTAGTTCCTCCGCTCGAAGACATTCTGAACCTGCAACTCATGCACGTTTGACTCGTTTCGTTTCGTTTCGTTTGGGTTTGGTTTAAGCAATACATTGGCTGAGCAAAGAAACCAACTTAAGTATTTCTAAGATTTTCATGGTACAAACATGAGGCAGTAACGCGACAAACTTTATTCGCTCAACATTTTCAGGGAAATAGGGTCACGTCGGGAGTAGACACCAACTGAACATAACGACCAACATCCAATAGATGCAGCCTTATACTTGCTAAATTTTGTGACTATTAAGACTGGTTTACAGGGCACTCTACTATTAGAGGCTCTGAAGGGTGTGTGAAAGTAGAGCCTCAAAACTTTGTGTTCCCTCGTTTCTATTTTCCACCGCTCCCTCTGAATAATAATTGGCATGAGCTTGGTTTAAATTTGAACTAAAACCACCAATACTTAATCATGCATCAGAGGGTGTATCATACATGCTCAATTGGACATCCAAAATCAAACTAAAATATTTCAGACTTCAAATTTTATAACAAATACACCTCAGAAACTTTTTCACTCTGTAGTACCCGTCCTTATCTGTCTTCGAAGCCTTTTCGTTTACTATGTTCGTTCAGCAAACTTTTCACCCTGTATGTGCTCGGAGGCTGCCTCCATGGTGACATGAGAACAGAATCAAAGAACAGATTGGTGCTGGTTATAACGACAATATAACTGAACATTTATTAAGAGAAATAAAACAGTTTATAATCCTACTGTACTACAAAGCGGGAAGCAATGACAGGTCGAATGTGCACAAATTTGGGAATGAATACCATTGGCCAGAGCTTCAGATCGACGTAGAAGCAATAAAGACACATTATATTATACGAGATCCAAGATTAACGTTCACAGAATTTGAAATTATCACATGACATGTCATACAGAGCAAATGTGGAGTTCCAGTCATGTTCAAATCAAACGCTCACGGGGGGCTGAAACCGTTCCAGCAAATTCCAGCAGCAGTTTGCTTCATTTCCTAGCTCATGGCCCCACGGCATGCATAAATCTACCATGTCCCTACAGCACCCTGGGATGGGTTCTCGAAGGCGGCAAAGCCCCAGTTGGTCTTCAGGGCGTACGGCGGGTAGATGGTCGATCCCTCCGTCGTGATCTTGGCAATCTGTCATTCAAAATCAATTCAGTAGCTGTTGAATGAAACCTGTCTAAATTTCTTTATAGGCGTTAGTGATTCACTGAGGGGATAAGTTCGCACCTGGAACTTGTTGATGGATGACCTGTCACGGTACAGCAGAACCAGCAAGCACTTCTCAATCAGCTTAACGGCTTCTTCAAAAGTCAGGTCCTCGCGCCATTCACCTCGAAGGATCGGGACTGCCATATGGTTCCCAAATCCAGTGGCAATGTGGTTCTCCTCAAAGTGTGTACCAATCATGTTAACCTGAACACCAAATGTCGGGGATAAGAATAAGATAAGATGCTGACAAACCAGCAGCAGCAAAAAACAGTACTATTCTTTGAATGAATTATATACCATGCCAAGATACTTCTCATCGCCCTTTGGGCCCTTTTTCACTCCACCAAGCACCAGGGAGTTCCACAGAGGGTCAAACTTATTGCGCCTGTTGTACATTACTCTTGTCAGGTAGGCATGGATTTCCTTGGGGCCCAGTGAGTTTCCATCATCCCACATATGATCAGACAAACTGAAAAAGAAAGGGAGGGGGTGACGATCTCACATGGATTTTACATAACAGAGCGAAGAAAAACATGAGCTTAGGCATTCAAGGTAACTTACGTTAACTCATCCAAATAGCGCAGAATCTCCTGGAAGTCACTGAACTCCCCACTTGCTCCAATAAGGCTATGCTTACCAACCGCCTTAATACGCTCCACGCTCTTGTACCTCAAAGTTGAACCATAGGAAGCTGCACAAGGAATTAGATGATGACTTCCGTATCACCGCAACTATATTTACCTGTCAAGAGATGACAACTAACCTCCAGTGTCGCATGCCATGATCACACCATCCTTGTATTTCATTGCAATCACCGAGTTGCCAGTGACATAAGGATTCCTGTTGATGTGACACAATGTCTAGAGTTAACCACGCCTGTAGATAAATTTATTGAAAGAAGCAGCAATAGCACCACGGAAAAGTCAGTCTTGCACACCAAGGGAAGCTTGGTGTTGGAGAAATAATAGCATGCACAAGATTGCTATTACATCTTGGACAATTACAAAAGGCACTATATCTGTTGGGCTGGTTACTTAATGTCAATTATAAGCTGGTTTGACAAGGGGCTCTATGCTAACACAAAAACATCAAGCCTATCAAAGTAAAGAATCCGCATAATAAGCTCTGACAACAGTTCACAAATAAGCATGTGCGCACCATCATTCTAAATCATGAACCCTAGCATATGACAGTTCACCTAGTCTCAATTGACAAGGCCACCGCTACTGTGAGGACTTAGGGTTTCGGTCCAGCCGATTGGGGATCGGTCTGCGGCCGTACTGAAGTCTACTGGCCAGGGGGGGCCATCAGCGCTTCAGCACGACCACCGCCCCCAACCCGTCATCGCCGCCGCCGCACTAGACGGGATCGCACGCATCTCTCCCCCAGCGGCGCGACGCAAGTACCGAAAGAAACGAGATCGGGCAGTTGGAGAACTTACAGTGTCCTCTGCGTCCCCTCTCCTCCTCCGGCCGCCGCAGCCGCGGCGTTCGCGTGGGTTCCATCCATGATCCGAGAGAGCGGATTTGGTTTCGCTCGTCGGAGGGATTCGCGTGAGATCTTGCTGGTCTGGCTGCTGCTGTGTGCCCTCTATCTCTTTCTTTTTCTTTCTTGCGGAGGGAGACGCAGTGGTGGAGGGACTGGGCTTTTACAACATTAACTATTGTGTCACGGCCCGGCCCAAGACTGGTGACTAGAAGCGCAAGAAGAGGCTCGAGAGGAAGTTGGGCCAGGCCCAACTTGCGACACAAGACACACTGTTCAAGCAAGGATATAAAGGATTCCTAAAAAAAAACTTGCGACACAAGACACATTGTTCAGCCACCACCGAATGTCCACTAGCAACGGTCACACATGACCGCGAGCCTTCGTCAAGCCAGCGAAACACGACTTCCTCGGGTCCGATGGTCATTCGCCTAGCCTGTGGATTGATAAATGGTTGGCATACTTTGAGATGTATTGTACCACACCCTCCGTCTGGGTCACAACATCATCTGATCGTCGTTGTACCTAGACGGTCATGCCATGCTCGGGTGGCGAGCATTTCGCTAGAATCTCAATAGCCATAAATGCGACGGTAACGATTAGTGAATGATCCCAATGTGTTATCATTTGATACAATCCGTACCATTTGTACACCAAATCTGAATAGTTGTTGGCTGGCTGATGAACTAATAATGTAGAGTTAATTAACCTTTACCTGAGATGGAGGCTCCTCTCTGTTCCCATTCAATCATAGCTGGCCATATACATGGGCATTGCTTTGCCTTTCCTTACAAAAATGTAGGGGCAAGCAGGAATGGCCACGGTATATAGGGCCAGCGATCAGGCGATGAAATTAGAGGATGGTGCTTTTTCTAGTGTCGCAGAGTCATGGTACATATTTGGAATAGAAGTTGTCGGGAATAATAGCCATACGCGTCATCGATGTGCAAGTTCTTTACCATACATTTGTATCTCTTCTTCGTGTCGCTAGCGATCGTGCTAGGTTCATTATCGTGCGATCGGACCCTTGTACCAGATCACACATCAGACGTATTCGTATATGCTGTATTTTATTGTAGGCGAAGTACAAATTAAAGTTAGAGCACACAACACAACAGCGGGCAGCCAATAATCCCTCGTCCTGATACCCTGACTACATCCCGGTCTACTTTTCACCGATGGGCCAACTTAAGCACTCGCTTCAGCAATTTGATCCATTTATTCTAGGATTACCTGTAAGCATGATAGATACAACCACTCCATCTGTTCACACTTACTCTGTGTTCTATGTTTAATCAAGGTCAAACATTACAAAGTTTGACTAAAGATACATGAAAAAAATATTAATATCTAAAATATAAATTAGTACTATTAGACTCATCTTGAATTCCATTTTATATTATATAAATTTGCAATTATGGGTGTAGATATCTTTTGTTACATCTTTCGTCAAACTTTAGAAAATTTAAACGCAGGGTAAATAAAAACGGAGGGAGTATACTAGTACATACTTTAGTGTACCCTCTCAGCTGTATTCAGCTAAAATTGAAGAGCAACTTGCAAATATGAATATGGTCAGGAGCCTGACAAAAAAGCACCTTTTCAACCATAGATACATTTAATATATGTTATTTGTTTAAAAATTACTTTCATATGATACTGGTTTTGGTGTTGAAAATCATGCTAGAATGTATATATCTAGGAAGCTCATCGAAAACTCATTTTGTAGCTCGGGCTACACATAGCCCGTTTTGAAAATAAATTAGAAATAGTATTTCAAAGTTTCAAAAGATTCTGAAAAAAAATCTCGCTGTACGAAATTATGTATTCCACTATCGCGTAAAGTTTCAATACAAAACTCATTTTAATCTGGCTACACAAAGATAAAAAAAAATCTAACAGTTTTGGGGATTTTGAAAATGTGTACTATTCACTATTCTTAGATCTACACTTTTGTGATTTTTGTATCGACCAGAGCACAACACAACTCTTACTGAAGTTTTACATACTTGTGGTACATATCCCCAACTACATGAAGATTTGTTTTCGATTTTTTTTGAAACTTCAAAATACGACTTTCAAAATTTTCAGGAAAACGAGCTACATGTAGCTCGTCCTCTAAAATGCTGCACTCTGGCAGTTCATGTGGATCATTGCAAGCTTGGCTTAGTCTTCGGTAGTTCCTTGATGTGAATTTGATAATGTTGTAATGATTATGATCGAAATAGATGTAAATACAAAGAATATATTCATATACGACAAATATAAGATGTTTGAATACCTCATCTAATAACTGTTGCGTCGATGTTGTACCCATCATTAGGTTCACATAGAACCTACACTTCGTCAATTTTGGCTTCTCGTTGCACTAACCCACACGGCATACAAAATATTTCTTAAAGTATAGTATGTATATTACACAATGTAAGTTCAAACGGAAACTAAGAGGACATTCCGTGAAATGGATTAGTTATGTACGACCAGCCTCATTATTGGGTTTTCCTCCTCTCGAAATAAATACTTGACATGGCCTAAGAGTATAGATGACAAGAGCACAAGTTTATCAGTTGTTGTATTAATAGATAAAAATGTAGCTTACATGTAGTAAAATAATCATCACCTTAATTATATGCATAAAATTTGTCTTACTAAGCTAAAATAATATACATCGCCATTCACAACCGAGATGCTTATATGAATCCAATGATAGCTATACATGCTTACTTAGTTATAAGTAGTGAATCGATGGTGCGTCGAAGGCAACCCTCACCTTTTGTTAGAAAGAAATAATCTTAAATTTTTATAAGTGCTCAACTCGGTCACCATATCGTGAACATGCCTAAGACATAATACGGATAGAGTAAGAAATTTTTGACTTCATTTATGACTGATACTCTATATCCATTCATGAATTCTAAGTTGTTGTTTATCTAGCTAGGATTTGTCATAAACATGAGGATGGTGAAATAATTGAAATGTGTAGGATTCATTTGATACAAGCAGTACTATTCGTACACCAAGCTTGGATAATTGTTGGCCGGTTGATGAATTATTGGTATGGAGTTAATTGGCCATTGCTTGAGTTGTAGCCTCCCTCGCGATTCAGTTACAAGTAGCCTATATAATATCCTGCGGTTTGCCTTTTCTTGCAGAGATCGATATAGGGACGAGCAGAGATGACATCGGAGATTGGTGTTTTTTCTAGGGTCGCATGGAGTCGTGCTAATCATGGTTGGTATTTTGAATGGAAGTTGTTAGGAATTCTTGCCGTGCCTTTAGGATATTACAGTGTAGACTGAATGTGCTTTGCGGTTGCATCTGCTGCCCAGGGTGCTAACAATCGTGCAGTCAGACCCTTGTACTAGATCATACTTCCGCCACGAGTGGGAGTGGTCTCGATGATATTTTATAATGTGCTACATTCTTTGACATACACTGTACTGCAGTAATATGTCCCACGGAGCCAAAAACGCAAGTTAGAGCACACAATACACGAGCGGGCAGTCAATAATAATCCGGTCCAGAGTGTATTCCCACAGGTTGAGCAACATCAGTACTGGTTGCAGCATCAGTAGGTAGGTGGGGCGCAAAGACTGCAGCCGAGAGCAAGGCAACCACCACCGTCCCCAACGCCACCATCGTCCCTCGAGTTCGTTACCATGGCTCCTCCAAAAGTTTGCGCTAATCGTCGATGGCGAAGAGCCCCACGAGATCGTGTTGTGAGTGGCCGGCGGCGGGACAGGCTGATGACCCACAAGTATAGGGGATCGCAACAGTCTTCGAGGGAAGTAAAACCCAAATTTATTGATTCGACACAAGGGGAGGTAAAGAATACTTATAAGCCTTAACAACTGAGTTGTCAATTCAGCTGCACCTGGAAAAGCACTAGTAACAGAGGTGATGTGAAAGCAGCAGTAATATGAGAGCAATAGTAACAGTAACACAACAACAGTAACAGTAACACAGAGGCAATGGCACCAGAAAATAGTTAATACTACTTCCAATGACATAAAGAACGAGTATATGATGATGAGAGATGGACCGGGGTTCCCAGCTATCTACACTAGTGGTAACTCTCCAATAACAAGTGTTGGGTGAACAAATTACAGTTGGGCAATTGATAGGATTGAAATAGCATTAAGACAGAACATCAAGATTATTAATCATGTAGGCATGTTTTCCATATATAGTCATACGTGCTCGCAATGAGAAACTTGTACAACATCTTTTGTCCTACCAGCCGGTGGCAGCCGGGCCTCAAGGGAAACTACTGGTAATTAAGGTACTCCTTTTAATAGAGCACCGGAGCAAAGCATTAACACTTGGTGAAAACATGTGATCCTCATACCTACGCCATCCCCTCCAGTTATCCCAGTTGCTGTCACTCTGGGGCCTCGGGTTCCGGACATAGACATGTGCAAACAACTTGTAGATACAATCTAAGCAATAATTATAGAGCTTAAATCTAAGATCATGCCACTCGGGCCCTAGTGACAAGCATTAAGCATAACAAGATTGCAGCAACAATAACTTCACAAACTTTATAGATAGACTAATCATAATGTAACAATCCATCGGATCCCAACAAACATAACACCGATTACATCAGATGGATCTCAATCATGTAAGGCAGCTCATGAGATCATTGTATTGAAGTACATGGGAGAGAGAATACCAACTAGCTACAGCTAGAACCCGTAGTCCATGGGGGAACTACTCACGGAGCATGATGGAGGCGGTGGCGTTGATGGAGATGGCTTCCGGGGGCACTTCCCCGTCCCGGCAGGGTGCCGGAACAGAGACTTCTGTCCCCCGAATTGGAGTTTCGCGATGGCGGCGGCGCCCCTGGAGTCTTTCTGGAGTTTCGTCAATCCATATCGATGTTTTAGGTCAGGACGGCTTAAATAGGCGAAGAGTCGGAGTGGGAGGGGCCACGGGGCCTCCTCACACTAGGGGGGCGCGCCCAGGCCTGGGGCCGCGCCGCCACCATGTTTGGGGCCCCCAGGGCACCCCTCTGGTCCCACTTTGACTTTCTGGAAGGTTCCGGGAAAATAAGATGTTGGGTCTTCGTTTCATCGAATTTCGAGAATATTGCCCGAACAGCCTTTCTGGAACCAAAAACAACAGAAAACAGCAACTGGCCTTTCGGCATCTCGTTAATAGGTTAGTTCCGGAAAATGCATAAAAACATTATAAAGTGTGAGCAAAACATGTAGGTATTGTCATAAAACAAGCATGGAACATCAGAAATTATGGATACGTTGGAGACGTATCAAGCATCCCCAAGCTTAGTTCCTGCTCGCCCTCGAGTAGGTAAACGATAAAAAGAATAATTTCTGAAGTGACATGCTACCAACATAATCTTAATCATACTATTGCAAAGCACATGAGATGAATGAAGTGACTCAAGGCAACGATCTATATTTGCTAAAAATAGATAACATATAGCAAAACTTTTCATGAATAGTACTTTCAAGACAAGCATCAAAAGTCTTGCATAAGAGTTAACTCATAAAGCAATAAATTCAAAGTAAAGGCATCGAAGCAACACAAAGGAAGATTTAAGTTTCAGCAGTTGGTTTCAACTTTCAACATGCATATCTCATGGATATTTGTCAACACAAAGTAATATGATGAATGCAAATAAGCAAGTATGTAAGAATCAATGCACAGTTGACACAAGTGTTTGCTTCTAAGATGGAAGGAAGTAGGTAAACTGACTCAACATAAAAGTAGAAGAAAGGCCCTTCGCAGAGGGAAGCAGGGATTAAATCATGTGCTAGAGCTTTGTAAGTTTTGAAATCATATAGAGAGCATAAAAGTAAAGTTTTGAGAGGTGTTTGTTGTTGTCAACGAATGGTAGTGGGTACTCTAACTACCTCGCCAACCAGACTTTCAAGAGCGGCTCCCATGAAGGACGTTATCTCTACCAGCAAGGTAGATCATCCCTCTTCTCTTTTGTTTACACATGTACTTTAGTTTTATTTATTAGATGACACTCCTCCCAACCTTTTGCTTACACAAGCCATGGCTAACCGAATCCTCGGGTGCCTTCCAACATTCACATACCATGGAGGAGTGTCTATTTACAAAATTAAGTTGCTTACCGATAGATCGAGGGCAAAACACGTGAAGAGAATTATTAATGAAAGTTAATTAATTGGGGCCGGGAACCCCGTTGCCGCTCTTTTTGCAAAATTATTGGATAAGCGGATGAAGCCACTAGTCCATTGTGAAAGTCTGTCAAAAGTAAATGACAAGATCGAAAGATAAAACACCACATACTTCCTCATGAGCTATAAAACATTGACACAAATAAGAGATAATAGCTTTTGAATTGTTTAAAGGTAGCACATGAAGTATTTACTTGGAATGGCAGGAAATACCACATAGTAGGTAGATATGGTGGACACAAATGGCATAGGTTTTGGCTCAAGGTTTTGGATGCACGAGAAGAATTTCCTCTCAGTACAAGGCTTTGGCTAGCAAGGTTGTTTGAAGCAAACACAAGTGTAAACCGGTACAGCAAAACTTACATAAGAACAAATTGCAAGCATTATAAAACTCTACACTGTCTTCCTTGTTGCTCAAACACTTTTACCAGAAAATATCTAGACCTTAGAGAGACCAATCATGCAAACCAATTTCAACAAGCTCTACGATATTTCTCCACTAATAGGTTTAAACTACATGATGCAAGAGTTTAATCATGATCTACTTGAGAGCTCAAAACAATTGCCAAGTATCAAATTATCCAAGACAATATGAAGCATGTTCTGTTTCCAACCAAATATCAATAAGTGCAACAGTTTTCAACTCCGCCATGAACATTAAAATAAAGCTAAGAACACCATTGTTCATATGAAAAAGCGGAGCGTGTCTCTCTCCCACACAAGGATTGCTAGGATCCGATCTTATTCAAACACAATTAAAAAAATAAAAACACACAGACGCTCCAAGTAAAGCATATATGATGTGACCGAATAAAAATATAGTTTCAATAGAAGAAACCTGATAAGTTGATGAAGAAGGGGATGCCTTGGGCATCCCCAAGGTTAGACGCTTGAGTCTTCTTGAAATATGCAGGGATGAACCACGGGGGCATCCCCAAGCTTATGCTTTTCACTCTTCTTGATCATATATCATCCTCCTCTCTTGACCCTTGAAAACTTCCTTCACACCAAACTTCTCATAAACTTCATTAGAGGGGTTAGTACTCAAAAAAAATTAATCCACTTTGGTCCTGTAGTGACACATTGCAAGAACTCAATAAACATTAGCTACAGCTCTCCACGTCTAGAAAGCCTCACTTAAAGTCCACAAGAGACAATGCAAAAAACAGAGACAGAATCTGCCAAAACAGAACAGCCAATAAACACGAATTTTTACGAGGTACTTCCGTTGCTCAAATCAGAAAACTTAGAACTAATGAAAGTTGCGTACATATCTGAGGATCACGCACGTAAATTGGAAGATTTTTCCGAGTTTCCTACAGAGAGATCTACTAAAATTCGTGACAGATAGAAATCTGTTTCTGCGCAGAAATCCAAATCTAGCATCAACCTTCTATTAGAGCATGTCTAACAGGCCCCGTATTTTTTCGCCCCGTAAAACGCAAGTAGAGGGCCCTTTATCGGGTTTTCACCGGCCGAAAACTCGGACGAGCTAGCAGACCCCGTATCCCCACCCCGTAAAACAGAATATTCTGTTTTACGGGGTGGGGATACGGGGTCTGCTAGCTCGTCCGAGTTTCCGGCCCCTCAAAACAGGGTTTTAGACAGCAATTTGCACAACAATTTCACATCAAACATAGCACATCCAAAATATGTGATGCATAATTCATAGTTTTAACATCACAGCGCGATCATAAGCAATGTTTAAGCCACGGAAGTTCCCAAATGTGATCAACCATCATATGATCCATCGCCACCGGCGCCACCGCTCGCCGGAGACTCATGGCCTTGGCTTCTTTGGCTGCGATCATCTTCATGTCAAGCTCCTTCCTTGCTTGCACCTTGGCAAGCTTCACCTCACTCTTCTTGTCGGTGATGAGGAGCTGGGTCTCCAACGTCTTCATCGTCAATGCCTCCTTGGACTTCATGAGTTGATCCAACTTCTCCCGGAAGCTAGCTGCTTCAAGTTCTACCTTGACCCTCTCCTTGGCCTTCTTGTTGCCCTCGGGCTTTGATACGTCTCCGACGTATCGATAATTTCTTATGTTCCATGCTACTTTATTGATGATACCTACATGTTTTATACACATTATATGTCATTATTATGCATTTTCTGGAACTAACCTATTAACAAGATGCCGAAGTGCCGGTTCTCGTTTTCTCGTTGTTTTTGGTTTCAGAAATCCTAGTAACGAAATATTCTCGGAATCGGACGAAATCAACGCCCGGGTTCCTATTTTTCCCGGAACCATCCGGAACACCCGAGAGCCGCCGCAGGGAAGCCCCGGGGGCCCCACACCACACCCTGGCGCGGCCGGAGGGGGCCGCGCCGCCCTATGGTGTGGTGGCCCCGTGCCCCTCCGAGGCTGCCCTTCCGCCTATTTAAAGCCTCCGTCGCGAAAACCCTATTACGTTGGACGAAACCCACAGAAACCTTCCAGAGCCGCCGCCATCGCGAAGCCAAGATCTGGGGGACAGGAGTCTCTGTTCCGGCACCCTGCCGGAGCGGGGAAGTGCCCCCGGAAGGCTTCTCCATCGACACCGCTGCCATCTCCACCGCCATCTTCATCACCGCTCGCTGCTCCCATGAGGAGGAGTAGTTCTCCATCGAGGCTCGGGGCTGTACCGGTAGCTATGTGGTTAATCTCTCTCCTATGTACTTCAATACAATGATCTCATGAGCTGCTTTACATGATTGAGATCCATATGATGAGCTTTGTATCGCTACTAGTTTATGTGCTACTCATGTGATGTTATTAAAGTAGTCTATTCCTCCTGCATGGTGTAAAGGTGCTAGTGTGTGCACCGTGTGGTTCTTGTCGTAGGCTATGATCATGATCTCTTGTAGATTGTGGAATTAATTGTCATTATGATAGTATTGATGTGATCTATTCCTCCTTCATAGTGTAATGTGGACAGTGTGTGCGCTATGTTAGTTCTTGGTTTATTTTGCAATGATCTATTATGCTCTAAGGTTACTTAAACATGAATATCGAATGTTGTGGAGCTTGTTAACTCCGGCATTGAGGGTTCGTGTAATCCTACGCAACGAATGGTGTTCATTATCAAACAAGAGTATATGTAGCACATAAGAGAAAGAGTTATTTATTATGCGATCAATGTTGAGAGTGTCCACTAGTGAAAGTATGATCCCTAGGCCTTGTTTCCAAACATCGAATCTCCGCTTATCTACTGTTTTGTTGCATGTTTACTCGCTGCCATATTTTATTCAGATTGCTATTACCACTCATATACATCCATACTACTTGTATTTCACTATCTCTTCGCCGAACTAGTGCACCTATACATCTGACAAGTGTATTAGGTGTGTTGGGGACACAAGAGACTTCTTGCTTTGTGGTTGCAGGGTTGCTTGAGAGGGATATCTTTGACCTCTTCCTCCCCGAGTTCGATAAACCTTGGGTAATCCACTTAAGGGAAACTTGCTGCTGTTCTACAAACCTCTCGCTCTTGGAGGCCCAACACCGTCTACAAGAATAGAAGCACCCGTAGACATCAAGCACTTTTCCGGCGCCGTTGCCGGGGAGGAAAGGTAAAAGGCACTCATACTTCGGTTCCAGGTAACGATGATTTCTGGCGCCATTGTGTGTGTGCTCGAAGCTATTTCCTTTAGATCCTGCAATTGCGACATTTGGTTTCTTGTTTACACTAGTTAGGCATAATGGACAACAAAGAGCTTCTTATTCTATTTCCTGATTTAAGACATGGATGGTTTGATGCGAAAATTAAAAAACCCATGGAACATATTAATATGAATGCTTTGAACACTATTGTTGCTAATGCTATGGAAAATTCTAAGCTTGGGGAAGCTGGCTTTGATGAGCATGATATTTTTAGTCCCCCAAGCATTGAGGAGAAAATTTACTTTGATGATACTTTGCCTCCCATTTATGATGATTATAATGATAGTAGTCTTTTGTTACCACCTGTTATGGAGGATAAATTTGATTATGATTACAATATACCTCCTATATTTGATAGCTACTTTGTTGAATTTGCTCCCACTACAATTAATAAGAATGACTATGCTTATGTTGGGAGTAGTAATTATTTTATGCATGAGACTCATGATAAGAATGCTTTATGTGATAGTTATATTGTTGAGTTTGCTCATGTTGCTACTGAAAGTTATTATGAGAGAGGAAAATATGGTTGTAAAAATTTTCATGTTACTAAAACACCTCTCTATGTGCTGAAATTTTTGAAGCTACACTTGTTTTATCTTCCTATGCTTGTTACTTTGCTCTTCATGAACTTGTTTATTTACAAGATTCCTATGCAT
>NC_061509.1:66132700-66179281 GCF_022539505.1 Lolium rigidum
TCTATGGATTATTTCATATGGATATTTGCTTATATATTCAACACTACCTGCGACCACATACGTGGTACTACTACGCATGATCCGCTGTTGGTGTAGGGAGAGTCAACCGATATCTTGTTGTTTATATATTTCTCTCTTTTTTTTTTCATCATCTCTCTTGTTGTTTGGTTC
Organism: Lolium rigidum; assembly: GCF_022539505.1. Lineage (NCBI taxonomy): Eukaryota > Viridiplantae > Streptophyta > Magnoliopsida > Poales > Poaceae > Lolium > Lolium rigidum. Next base: position 66,132,872 of record NC_061509.1, read on the forward strand.
ACGACTTCACGACCTCCATGCCAGTTTATTATGTCAGACATGTAGTCTAACGAAAAGTTTAACCATAAGTTTGGTTTAAGAAAATCTTAATTATATGCCCAAAATTATAGCATTGGATTCACATTCAAGAATTGCTTTCGATCAATGGTGTAATTTTGTTACATTTATTTATATTTCATTGACCAGATTTATGGTTAATTTCCTTTTTAGACTACCGTATCAACCTAATGACCTGTATCGAGGGAGTATCAAAATATGTGATTTGTGTCCCGCGAGACAGCCGCCGCGCGCCTATAAATCGAGAGGCTTATACGCGTGCAAGGCTAAAACTGATGGCTTAAACCAACACATTGGATCTCAAGAAGTTTACATACATCATTTTACAACTTTATTTGGCATTGTGGAGTTAGTAAAATTTAAAACTTTATAAACTTTGACAAAAAATTGAAAAGAAATATTAACATTTATAGTATTAAAATTATAGTATATGAAAATATACTTTATGATGATTTTAATACCATAGGGTTTTATACGATATGTTGATATTTTCAAAAATGGGGATGTGACCTAGCCTCTACATCGAGGAGATGCGTACATCTTTTATTTAAATTATTAAAAGAAATCTCCGAACAAAGGTATAACTTATTACGGCTCACAAATCACTGTAGGTTGATGCATAAATCACCTATCCAATAATCCAATAAAACAGAAAAAAGTAAAACACCAATAAATTAACATGTGAGCCTACAATCAAGTTGCCAGTTGCACTAGTAGAATATTTTTCCTAAATAATTAATTAACTTTTATAAATATAACTTTGACTAAATTTAAAATGTGAACTAACAATAAACACAAGAAGTGCTAATTTCACATGCTCGTTCAGAAAGATTTTGTTAGGCTAGCCATAGTGCTAGTATCTTAGCTAGTATCATGCACATTAGTCTCATAAAAATGCTGATGTGACAGCTAATTAAGAAGGAGAGATGAGATTAGAGTAACATAGGTGGATACCGTATCATAGCGCATATTACGAGAAAAGTTAATGGCAAATAAATCTTGTACACAAATTTGCATTGAGATTCTAAAAAGCAATAAATATAGCATAGCTATGATACTACTTCATGATACCACCCATTATAGAGATAATATCTTACACAAGTATCATATGCATGATACTACTACATAATACTTAGCACTATGGCCAGCCTTATAGAAACCGGCTAGTAAATAAACAACCAAACGAAGCTAAGAGCATCTCTAACAGAACCCGTAAATCCCGCCGGAACCAAACTTTTTGGCGGATTTACGGGTTCGGGCCGAATGTGTCGCAGATCAGCGACCAAAAAGATGGGCCGGCCTGTAAAATAAGTTTAGGGGCCCGAACAAGTCCCCGAACGGCCCCTATTAAAAGGGTTCGCGGAGGGGAGTTCGGGTCGCAAACCCTACTCCCCTCCGCCGTTCCTCTCCCTCCGCCGCCGCCACTCATCTTTTCCGGCGAGCAATCCACCTCGCCCCACTCACCGATAGAGAGCCCACCGCCACGCAATGTCGTCACGTGGAGGCTCCGAACGCCGTGGCGCCGGATTGGGCGGCGGCGACTCGCCGCCACGCCCGCCCGTCTTCCGCACCGAAGCGGAGCGGCGCAAATGGAATCGGTCGGAGGGTGCGCGCAAGCGCAGCGCCCGCCGGTGGACGAACTGGGGCTCACGCCCCCAGGGACGCTCGCCAGGTACGCCAACGCCGGTGAGGGCTCGTCCTCCGGCCAGTGCAGCCGCGCACCGCGGCTCCCCGTCGGTGCACCAGTAACGTAGGTTTAATTTTATGAACAATGTATGTTTTGATGCTCAATCGGAGCATCAATTTGATGTCGAACTATGATCATCGTCTTATTTACCCGCGCCATTTCAAATTCCGCTTTTCAGTTCCATTTTTACGGTTTCTACTCTGCGCCACTGCCAATTTCGAACGAACCAACGTTTTCGGAAGACTGAAAACCACTTTTTCGGATTGCATTTTTTCGGGCTCTGCTAGAGATGCTTTAAGCATGTCTCATAAATCCCGGAAGGTAACAGCCACAAGCAGTTATCACGGCTCACATCCATATGCATTTCAGACCCTTCACATAGGCAGAAACGGACCCTCTAACTTGAACAAGCTAAGTTACAGAAGCTACAGTATCCTAACTTTACTTCTTCCAAACCATATAATTAAACCCAAAATATCATAAATCATTTTGCATAATACAAATTTATGTTATGAATTTAGAGTAACAGTATATAGGCAAAGTTATGGTGTAATAAAATTCAGATTATTTCTTAATGTTTATAGTAATAATGTAAGTTAATAAATTACAGTACGTAACAGGCTAGTACTTTCCTGAACTTCACTTCTTTGTTTTCCCTGATTTTTCTTGTGCACGCTAGAGGATCCAGGCATGGCCGACGATCCAGTTCCCCACGTCTCTGCATTCGGAATGGACAAGAGATATCAATGGATTCATTTAATTCTTCAGTGCAAGTTTCCAAATTTTGCCAAGCCGTCACAAGGTGTCCTGGTAGGTGGATGTGTTTACTCCTACTCCGTCTGTGTATGCAAACTTCCAAGATCAAACGTAATTGTATTTGGAGTATATGGAAAAAGGCCAGGTCTAGCATGAAAAGTGATTGTTATTTTCATCATTCTTCCTTTCTCATCATGATTCATGAGAACATGTCATGTCATGCGTCGGGGTTTTAGTTCAAATTTAGACGCAGGGAGTACAAATTTCCACTATAAATTCATATACTACAATTTTAGAGCGAATCATAAGTTAGGTGAAATGAATACTACTTCCACTAGATTCTCATTTTTGCCAACTACGCCCCCTATAATCGGGGTGAGATTAGTAAATTGGTTAAATGAATCCAACGGGAGAGCAAATAAAAATCCAAAAGAACGGAGCTAGGCCTACGCGGCTGCTCAAGAACTGCAACCTTTTTCTTGCGAAGCGACGCAACGTCGGTACGTCACACACAAGATAGTTCGGCGAGACGGACGCCGGTGCGGCCGCTCCGCTCCCTTCTTCTTCCACGATCCCCTGTTTTGTGCCCAGATCTCCCGATTTCAAAGCGCACAACAAACTGAAGAAGATCCTCCGGAGTTCGTGGCCAAAGCTGCGCCGAGAGCCCGAGGCTTGGTTGGGAGATTGACGCCGCATTGACCAGACCGCTCCGATCGCCGCATGCCATGATCATGGCGTCTCGTCGAGCGCCTCTCGTCCTCGTCTTCTTCCTCGCGTTCGTCTCCCTCTTCGCCGTCCATGCGTCAGGTGCGTAAGCTCGTTCTGTCTTCCATCCCATGGATCGCGCTCACCAGCTTGATTTTTTTAATACTCCTATCAATAAAAAAAGTGGGAAGAATTTTTGACGAGTCGAGAGATCATGTGCAGCGGCCGGCGCGGAGTCGCCGTTCCTGCTCGCGGCGGCGCGGACGCACCGGAAGGACCCTCTCGCCGGGCTGAGCTACTACACCGGCGGCTGGAACATCAGCAACGAGCACTACTGGGCGGTGAGTTCTCATCTATGATCTGCAAAATCACATTTTCTCTGTATGCATCCCGGTTCCTGAATTTTGTTCCCGTTTTCCGCGGCGCGATCTGCAGTCGGTCGGCTTCAGCGCGGCGCCGGTGTTCGCGGCGGCCGGAATCTGGTTCGCGGTGTTCGGCGCCGCGCTCTTCCTCGCCGGCTGCTGCTACTGCTGCTGCCCGAGCCGCAGCACATCCTACTCCCGCGCGGGCCTGGTCATCTCGTTCGCGCTCCTGCTCCTCTTCACCGCCGCCGCCGTGTAAAATTCCCCCCGTCACCGATCACCTGGATCGCAGCCGTTTCGTCTCCCGCAACCACCGCCGTCGCTCTCCTAACCATTCACCCCTTGTTGTTGCAGCGTGGGGTGCGCCATCCTGTACGACGGGCAGGGCCGGTTCCACGGCAGCACGTCGGCGACGGTGGACTACGTGGTGAAGCAGTCCGGCGACACGGTCGACAACCTGCGCACCTTCACGGGGTATTTGGTGGCGGCGAAGGCGGCCGGCGTGGGGCCCGTCTCGCTGCCCGACGACCTCAAGGGGAGGATCGACGACGTGGTGCGCAAGGTGGGCTCTGCCTCCGACGTGCTCGCCGCCCGCACCGCCAGCAACTCCGCCAAGATCCGAGACGCCCTGGACACAATGTACGTTACTGCTAAAACATTAGTGGAGTATTACTCGTTTGTTCCTCATTACTCATTAGACTTTTCCCTTTGAAAACTACCGATAGATGCTAATCAAATTTGTCAACGCATCGCAGAAGGAAGATTCTGATTGTTCTTGCAGCCGGGATGCTAATCCTTGCCTTTGCTGGTCTTGGTGAGCACCTGTTACCATTTTTGAACTTCTTCTACAATTAACCACTTCACCGATCTGAAAAATAACCTGATGATCTTTCATTTGCTTGATCATTTCTCGCAGTATTGTCGGCGTGTGGATTGGAGTCGCTGGTCTACGTGTAAGCGTGAAAACACTAGCAGAATCATACGACATTGTTAATCTAATCCAATATAGCTGCATGCTGTTGGAGACTTGGGTGTTAAGCTACAACTGACCGACTGTCTGCAGGTTGGTGTTTCTTGCGTGGATTATGGTGGCGGCAACGTTCGTGCTGTGCGGTACTTTCCTCCTCCTGCACAAGTAAGCTTCTCACATCTGCTACCTGTTGCTTACAAGCGATTACCCTTGTTCAGTTGCGGTACAGAGCAGAAAGCAGACTGAATTAAGTACTATGAACCGTCGTAATATGGTAGCTCGTTCATGTCCGACAGCGTGGTTGGGGACACGTGCGAGGCGATGGGAGAGTGGGTGCGGCACCCGCAGGAGCACACGGCGCTGGACGACATCCTGCCGTGCGTTGACACGGCCGCGGCGACGGAGGCGCTGAGCCGGGGCAAGGAGGTGAACTACCGCCTCGTCGCCGTGCTGAACGGCCTCATCTCCAACGTCTCCAACGCCGACTTCCCGATGGCGGCGCCGTCCTCGCCGCCGCTCAACTACAACCAGTCCGGCCCGCCCGTCCCGCTGCTCTGCAACCCGTTCACGCCGGACCTGCGCGACCGCGCATGCGCCCCCGGCGAGGTCATCGGCCCGGACGCCGCGCGGCAAGCTTGGGGGACACACGTGTGCAAGACCGACGGGTCGGGGCAGGTGTGCGCCACCATGGGGCGCGTGACGCCGTCGATGCTCGAGCAGATGGTCGGCGCCGCCAACGTGAGCTACGGGCTTTCCCGGTACGGGCCGGTGCTGACCGACCTGGCCGACTGCACCTTCGTGCGCCGCGCGTTCCAGGCCGTCGGCAAGGATCACTGCCCCGGCCTCGGCATGTACAGCGAGCAGGTGTACCGGGGCCTCCTCGCCGTCGCGGTTGCCGTGCTGCTCTCCGTGCTGCTGTGGGTCGTGCACTCGAGGGAGAGGCGGAAGAGGAGCGACGCCAGGGAGATGGAGCACGTCGCCCCGGCACCGCCCATGTACAGGCACGGGTACCCCGTGGAGGAGAAGGCGCTCCTCTACAGCCCGAGGAGGCCGTCCATGTGAGCGTCGTCTCAGTTTAGTCAGATGTCATGTTAGTATCCCCTTCCAGGGTATGCTTGTAGCCTGCTGTTGATATGGTAGCAAAGTGCTAATTCAAACTCGAGATGCTTGCTCATTTAAGCTTATATCTGAAATTCTGAACCCAGTATACCCATATATGGGCATGCACGAGGCAGTCTGGTCGTTACTCGTTGGTGCAAAACAGTTCGGCGCAGGAAGAAACACCTGCTATCCGGCTAAGAGGACGCCAAATAGTCTGGCGCGTGTCCAACGACACTGTCAAAAAGGAAGACAGACAGTCCGGCTAGCATCGGAGACATATAATCTGCCTAGTCTCGAGACACACCGAGCCGCAGTCTTGCCTGCAAGCCGTCGTCACCTCTGCCGGCACGCACCTGCAAGGCCTTGCCCAGGCTCGTGTAGGCCTGCACCGCCTCGTGGTTGGCAAGCACCCGGCTTGCCGTGTCTCCTGACCGTCGGCCACGACCACCATCGCTCGGGAATTTACCGTCGACGAGACAACGGCGTACAAACATACTACTCTTACATATATATGCTACATGTTCGTAGAGATAAGTTTGTTCATACGGGTTTTATACAGGGTTATGTATACCCATTTAGTTTTTAAAAAAACCACCATGTACTTACTGATGAAGGGTAGTCGAGTTAGCAAAAGCTGTCCTACGAGGCCGCATTGATTGGTTGTGGAAACAAAACCTAGTTCTGGGGGATTATACTTGTTGGTACCGGAGTCTAAAAAAAATCATCGTTCCCACTAGACAAGAACCTTTATTTTAAAATTCAAAAACAAAATCTATTCGTGTTGGAAATGAGAGATTTTATGTAGAATGCCCATTCAATCACCATTCACGGTGAAAGTATTCCGAAAAATCTGCGCCTCGCGCTCCCCCCTCTCTTATTTTTGCAACATTAGCAGTAGCCTATATAGGTGAATCCATGGAGCCTCATCATTGAATTGACTAGTTTTTAAATAGTCTTTCTTTTAACATAGCTCAATTCATGCACGGTTATGGACATGTGACTGTATTAATACTTTTGAAAGGTGTTTTATTTGCTCGCAGTTCCCGTTTGATACCCGATAAAGCAAATCTAGGTTTTCGCTTTCCTTGCGATGGGCCTGGGCGAGGGGGAACATGCCAAGTATCCGCCTGGGATCATGTTTTCTTTCATTTTTTTCTCCTATTTTTCTATTTTTATTTTCAAAATAGGAAAGCCAAGACTGAATTTGATTTCTCAAAAATCGATCCATTTATTTTTGGGTCAAGTGTTTGAGTTTGTCTGAAATGGGGGGGGGGGGCATCTACAGTTTTCTGCTGTGATCGAGCTATTTATTGTCAAAATTGGTTAGAAAGAATTCAATCAAGTAAAACTAAAATATACTACATCAGATCTTGGGGGAAGCTTGGGCCCTTATTTACTTCCCTCGCATTTTCTCCGAAGAGGTCTGAGGATGGAAGGGGATTTAAGGAATCCCCCAATTTTACATAATTTACTCGATGAATCTCTTCAAATTTATTTGTCCTAATGCACTACTGATGTGAAGAGTTTTGTTTGTATCTAGACAACTATAAGAAGTTTTTAAGTGATATATTGGGATTATCCATCCAAACCTAGTTTGGTAAAAGAACTATGGGAAACTTTTGGGGATTGATAATTCGCTTTAATATGCTAAAGTACACTTATTAATGGTGTCATATGCATACTGCTTATATTTTTGGATAGATGAGGCCTCTCCCCACGTCAGCCACATAGATTTGGATGGATGAGGTCATCTCTTTTACCATAAACCGGCAACCAACATAGTTTCCTGAATATCTCGCCTCTTTTGAAAGCTACAGTAACGCAAATGGTGCGGTAGCTTTATGCTTGACCTTTCATCCGAGCCTACGTGGACCTGCGGGGAAGCATGTTGGGGCTACCCGTTGGCTATACCTTAGAGATATGTGAAAAGGTGGGGCCCTCTTACCTCCTCACTTCCTCGGGGAGGTTGCTTGTGGTGTCATCCACTATCTTGGATTGGATAGTGATGTCCTTTTTGTGCCATTTTCCTTCTTAAATGCATTCGTATTTGGAGCAGGACCCCAAATGGCTAGTTTGATGGTTTGTGGCTTGTGGGTCTAGCGGTTGTCGTTGGCAGCTTGCGTGGCAAAGATGATGGTGTTGAGCAATGCTCGGGTTGCGACGATGTTTTGGTAGTCAGGTACCCAATGCGTCTGCGAGGATATTTTACCCTGTTGGAGATGTTGTTGCATTATCTAGGGCTCGAGGCGGTGACGACGAGCCATTGGTGGTCAAGTTGCATGGATCCTCTTTGGCGTGAATCTTGCATATTTCCTCATCCTCACTTGACATCGAAAGCATAGCTGATTGGTTATTGACGCGAATGGACGAGTGTTTCACATATGCCGATGCGGGCTTTCTGCGGATCCAGATGATTTCTTGTCGTTGAACATGTAGAGGGTTTTTTTGGCAGGCAGATTGGTCGGTGGTGCCGGTGTGTTTTGAAGGTTTTAGTCCGGTTCTTCGCTATGCTAATTAACTAGATAATAATCTTCTTAAAATGGATAGAGTTCCACCGATTTCAAAATAAAATAAAATAACGTAGCTAAGGGACATTGTCTGATCTTCAGCAGCAAGATTGTATAAGCCACACAATCTTCTACGAGACAAGGGTTATGTGCACGATTCATCTGTCCTACTCAGTGCATTTTGGCCCCGCCCGTTCTGATTTGTTCGCGTCCGGCCTTGGGTTTGGAACTCTGGATAAAAAGGACACCATGTTTCTAGGATCGCGCACCCCTTTTCTGTTCACCCTCTCATCCATCTACGCCTCCAAACAAGGAGGCGGTTGCGCTCCACAACAAGAGTTCACGCCATGCATGCACACAAGCGAGTGATCGATAGATGGATAAACGCATCTTCATACACACAACACACCATTAGAATCTCGGACAGAATTACTTATACTCGTTACCCCAACTAACAGCTCCAGTAGCGCCCCCACCCATGGCCACCGTGAACTCCTCTTCTCCTTCCTCGTGCCCCAAGTCCGCCGTCAAGCCGGCCAGGTACTGCCTGTGCGCGCCGACGACGCACCCGGGCTCGTTCCGGTGCATGCTCCACCGGCCGAGGGCGGCGATCACGCCGACGTCGGGAGCGGATCAGGCGGCGAAGGAAGACGCGGCAGCGGAAGAGAAGAAGGAGACGGCGGCGGCCGCCGCCGCCGCGCGGGCATTTCTCGCGCGTGTGGCACGGACGTCGAGGCAGAATGTGATCGGTAGGGTCAAGGGGTTTGAGCCGGCGCCTTCCAGGCTCCGGATCATGGACGGGTGAGTTGGTACAGAGGATGTTTACATGGCCATAAATTAAGTGATCTGATGGTATTCTTGTAATCGGATCATGTTGTATATATACATGACCATCCATGAGCAGAAAAAAAGGTACTAGCATTGTGTAGTAGCCTCTCTACTGGGTAGTGCCTGATTTGGCTCAATTAGTTCGATCTAGAAGGACTGGGAACTTTAGAGTGCTGAACTGCCGATTGATGTTCTGAATAAGATGTTATGGTTCATTGGTTTTGCATTCAAAAATATGGAACGGAAATGCAGAAGTCTACATATATGGTAGGGAAGGCTGTATGAAATGATCAAATAACTAAGCAAACTGCGAGAGCACTACCTAGTACCTATTCGTTCAATCAATAAACAATGTCAAAATAACCTGCGAAAACCAATTATAAAACACAAAACAGATCAATCTAAAGAAAGATATGTGTTCCGAGTGGTTCCTTATCTTGGGAATTAATTCCACAATTGCCACGTAAGCTACCTCCTTGTAAGTTTGCCATTTTCCGGAGAAAAGACGGCGGTTTCGCTCCTTCTGAAAAGCGGCAAAGAACACCGTGTTGGTGTTTGGTCGCTTTTTCCCACCTAAACTGGTGTGTGTCCCACCAACCCACGATAGGTCAAAGGATGTCGAGGGTTGATAACTTGATATTGGGCGTGTGCTCAACCGTCTAAAGTTACACAAGATCCCTCAACGCCTTTGAAAACGAGCAAATTTCTTTCTTCAATCAAAACCAATTAAAACTGAAATATTGATTTCCACAAAAATCGGGAAAGCTACCTCTTTAAAATTTTCCTAATATCTTGGCAAAACATTTGCTCCTCCCACACAAAGTCAAAGAATGCTATACGTTGGTGCTTTGTCTAGCATTCTGCCCACCATTCCAACATAGGCGAAAGGATGGCAAGGGTTGGCCTTAGAGCGTGAGCTCAACCGTCCAAAGTTAAACGAGATATATGAACGCATTTGAGAACGAGCAATCCTTTCTATGAAGACCGAATAAAACTTAAAATGGATTAATCCCTAAAAGATATATGTCAAGTGCTTACATTCTAAGATTTGTCCAAGGATGCCAGGGAATGATCTTGAGCCGTAGCTCAACTATCCAAAGGTACACAAGATCCAAGACGCCTTTGAGAACAAGCAATCCTTTCTATGAACCCAGTTACCAGAAAATGGATCAATCACCCCCTCACCAATAGGCAACCTTTCAATGTTTCTGGATCAATCACCCAGCAGATATATGATGTGCGTTGTCAATAGCCCATTAGTTAATTTCCACATTAGGAAGGTAAGCTACCTACTTGTAAGTTTGCTGTTTTCTAGAGAAAACATGGCAGTTTCGCCCCTTCCAAACAGAATCAAAGAACACTATGTTGACCCTTAGTCCTTTCCCCGCCATAAAAAACATTTCATCCAACCAATTCAGGAGAGGTCAAAGGCTATACGGAGTTGATCTTCGGGGTGTGAGCTCAGCCGTCCAAAGGTTCTACACAAGATACATGACCTATTTAAGAAAGAACATTTCTTTCAAAACCAAGTCAATTTCCGATGAAGATAAACAAAGCTAGCAAGTGGGTATGGGGGCCATTCTCTTAAGAAGTAACTTTGACGCGAAAATCATGTTGTCTAAGAAAACCCAGATTTTGGTCGATGGGAACTTCAAGTAGGAACATTGAATTGGCGAAGAATGTAGAGCTAGAGGAGTAGTAAATATTGCTAGTACACTTCCATGTATCCTGGCAGATATAACCTGACAAAAGAAATGTACTTCCTCCGTTCCAAAATAATTGATATCCTAGGTAAGCATGTTTTGATTAAGTTATAGAATAATCTACAACATCGACAAGTTTTTGTTTAAATCTGGGCCACTTAGAGAAATTTGACTTAGGATTGATATAGAACACTAATTATTTTGAAGCCAAGGGAGCTGTCTGTAGGTCAACAAATTCCAGGAGTTGCTTGGTTGGGGTAACCAGTCTCACAGCCAACCTAATCCAGTCGATAAGTACACGATTCAGGATAAATATTCGAACAAAAAAATGTTCATCGTAGGAAAACATAAAAAAGCAGCAAAGATCATCAAGTTCGAGTGGCCAAATAGTGAATCCGATGAAGTGGAGAAAAAATCACAACACCCAAAGCTAATGACTCCAGGTGAAATGAGACGCTCCAGCATTAAGGGCCTCTTTGATTTGAATGATTTTATATGAAAATAATGGGCATATTTGCCATGAAGGGACCGCTGCTTACATTAGACTGATCCATGTGAGTTTCACTTGGAAAAAAATCCAGATAATTCTACAGCTGAAGGCCACAGCAGACACATATACTACTGGCAGGAGCTACTCCCTCCATTCTTTTTTAATTGACTCGAATTTAGTACAATTCGAGTCAATTAAAAGAGAACCGAGGGAGTATTTTGCAATAATTTTTGTAAGAGCCTGCATAATAGTATAAGTTCAGGTGAGCATCCTCTTCTATTGGTTGGAGGTCTCGGTTCACAGTCATCCACGCAGAAACAAGTCAATCAGTGATCAATATATAAACCTAGGTTTTGTTGTAACGGTTCCAACTTATTCAAAAGTTCCACATGTTTGCAAAAAAAAAAAACCATGTCCACTGATTAACTGGACAAAGGAGATATCCTCCCTCTTGTAACTTGCTTGCATCAAGAAAAATATGTTTGGAAAAATGTTACAGTAAGCAACATAATAGGCCAGAATAGAAATGTCTAGTTCCCTGTCACTGCTACCAGAGTCGGCATACATGCTTTTTGAGATTTTGATCAGTAATATCACCGAAGCAATCATGAGGTTGTAGATATCAGTAATCATTCAAATAGCAGCAAGTGCAGGGATGAAGGTAGACTCTTAACAGAATACTACTAACATACGACTTGAGCAAATAAAACTACTGATGCCAGTAGAAGTAAAACTCAGCTAACTCTATCCAGTCTTTAGATATCACACTCCAAGAGTCGATACCATTGCACTTAATACATACTGCAACATAACACTCACCACTTCCACTGGAATCTTGAGATTTGAAATATCCTGACACATTTGAGTTCATACGCAGCAAAAAGGATCAGGACAAGAGAAATCTGATCCCGTTTTGAGGTTCCAAGCACTGCCTCCTCCATGAGCTCTACTGAACTTGAATAGCGTTTTGCAGGACCCGCTAGCCCAATTAGCAGAGTCAAGAGCGTTCAGTTCGGTAGCCACCGCTTCCCTCGAAGTGTAACTTAGGACATTTTTTAACACAATGAACATCTTCTCCAACTTCTGTGCATTCTCCGCGATGAACATGAGGAAATCAAACTCATTCTTTGTCCCTTGAAGCTCGCGGAGATACAAAATTTTGAGGTGCGACTTGACACAGTCAATAGGAATTATGTCCTTCCAGAATTTGAGACCAAGGTTGCTACTGGGTTCAAGAGTTTCTTCAGACTACAATTTAAGTCAGCAAACAGTTAAGCTGCACATTTTGGTGATTGTACAGAAGCAATCTGATTTACTGTAGTGATGATAATCCAAATGCCAAATAAAGGGAAGCCAGAGGGTTACCTCGACAATCAGTGTCTCGATGCTAGGAAAGCATCTGAGGAAACTGGGAAGCATCTTGACTTGATCGTACACTTCGAACTGCAGGTGCAAGGCCAACATCTGGACGCTTGAGACAGTGGTGCGTGTGCTTGCCTTTGTTCCAGCCTATGATGCACAGAAAGAGCACAAATCAATCACAGTTCACATATGATTGCTGTTCAATTTTCTAAAACTCCGAAGCGGTATTTGCCGAGTTACCATAAGATATAAACTATATATATATATATAATGCTTTTTGACATCTTCGCTATATATTCAGCTTCAATGCTACCAAATATTTATCTATATAAAAAGTAATACATATACAGATACTGTATGCTAATTTAAAGAACATATTGTACTTTTTCACTTTGAGTGCTTCCTAAGAATAGGTAGAGATAGTGTAAACATAACCTAGATTACCAGCAGGAACTAGGCAACATAGATCGAAGAAAAATGCACCCAAATGATAGAGATTTATGTTATTTACACTTGAGCAAATATATTGTGATAAAAGACAAGAGAAGTCACCAGGTCCTTATGGAAGTCATTGAGTGGAACGCTAATATATGGAAAGGGATAACTAAATCCATTAAAAAAATCCATAATTCATAGAATCAGTGCTGAAACATGCTAGAAATAGAAATGGCTAAGATCAAATAATCCTCTTACCTACTAAGAGGCTAGTGAATTACCTTAAAACATAAAAGGGCCCTATATATGTGTATTCCAACAGAATCAAAATCCTCATTTCATCCTACTGATTGGATACCAGAGGTTTAAAAGTAACACATTAGTTTGCCCCTAGGACCATGAAAAGCAAGGTCACCTCATGAAACGAAAAGATTATATAGGGCACATGTGACTGAAAATTTAATTCAAATGGATAGCTGGAGATCAATTAATCATGCAAATTTTCAACCGGCAGGAAGGAGTGAAGAAGGACAAAGACTCATCCAATTTATTGACATTATTCAAGTGTAAATCGGGACATGGAAGCCTGACTTATGTAACTGCAAATCATCAACAAGTGGATGGCAAAATGGATATCACATAAGGCTCATTGTAAATGATATATTGTTCCAAGAAGTTTCAACCACCTGCCCATGTCAGTGTCATACTAAGACAAACAATATGACTGCCAAATGTTCGAAATCCTAAACAAGCAGCCATGTATACTCAAATTGGAGTACAAATTGGCTGAGTAAAGTAAATTGAACAATGATGCCAGCATTTGACTACATATCACTGTCAGTCCATAATTCCTTATCACAAAAATAAGGAAAATGCAATCTGAGAAATAAGTTGATATGGTGATGTGCATACCTTGATGATGGTGTTGCCGATCTGCAGCATGTGCACTCCTGGTTCCAGGTATCCGAGAATAAGCAGGTTAGGGGCATGGGCAATCTTGAGTATGGTGCTGAATTTGCTGACGCGGCGGCGGCGCTGGCTAAAATTTCTCCAGAGGAAGAGCCTCTCCAGGCTAGGGGCATCCACCACGGCGACTTCCTCGAGGATGGACAAGCAGAACTGCGCGCACCTTATGCTGCGGCTGGCGAGACGAGCGTGCAGCTGGGTCTGGCTTCCGACGACGGCGAGCATCTCCAGCACGGGGCTCACGGCAAGCACGAACTCCAGGTCCTTGTCCTCGATGATGGTGCAGCCGAGGAGGACCTCGCGAAGGTTGGGGAAGGCCGCGCCGCGCGGGACGGTGGCAGTGTCCGGAAACACCCAGGTGCCGATGCAGAGGCGGCGGAGGGATGCGCAGCTGAAGATCGCGGAAGGGAGGGGCAGGCCGGGGACGGGCCAGGGGCGGTTGAGGAAGACGAGCTCGTCGACGCCCTTGGTGGCGAGGAGCTGGAACCAGCGCGCGAGCTGGCGGCGGTCGGCGAGGTCCATGAAGCTGCAAGTGAGGCTTGCGAAGGGGAAGGGCCCGGGATGTGACTCGAGGGCCGCGGAGACGGCGTCGGTGACGGCGCGCGAGGCTGCGCCGGCGCGGGCGGGCCGAAGCTCCGCGTCGCCCCCCGGGAGGAGGTGGGTGTCGACGAGGAGGAGCGGGGTGGAGCGCCAGAGGTGGCGCCAGCGTGAGGAGAGCGCGGTGGTGCGGGCGCCGTCCTTGGCGGGGAGAAGGGAGACCACGCGGCGGAGGAGGTCGTCGGGGAGGCGGCTGACCCGGTCGGCGCTGTTGTCGTCGTGGGCGGCGCAGCAGAGGGAGACGGCGGTGGAGATGGGGGGTTGGGGGAGGTAGGCGTAGAGGAAGTTGAGGACGAGGTTCATGGCGGGGGTGAGCGTGTCCGGAGCCAGGCCGTGGCGCATCGTCGGGGGCAGCGCGGAATCGTCCCCGCCGAGAGAGACGAGGCGGGAGCTTGGCCACATGGCGATCGTGACCATAGACAGCGTGCAGGATAGGCCTAGCATAGACAGCGCAACGCAGTGCGTGCTCGCGGAGATTGGCGAAGTCAGGCGCGGAGACGTGAATGAGCGAGTCAATTCACGTGCACGCCGCACCAAGAGTCGGACGAGTCAACTGACTGCTGGCTTTTCGATTCCACCGCTAGCTGCATTCAATGACGCACTTCATTCGCTCGCTCGTCTCTCGCCTGCTCTCTCTCTCTCTTTTCATCACTAGCTAGCCGAAATTTTAAACAAGCACCGCCTCTTGGCTTAATTTCCTGCAGCTCTTTACTCCTGCCAATGAAACCACTTCCTTCGCTCGATTATTAATTAATCCAATCCAATCGTTCCTTGCCTGGCTCCAACGCGCGCGCATGGACAGCTGCTTTTCCTCACGCGCACGTATGGGCGTGCAAACCCAATCACAACCATTTTCTTCTTTCTTTTGCCCCAACGTTTCTGGCTGATTATTACCTAGAGCAGTGGGCTGGCTGATTATTACCTAATTAGTCAGAGAGGATACGGAGCAACAAATTTGGTTGGGCTAGCTCACTTCGTTTCACTGGCCTTTTTTTTTTTGCATGCACTTAACAACGCCAGCTTAACTCAGCACGTACACGCGCATCTTTGTGAAAAGACGAATGTATATACGTGCCAGAACGGACAAGAAAACGGCACATGTCTCTCTCCCTCTCCCTTTATTTCATCACAAATAAACTGGTGTGTGTCCCACCAACCCACGATAGGTCAAAGGATGTCGAGGGTTCATAACTTGATATTAGGCGTGTGCTCAACCGTCCAAAGTTACACGTGATCCCCCGATGCCTTTGAAAATGAGCAACTTTTTTTTCAATCAAAACCAATTAAAACTCAAAATGTATCAATCTCCACAAGATGTGTCCTTTGAGTCATCCATCCCCCGCATATTGATTTCCAGAAAAGTCGGAAAAGCTTACCTCTTTAAAATTTTCCTATCATCTGGGCAAAACATTCGCTCCTCCCAAACAAAGTCAAAGAATGCTATATGTTGGTGCTTTGTCTAGCATTCTGCAGCACCAATCCAACATAGGCCAAATGATGTCAAGGGTTGGTCCTAGAGCCTGAGCTCAACCGTCCAAAGTTACACGAGATACACGTGCGCCTTTGAGAAGGAGCAATCCTTTCTATACATAGAGGCCGAATTCGACTATATTTCGAATTCGGCTAGGGGAATACAACTGTAAATATTAAAACACGGCGCTCTACATGCCGAAATGGCGGACCGTGTAGTCCATGTCGTCGTCGCCGCCATCGTCGTCGGAGCCGTCGTTGTCGAACTGCGGCGGCGCCTGGCTGCTGCCTTGGCCGGCGTCTCCCCACCGGCCACTGGTGCGAGGCGGGGACGGCTTGTACAGGCCGTCGTCGGAGGATTTGAGGTCGACGACGGAGACGGCGGCGCCGGATGGAGGAGTCGCAGGCCGGCGGAAGCAGACTGCATTTACAGCAACAAATACCACAAACGTGGCATACGAAACCTGCTGCTCATTCCTACAAACATTATCTCGACTACTACTACTACTCACCATTATCAGAGCAAAATGACATAGCTAGCTATCTAGTCCTTTCCTCTGTCTTCTTCATCTCCTTTCTTTCTCACTTTACGTATACCTGAAGGCAAAAACATGGTTTCAAAGTCAGCTAAACCAAGTCCTCAACATTCCTTTCTTATTAAGCTATTAACATTTCCAACAAGTAGCAGGCAACACGGCTACGCATCAATGAAGAGGCAAAAACAGAGTTCATCCATCTTATCTTATGCAGCGGCAACAACACTTCTAACACAGCTTCTTAACTACAGCCAGCCACATTGATGATCTAGCCTAATTACATATCAGCAAAGCAAAACATGATCCCGGATCTCTTAACACTGCATGCAGGGGTATAAGGCCATCAAGTCCAAAACAGGAGCTGCTTGGCTCGTGAAATAGAAAACACACAGAGGAGCAAATATGTTTGCCCAAAATAATAACAGCTCATGACAGTCAACAGAGCATCTTAGCATGAACAGCAACCATGGTTCCGTGGCCATGGTATCACGGGGCATGCAGACCAGGGAAGGGAGAACCAAAACTCACCCAACCAAATGGAGTCGAAGAAGAAGGCCATCCCTCTCGTTTAGTGCTCCTTGTTATCCTGGAGCAAGAACAAATATATTGGTCAGCAAAGCAACCAATTTGTAAGACGATACAACCCAAGAGAATACCAGCAGCTTGCTACCCAGATCAAATGCATGCTCAACCATTTTGAAAGGAATTTTTATTCCAACAGAAATCTAGCATTACCAAGAGCAAAAAGTAATACCAGGACATCCCTAGCATCAGCAAAACTAATGCCAGGAAACAAATAATCAGTAAATGGAAACTACAACCATCAGCAACAGCAAAAAATAGGCCAGGACGTGGACACCACCATACATATTCAAATCACATTGAATAAATTGATTCCAAGCATCGAACTCAAGGAAAATTTGCACTAGATGTCAAATCTCTCGGCAAAATAATCCTCGATAACATAATCGACACTCACAGCAGCAAATAAACCAACAAATGCCCCAGCACTATTTTCTGACTCGGGCCATCACTCATTCTATTCAAAAACTGCATGTGAAATACATGCCTCAACACATACCTACCAGGCTCTTGACGGAGGCCTCGTAGTCAATCCGCAGCAACCGGAGCACCTCCCCACGGCAATCGTGGATGTTGCCTATGACGTCCGCTCCCGCGCCTCCTCCTCCTGGTTCCCCACCGATAGCGCATCCCAGTACACCCACTTCCCGCCTTTCAGATCCTTCTCCAAAATGATTTGAACCTGGAAAAAATGCAAGATTTCAGTGCTGTCTATGGATGATGAGCAGGAAACAATTAACAAAACAGAGCACATACTATTGCCCATCAATCTATTGCCTAAGCGCACAACTAGTTTTCATTGACTGAAAAAAGTTTCATCCATACCTGCATGCATACTCTACTGCCTAAAGATCCAATCAGCAGGAAAAGAAACATTTCTTAAAAGATGCATGGAGGAGGAGATCGCTGACCAGGCAGAAGCAGCAGGTCAGCGACGTGGACGCCGGCAGCAGCTCCGGTGAACAGCTCCACCACCGGAACAGCAACCTGACATGAGGAAAATCAAATCACAATTGAGAACAAATTCTCACATCTATATGTTTCTACACTATATATGAAAACAAATGCAGCAACCGACTCGAGTGCGGGGCAAAGAAAATACCTTTGGATGCCAATATCGACAGCGGCGCCGAGGTAAATTCCTTGTCATATGAACGCCTGCAGGCGACATAACCAGCTGAGAACAAAAGGTTGTTCTAACTCCTAGCGACGAGAAGTCAACAAGTAAATCAACCCGGCTGAGACACAAGCAACTAACATATGACACAGCAGAGCACTTGCCTGCCTTGTTGAGACAAGGACCGAGGAGACAGGGAATCTGCTTCATAACAGCCTCCGAGACTAAGAAAGCATGATACTTCTTTGACAAGCTTCTTGTTCTTGTTCATCTTCGTAAGAGCTTCAACATCCATGGATTCAAAAGATCAGTCTTCTCAGACTGCAATAAGGTGAATAAGCAAATGTAAACATCAAAAAATCCCACTCAAATAAATCTGAAGAAGCTCTTTTGGAATAGCAATCCAAAACCTGACATCATAACTAAAACTCTTCCAGAAACTCACATACACGTATTGTACTAATGGATTTATACCACATTCCATTGAATTCACAGGTTCTATCTTTCTATAGTGTAAGAAATTAATATATATCATAACTAAATGCATTACTCTTCAGTTTTCGCTTTCAAACAAGTCGGACATCCTACAGTTTCAATAAACGGTTCAATTTTCACCAGAAACCAACACCTCAGAATCTCAAGATTTATATTTTTGATTGCTGCAATGTAAAGAACAGCATCAAAGATTCTATCATGCATCAAACAGTGAAATTTCTTTTGCTTAGACCGAAAGATATAACACTAAGTGAGCTGCTGTAATCACCTAAGTACACAACATAATTTCCAAACAATACAGAACTACTACATCGATCTACCTTGCCTACAATTAACAAAGATGCATTTTTTTTTCTCAATAGGAGAGACGCAGGAAGTGGAAGCAACCTTTGGGACTAGAATCCTTGATGGCGGCTTGGGACGAGCAGCCCCACCTCCTGCACAACGTGGACGCGCCCCACTGGACCTCCGTTGCTCGCGTCGGCGCCGTGGCGTCCTGGTGGCCGGCAGAGTGTCGCCAGCGTGCAGGCATCTGCAACGCAATGCCTCGGCCCCGCAAGCGACGCGGGCATGCGAACTCGACGGGGCGCCGCGCCGGAATAGTTTCTGGGCGGAGGCGCCCTCGCATCTGCAAGGATGGGCCGGCGGCGTAGACCCTAATCGGGAGAGCGGCGGCCTTGGAACTGGGAGTGGAGGGAGGACTGGAGGAGGGGACGTCCAGGTCCGGCGCAGCGCCGAAGCCGTTCCGTCGGAGCGTCGTCGCCCTCCACGCGTTGCAGAAGGTGAGCCGCCTCTTGCTTCGTCGATGCACGAATGGAGGCACGGGTAAGGAGGGTCATGCGGCTGGGAGGAATGCCGGCGGCGGCCGCGGGTTCGAGGTGGGTGGGGCGTACGAGAGAGAGACGTGACATTGGGGATCATCAAGGGAGACGACGGGGTGCCGCTGCGTTTTCTTTTTTCCTCACTTCTTTTTTCTTTTTTCCTTTCTCTTTTCCCTTTTCTCCTTTTCTCTTTTTTTTTCCTGCCGCTGCGTTTTGGCCAGTCTGCGTTTTTTCCTCGGATTGTCAAAGTCAAACTTTGTGAATTTTGACCAAATATTTACTAAAATATATTCATACTTAGAGTATAAAGTCTATTGCAAACTTAATAAAAATGGAGGGAGTATTGCATGCAATATAAGTGGGCGGTTTGCATACACTATAACTCTATAAGTTCCAAGTCTTCCTATGAGGTAATCATGCTTGTGATGGAGGTGCCACCTCGGAGTTGTGTATCCGATTTTCCTCTTCACACCACGCCTATATACCACAATAAGACCTCATTCAACGGGGGAGGGTTTACGATCCGTGGGGCCAGCGACGTCTACCAACTAGCTTTCGATCCGGAATGGTGACCATGTGAATCTTTTTTTTTGTGTTATTGTGTGCACAAGGAACATAGAACCTCCAAAAAGAGGCCAAGTGCTTACAAGAGTTGGGTCGGTAGCCACGAAGTGAAAATTTTGTACCACAAGTTTGAAATCTTTCTTTTGGGTACTCATGTTTGCAAGGATGTGCCACTTCATAGGTGTCTATTGGCTTTAAACCTTCACACCAACTTTATATACCTTTTGTACTGTAAGTTTGAAATCTTCCTTCTGGGTACTCATGTTTGCAACGAGGTGCCACTTCATAAATGTCTATTGGCTTTTAATCTTCACACCATCGTTATATACCCATAATAGGGTCCCACGCAAGACAGGTGGGGATTTTGAACTTTCCTCTCTTGGTTTCAAGCGAACCCTGTTTCGTGGGACTCGCGACGTCTACCCGCACCTTTCCTTCCAAAGTGGTAATTCCATGCTACTCTTCTCTTTGGTTGTGTAAGCGTGGGTCCAAGGAACATGAAAACCCTCTTATAAGATTTGGGTCGGTGACCTCGAAGTGACGATTTTCTACTATCATATGAAATCTTCCTTTGAGCTAGGCATGGTTGTGAAGAAGGTGCCATTTTAGAGTTGTGTATTGGATTTGGATTTTCATCTTCACACCACCCTTATATATATCCATACTAAGACCCCATGCGAGGGAGGTTTTACGACCCTTCCTCTTCAGGTATTAGGTGAAACCTTAATTATTCCATAAGCCCCACGACATCTACTCCCTATATTTCATTCCAAAGTAGTGATTCCATGTGAATCTTCTCTTTTTTGTGTTAGAGTAGGTCCGAGTAACATTAAAAACCCCAAAAGAGGTTAAGTTTTGCTAGATTTGGTTTGGTGGCCGCGAAGTGGAAGTTTTGCTCTATAATTGCGTTTTTTCTTTGAAGGTAGTCATTCTTGCGAATGAAGGCTAATCCAAAGTTGTGTGATGGTATTTGTCGTTCACACCACCCATAATAGGATCCCATAAAACAAGGGGAATCAGGTTGTGGTGATAGCGGCAGGGGTCGGTGACCTCGAAGTGACGATTTTCTACTATCATATGAAATCTTCCTTTGAGGTAGTCATGGTTGTGTAGAAGGTGCCACTTTAGAGTTGTGTTTTGGATTTTCCTCTTCACACCACCCGTATATATACCCATACTAAGACCCCATGCAACAGAGGGAGGTTTTATGACCCTTCCTCTTCAGGTATTAGGTGAAACCTTATTCCACAAGCCCCACGATTCCAAAGTATTAATTCCATGTGAACCTTCTCTTTTTGTGTTAGAGTAGGTTCGAGTAACATTAAAACACCCCAAAAGAGTTTAAGTTTTGCTAGATTTGGTTTGATGGCCGCGAAGTGGGAGTTTTGCTCTATAAGTATGAACTTTCCCTCGAAGGTAGTAATTCTTGCAAATGAAGGCTGATCCAAAGTTGTGTGTTGGTATTTGTCATTCACACCACCCATAATAGGATCCCATGAAACAAGGGGAGTCGAGTGGTGGTGATAGCTGTGGGGGTAGGGTTTCCGACCCTTCCTCTCCGGTTTCATGTGAAACCTTGTTTTGTGGGCTCCGTGACGCATACCCCGTAGT
Organism: Lolium rigidum; assembly: GCF_022539505.1. Lineage (NCBI taxonomy): Eukaryota > Viridiplantae > Streptophyta > Magnoliopsida > Poales > Poaceae > Lolium > Lolium rigidum. The sequence continues at coordinate 66,154,594 of NC_061509.1, forward strand.
GGTTACTAGAGTTGGGTCGTGGCCACAAACTAGGAGTTTTGTACTGTAGGTATGAAATCTTCCTCATGGGTACTCATGTTTGCGAAAGAGGTGCCACGTCATAGTTTGCGACGGAGGTCGCCGCAACCCTACCCACCTCACCGTCGCTTGGAGAGGAGGAGACACCCGCTGCCACCGCGCCCCCACATGGGCTTTGCTTGGCGACGGCCCCGTCAACGGGTAGGAGGGGTGATGCGATCGGGGAAGGGCTCAGGGAAGTAGGCGGAGGACGCCCGGTGCGGTGAGGCGGATGCGGGGTAGCTTGATATTAAGCGGAAGTATCTGACTTGTACTCCGCCGTATGTAAAATGATGTCTTAAATTTATCTAATTGCGGATGTATGTAACACTATATAGTGTATAGATATATATTTAGATTTTGATTCTAAGACATGTTTTTGTGGACAGAAGTAGTACAGTAGTAGAAGCCATGTTGCATCCGATTACAACATCGCATGCTGCTGCTATATACGTGTTGGTCTAAAATAGGAAAAACAATCTAGGGAGAAGCAAACATGTTGACGAGCGAGGGATCGATGGCCAAGAGAAGAAGTAGATGCCAGAGATACTCATACGTTGTAAACGAGGAGCTGCCGCGGGAAGTGCAATGTTTGATTAATTGTTAGCCGCCATTGATTGAAGGCACAATTTCCGTGGTTAGTTCTGGCAGGTAATTAAGGAGGCGTGATCAGCCTCTTGGGATTATTCGCGCGTTGATCTGAGCCGTCCACGAACCACCCATCCAACGCACCCAACAAGAAACACAAAGCGCATGTCCAAAGAAAAAAAGGAAAAAAGCCACTCTCTTTCTCTAGCCACGCCGCCAGCCAGCATACCCAACTCCGGCGCGCTCTTCCCCGCTCGATTCCCCCGTAGACGCGTCCCTCCAGCGCCACAAATCGCGCCGCCGCGAAACCTCCGACGGCGGCGCGACCACGGCTCTGCACGACGGCGGCCGGCGCAGGAAGACGGGGATGCGCGGACGGCGTGCTGCTGGTCGCCTCCCCGACCTTTTGCCTCCTTGCCCTGCTGTGAAACCCTAGCGGCTGGGCTGCCGCCCGGCATCGAGGACGACGACTCCCTGCCCTGCGCCATGCGGCAGTCCCTCGTCGCCCATTCACCGGCCGTGGGAGAAGCTGCTCGTCCACGGCAACCTCCAAGGTCGCCGTCGTGCGCGAGCTCCGCCAACAGCCTCGCCGGCGTCTTTGCGGGGTCGCCGGACGCCATGGACGCGGCAGCCAGCGCCGAATGCGGTGCTTCCACGACCTGCAGGACTAATCCCCACCTCCACGCGGCCGTCCAACAGCACCTCTCGTCTCGCCACCCAAAGGTCGAAAATTCATTTCCAACTTTTTTCGTGCTAGAATAGGCCCCATGCTCGCTTACCCATTTCTGTACGAGCGCGTATTTGCTGAGCTGCTGATGCAAACTGCCTTGCTCCAGACCGCCCTTGGTTTTAATACTAGCATTACGTGGTTCAAATTTACCTTGTATGTCGATAGAAATTTCCCAGCCAACAGGAAATTGAACTAGTTTTGCATGTATGTTCGTTGTAGGTGTTGTTGTCTAGACAACCCCTCGTGAGTTCACCGCGGAAGCTTGCGATGGCATCGGGTGGCCTTCTTCTTCGAGTCCGTGGTTTTTGGTAATTTTCTTGTTCCTACCCTTTGTCCTCTACCCTCTCTGTGATAGCACGGCCATCTTGCTCTTCCTATGTGCGTTTGGGATGTTGTGTGTTTGATATTGGAAATTCAGGAAAAATTGATCATAGTGGGTTTTGTTGGAATTGTTGGAATACCCCCTTCATATTTTGGTGAAGAACGCTGCGGCTAAATGAAAGCTTTAGCTAGTCTATGCTTGCATTCTGTGATGTTTTCTTATGTGTTGTAACTCGCTTGAGCAGCATATCACACTGACACCCCATTCTGCACTGTCATCGCATTTCCTGATGATAGTCATCTGTGGTATTTCATAGGATCACATCAATGGAGCAGCCTATATTTTCGACCTCTCAATTGATCTTAGTAATTGCACAAATCTGTATATGTATACTTGATCATGAACTTGATTTCCTTTTATTCTCTGGGTTGCTTGAACGCTAGATCACTTTATGCTATCTCAATATGTTTGTTGAGTAATTGTTCTTGTGATCAGTTTATGTGCTATGCATAGTAACCCTCGTTTCTTTTTTCTAACATGTGAGGTGCACATGTGTATGCGGTCATGTCACCCAGCTGTTGTTGGGCTGGCCATAGCCTCCACTCCGACCTGCTCGCCTCCACTTCCACCTGCTGCTACTGGCGATGGCTCCGGTGGCACAGCTGCTGTTGGGCTGGCCATAGCCTCCACCGCCCAGAGTCGTGGTATGAACAGAGCCAACACTAACACTGGATTAGTAAACTCACGTCCATGTGTTTAAATACAGGAAATGCTGCATTTCTTGGTGATTCTTAGTGCTTGCGACATAATGTCTCAATATCATGCTCCTTAATTAGTGGCTTCTATTTGTGTGTGGTAATGAAGTTCCTGTGTTGCTGATATTCAGGTATAATTTCTTATGTCATTTCCCATTAGAGGGATGCCATGTGCCAAGCAAAGACAGGATGGGGAAGGCTGCTGGTTGTATTGCGTCACACAAGAGAACTGGCTGGTTTGTAAATCTGGTTGTTTGCACGTTTGTGTTGTGTACATGTACAGTTATCACCTTTTTCTTGATTTGCTCATTGCTTTTTTGTTTGAATTGTAGGTTGCTCTATTCTATGGATTTATTTGCGGCCCTCATTGTGGTGGGCACACCTGGAAGGATTCTAGCTCTAGCTAGCGAGAAGGATATTTCTTGTAAGAATGTGAGGTATATATGGTTATGATGTATGCTCTAGCTAGTGAGGACGACATTTCTTTGAAGAATGTTTATTCAAGTACATGATTTGCATTTCATATTGCCATTCACTATACAGTGGTTTTTAGTTAGTTGCTTACTGCTACAACTTCATGCTACCAAACTGTAGCCTTTTTTATTGATGCATTGACATGTCATGCAGTTCTCTCGTAGATTTCACTTAGGCTACCTGTACATTTCTTCGTGAGGGCAGATTAGCATGAAGTTATATTTATGTTTTTGATATCTACTATTATAAGGAATGTGCATGTGTATGCAGGGACGACCAAATCTTCTGGAGCGTCCTCATGCTGCTATCTGGAATGGTGTAGCGCCTATTTGGAGTGTCTGGGTGTGTCGTTCGCCCATGCCGGCGGAGAAGACGGGGTGATCTTGCCAAGCAGGGCCTCATCGAGGGTATCACCAAGAAGCTCAAAGAGGCCGCGACGCATGGAGGTCTCATTCGATTGACTGAGGCATAAAGAAAGCGTGGACTTTTTCTCTCGTGCACATCTCTTTTGACCAAGACACGACAATTAAGAGACTACTCTAGGTGTGTAGCAAGAAAGAGATGCATTCTCTCTGTTCTTCTCTGTGATTTTGCAGTACTCTTTCTTATCCGCAATGATGGTGTCTGGCAACTCGTGTTTATTTTTGTTCCCAGTCAATTCAATTCACTGTACCAAGCCATTGATATGCTGGTTTAATTTCTTCTTGTAGATGTTTGGGTGCTTCCATCTGATTATGAAAACGCCAAGAAAGAGCAATTGCCAAGCCAGTCATATGGAGATGCATCTTCCAGGGGCTTCCCAGGAGGCATGCCTGGATTTGCGGGCGGATCCGGTGGTGGTATGCATGCAGCAATGGTTGGTTCTATGCCTTAAGGAATGGGCGGTGGTATGCCTGTAGCAATGGGTGGTGCTATGCCTCAAGGAATGGGCGATGGTATGCCTGCAGGAATGGGTGGTGCTATGCATCAATGCATGAGTTATGGTATGTCTGGAGCTGGAGGTGCTTCCTATACTATCAGTATGGATATCATCCTGAATGTAAGTGCTTGGCCACTGCCTATCTTCCTTTGTCTTCCTTGTAACCTATTGATAGTGGAGAGACCTCCTTTATACAACTAATTGACTTTTTTCCTTTTGATGTACAGGACCCTGACCCGATGGCAGCCTTTGGTGACCCTGAGGGTACGGTTTTCCACTTAATGGGGTCCCCCGCTTACTTTATGGGTGCAATTTCATTGTTATTTTCAATAATATGCTGTGCTGGCTGTTGGGCGCCCTTTTTGTAGTTCTAACTTTTGACATCTGCTATAGTTATATCAATATTCGATGCATGGCCAGGGGTTTCTTCATTTTTTATGGCTGATTAGGTTTTGTCATTACTAACATGATTGAGCTTGTAATTTAACCCACCCTGTATGGAATTTCCAGAATGCGCTCTAGCAATGCACATATATGTTTGAGTTGCTAAAATGTGCTCTAATAATCTGCTCAGTTGCAATTGCTTTATTATGGCTGCAATGGATGTTTGAGAAAACCTTTTGTTAGTCATAATATGATCCGGATTGAACTGTATGATAAGCATTTGATGTGCAATGACATAAGAGTAAAACAATCACATGCACTTGAGAAGTTTTGTAAATTCTGGGTTCAAGCGTTTTGGAATTCGGCTGTATCTGGACTTAATCTTCGGGAGATTTAAGAGCTTGTTCAATAAGGTTTGATCCGTTTTTCGTTTCATTATGCAGGGGATCTTCTAATTTACCCTTGATTACTACCTTAGTTATCATGCACCTACATGTTATCTTCTCTACAAAGTTAAGACTAATGATGCTGCTTTACATTACAGTTAAATTGTTATAGCAGTTTGCTTCTTTTTTCTGCCGGCGTTTTAAAGTTCATTCTGCTACATATTACATTTTATATGGAGGCCCCAAATAGAGCACTTGTGTGACCTTAAACCATTACACTTCCAGGCTTCTCACTTCTTACAACCCTAGGCGGTGGTGGCGGCGGGGTTCAGGAACGATGACTTGCTCCACTTGGAGGACTTTGGGATAAGAACAACTACGATGACTCGTAGTAAGGTGCATCCTGCTGTCTTTTATGATAAATTTGTGCTTTTCTCCCATTGTGTGTGCAACACAATACATGGTGCACAGAAAGTAGTAGCTGATTTGGACGTAATACTTGCAAATATAGCTTGTGTGTAGCTACTGCTTCGTGTTTGGTTTTGGTAACCTGAAGTTTGATTATTCATTTCCATTCATTTGTGTCGATGAAGTGCAATTCCCTTATAGCGGGAAGCTGGATTCTCAGTTGGTAAATACATAGGCGATTAATGGAAATGTATATTGATGATGAACGAAAATTTTGCGCGAAATTTCACTTGCAGACATACAAAGTTGTCATGTTAGATTTAAGCATTTCTAGTGAAGTTTGCATCTAAATTATTCTAACATTGGCTCATAATTTGAGAGTTACCAGAGGCCTGATTCCTGAAGGATTTTAGTTCCTTCTATACTCTGTTCCAGGTTATTTTCATGTATCTAATGTTCTGCTCATTTCTGTAGCATTAGGCCATGGAGCACCTCCTCCACCTCCAATGTTACCGTCGGCAGCATATCGTGGTGCTAGTAGTGCAGCTGGCCGGCTGGCTGCCATGATGAAAAGGGCAAGACGCCCAAGCAGCCGCAGCTTCCAAGGCACTAGAGATGCAGGCTCTCCTCCATGGCTTCAATCTGCCCGCGTCAAGCTCGGACTCCATGGTAAGCTACCCATCTATGGTCCTCTCTACGTCTAGACCCAAAAAGGCAAAGGTTTTTTTCTTGCTCATCTCATGCAAAGAAGAAGACCCCCTCAATTCCATGTTCTCGTACAAGTTTTTTTTGTATTGCTATGACCTATGAGAGTTCGTATATATTGATGTATCTGATAAGATTAGTCAATTGGTGGCACTCATCTGGAAATGTTGGCATTGCCTACAGGTGGTGCGCCCTGGATTGTTTGAGATGGTGCCATTTCTGGTGGATGGGGCGCTAGAGCATCAGGACTTGTACGCTGCCAGGGAGAAGACGATAGGTAAGCTTTGGATTTGCACTTGCTTTGCTCCATGAAAGAGATGTTGCATATATGGTTGATTTGCTGCATTCTCTTATATACTTGATCGGTTTGCTGATTGCGCTTTGTGTTTGATGCAATAGATTGTCTTGCAGAGTTTGTGGCATGCTCTTTTGTGGTACCAAAAATTGAAGTTGTTGGAACCGCTATGTTTTTGGATTCGTCAAGGTTTTACATGTTTGTGATGCTTGATTTTTTTTCATGCTTCTTTGATCTGGAGAATGAAACCTCAAGAGCAACCTCAAGGACCTCTACATCAACACTGTAATGTAAGTCCTCGGAGGACAACAGTGCGTACTTTAAAGTCCTCGATTTGTCCCAGTTCACTTGCTGTAGAAAACTGATGTCCAGTGTTTTACCATACTTTGTATTCACAAGAGTTTCTGAAACTGTGAAAGATAGTGAAATAGTGAACTGATACCATGCTTCACTTGCTGTCACTTAGGGATTGTATTCATATATTTTTACCTGTGGCAATGATATATCCTGACTATTAGGTTCGAGTTGATGGCTTGTGGCATGTTTGTGGTTACTGTTTTATGACAGGGGGTCATGATGAAATCACTCTGACACACCTGGTATAACTTCATATGTATCAGTTTTTTCTGTTTTCCTTTGTTGCTAATTAACATGTAGTACTGGATGAGAAAGAATAGATTCATTAGTTGTTTCCTCACATGATTAATTTGTTCTCGCATTTCCATGTGTCTATAACTCATCCGTGTAACATAAAAAAAATATTGTTATGTTTTAAAGTTAGAGAAGTCCATATGTCATTACACCTACTTAGTTCAGAACTTCATATGTTTATATCTTGCAGATAACTGGACCAAGGATCCCCTTAATGCTATCAAGCTACTTCAAATTCCCATTCAACAGAAAGGTATGATATTTTCATGCCATGAGCTTCATCTAGTGAAATTATGGTGTTTGATTTGGCTACATATTGAGCTATTCAGTGATTCTCCGGTTGAGCTATTTTTGTGCTAATATAAAAAAAATTACAAGTCATGCTAAAGTGATATTCTCCTTTCTCTTGACCGTCGATTCCTGATCCCTTCCTGATGCTTGAAACAAATTTGGGTGCCATGTCCTAACTGTCAAGGAGATGGGCTATAGTATTTGCATCTAGAGATTTGTCAAATCACTCTGGAGTATGGCCAAAGTTGCTCTGGCATTAAGCATGTTTTCTAGTAAATAGATGAATGTATTTTTCATGAACATGTCTCTTCATGGTTTAAATATTTCCTTGGGTGTATGATGCCTAGGGAAACTTGATATGTTTTCTGTTTAAGACATATTTCAAATACTTCTCTTTAAGACATGACGTACAAATACTCAGAGTTGCTAGCTGACTTTTCTATGATTTACATGGAGCCTAGACATTGGATACTGTCGTCAAATCTGCTTCGTTTGCATTGTACTTCTGCTGCCTGTAGGTCTCACTCCGAGCCTAGACATATGTTGGCTGGATGCTAAAGTTTGAAGTCATGGATATTCACTAACTGCCAGCTCGAATGCCAAATCTTGAGCAACTAGGCCTAGTACCAACTGATACCTGATTTGTTGTCGTGCAGGTGATGGACGAGCTCGCGAGCTGTTGAGGCTTCTTCGCCAACCGGTACATCTACGCCTACGGCTACCTAGCTGGCGTCATCATAGGCATAGGCTATACGCTGCCTTGTGATTCGGCCGCTTGATAGTGGCCACTGCTGCCTTGCTGCTCACCGGGGCAGCTGGGCGTGGATTGGCTGTAGCTACGAATGGTTGGGGAGGAAGTACGTGGGTGGCATGGACATGCGGGACCATGAAGTCTAGCCTGATCAGAAGGTACCTTACCTGCTCACCACCACTCCAAGATGGCCCTTGTATTCCCGTATTCTGGTGTGCTCAAGCTGCAAATTGGCATGTCTAGATAGAATTTTTGGTGCCCATCGTTTTTATGCGCGCCACTTTTTTTTACCTACATTTCCTGTTATGATTTTTTTATCTTTGATAAATTGGCTAGGTGACATACAAACATAGGTAAAAAATTATGTGTAGTTTTAGAATTATTATGTGTCAATCTTCATACTAGATTCTATGTAGTTTGGAGTGGGCTAGCTAGGTTGAGTTCCTGTTTAGTTGTGAACTATGAACTGGATGCTATGTTAATTTTTTCTCATTATCTATGCATGAATATGACTTAGTGGGAGCATATGAGACTGATGTTTGATGCATGACTGGAGTGTGGCTTTCATCATTTGGTTCGTTTATTTTGTTCATATTCCTCATATTGATGGTGAAAGAGGATAAATGACTGAATGCTCAAATGTTTGGTGAAGCTTGAAAGCTTCAGTCTAGATTAGATATTGAGGTCATGGATCGACCTGGGAGCTCGCATTATGGTCGATATGAACTAGCTAGCTCCATTTTATTTCGTTTTTACCTGGGAATCAATCACTTGGTGTTGTACAGAGGAATCACCATATGATGCATGATTAAATATAATCATCTTGGTGTTGCCTTGTAAATTCGGTGCTTTACTGTTGTGTTGCTTGCATATTCTGTGCACTTGACGTGCGTCCAGGAGGAGGGCCAGTCCTCAGCGCTGAGCAAGGACGAGCCGGCGTTCCGGCCTGGAGATGACCTAACTTGTCTTCAGCTTACAGAGAACTCTTGTTGTGCCGCTCATGTTGTTTTGACGGAGGAACTTGCTGTGACGTGTAATCTGCATGCTATCCAAGTTGAGAACCTGGGTGTGTACTGCATATATGTATACGTAGGGGATGATTACTATGTTTCTGCAGACCCCAGTACGCACCATTGCTACAAATGCAGGTGTAGAAGGGGCTGTCATTGTTGGTAAGCTCTTGGAAGAGGATAACACCAACCTGGGCTATGATGCTGCCAAAGGTATGGTGCAAAGTCAATATGTTATTGCTCTGTCGGGCGTTACGGACTTGGCTTAAATCATGTATTGATGTTGGATATGTAAATTTATATCTCCGCCAGGTAAATATGTGGATATGGTGAACGCATCGATCCCACTTAAACTGATCAGAACATCACTGGTGGATGCTGTAAGGTACTGGCTCTTATCTGTCTGCATTGTTTTGGCTCTTTTATGTCTGCATTGTTTTTGTAAATGCTTGTGTTGAACATTATCTCTGACTGTGTGATACTAAAAATATGTTGAAGCTGTCTTGGCTTTGGTATGCTTTGCCAAATGTTTTAACTGCACTTTTTGTATAGTTTTACATTCTGAGCCCTAACACCAGCTATTTTGTTCTTTTAGATCTCTGATGACTACCATGGAAGCTCTTATCTGTCTGCAATGGGATATGGCGGCATGGGCGGGATGGGTTTCTAACCTGCTCCCCGACTGATGTCAAAACAATGTGATTCTATGGACCATTTAGGCTAGATATTTTTGGGGTCTGGGTTCATCTGTCTGTATGAGGAGGCTGTCCCATATTTTGTTCTGCAACATGAGAATTTTGAACTTGAAACATAATATATGTTGTGATGTCATGCAAACATTGAGGTATGAATTAAGCAAGAACTGAAAGCTCTGTTATGCCTTTCTGGTTTCCGTATTAGACGATAATTTGGTGAAGCTTGCATCAACTCTTATTTGTGCCATACGAATTTGAACAGTTTCTTTAACATTTGTGTGATATGTTGATATATTTATCGTGGAATAAGGCATTGGAAGGTTAACACTTTTCACTTTCAGTCAAATTTGAATGGTTGTTCTATTTTTCCCAGCTGCCAATATAGCACGCCCTCGTCCTTCTATAGGTCCCTCCTATCTTGAACAGTGTTCTTGTCGTTTGTTCGAGTTTCTTGTTCTTTTTCTCCTATTAGCCATGCGGGTTTTACAAATCGCGAGCAAAGTGCAAATAATTCATCTTACCACAGGCACTGTCAACATCAGTCGTTGACAATACTATCTTAAAACATCATTCTCTCTAGCTTATCGAATGAAATAATTATTTTAACTGAAGAAAAGGGAAAAAAACAAAACTCTGTTAATTCACCTTTACAGGAAGCAACTCATGTCGCGGGAAAGTAGCAAAGCAAATCCCATCGTTAAAATGAAACAAAGACAGAAGGATGATGAACATGGCCAAACAAATGAGTCACGTACATACAATTGGATGAAAAAAAACCCTCTCGTTTCACGGCGGAGGGAGTATGTAAAAGGCGCAGAAAAAAGGACGCCCAAATCTTAGCTATGTCTACTAGAGTCCTCCAAAAGGAATTAATTACATCATACATGATTGGTAAAAGGAATACCGACGGGTCCCTCCCTCTTGAATGCAAAGAGCTTACAATCCCATTGGGGATAGAAACAATGAGCCCTCTGCAGTAAATCAAATAGACGACCAGCGATTCATGGCGGCTTGCATGCAGCTGCTAAAAATTTCTCTTCTTCCCGCCTTGTCTCTCTCTTTTCCTCGAAAATTCAAACTTTTCTGTCTTCACTCCCGTTGCCTCTATACATGGTCACCGGCCACGCGCGGCTTGCGCGTGCAACCGATTTGGATAACATTAGTTCCTGCTACTAGTACGATGCGTCTAATCGAAAAAAGTAATCATCAAGTCTGCATGCTTTCTAAGGCTAACTTTCCCACTTCCCCATGCTATCATTAGCTCAGTCTGGATTAATTCAAGCGCTAGCATGCCAAGAAGGAATTGAAGAGCTCGTATCCTCTTCCGTAAGAAATTAAAAGACCCAACGCCATGTCATTGATCCGTGACATTTTTCATCTGCACCGTCCATCCTCTAGATGCCTTCCCCACAACAAGCAACTCATCCTCTCTCTTCTTCAACCTCTCTTGCCTCTATATATACAAGCTACCGGTCACTCACCGCGTGCGGGTTACGCGTGTGACTTAGACTTTGACTTTTACTCGTCGAGGAGAGAAGAAGGAGAAGGTATCCTCTTGTCGTGGAGTTCGTCTCTAATCCCAAACGCTTGGTCAGGCGTGAAGTTCTTCTCTAGATCCCATCAGGTAATCCATCAGGCGTGTCCCACCAATCCAAGGTAGGTCAAAGGATGTCGGGGCTTGTGTTGGGGTGTGAGCTCGAACGTCCAATGGTAAGGCACACAGGTCCCATGCGCCTTCAGAGAACATGTAGTACTTTTTGTGAGAACAAACTAAAACACAAGTTAAAGGTATGTGCTCTATATGAGTGGTCCGTCTCGCACGACTTGATTTCCACAAAAGCTAGATAAGCTATCTCCTTATAAGCTTGTCCGAAAAAAATACGCTGGATTCGCTCCTCACAAACAAAGATGAAGAACACTATCTTGGGCTTGGTCTCTTTCCCCACCCCTACTAGCATTGCATCCCACAAATCCAAGATAGTTCAAACGATGTTGGTTGTTGATCTTGGTGCGTGAGCTCACCCCCCAAAGGTACACATGATCGCTGAGAACGGTCAGTCGTTCCTATGAAAGCAAACTGAAACACAATGGATTAATCTGCAAAAGATATGTGCTATTAGTGCTCCATATCCTGTGACTCGATTTCCTTGCCAGCACTGTCTCAACCCCCACTAGCATTGTGTCCCACCGTTCAAAGATTTGTCAAACGATGCCAGGGAATGATCTTGAGCCTTAACTCAACTATCCAAAGGTACACATGATCCAAGACGCCTTTGAGAACAAGCAATCCTTTCTATGAACCCAGTTACCAGAAAATGGATCAATCACCCTGCACCAATAGGCAACCTTTCAATGTTTTTGGATCAATCACCCAGCAGATATATGATGTGTGTTGTCAATAGCCCATGAGTTAATGATCTGGCGTGTGGTTGGGGAGGACAGAATGAGTGGGGGTGGAGGGGAAGATCACACGCTGAGTTCCCATCTCGTGACGGACAAGTGAACGTCGTTAGCCACGTGTATGTTTCTGGGGGCGTGCGCACCTACCCATCTGGGTACCAGGTTTCATCCGTGTGTACTAAAGTGTAAATTATAAATGATAGGAGGACAAGAGTGTAAAAAGAATGAAGAGATAAGAGAAGAAAGAGACGGAGCTCTAGAAGGTGCTCCAGTTCTCTGTTTTAGTGCAACAGTGAACTCCTCTTCTAAATCCTATTTGATTTACCTCTAAATTCGAGTGTTTCTTTGAGGGATTACAACATATATACATGGCCATCCATGAGCAGAAAAAAGGGTACTAGCATTGTGTAGTAGCCTCTCTACTGGGTAGTGCCTGATTTGGCTCAATTAGTTCGATCTAGAACGACTGGGAACTTAATTTCGAGTGTTGAACAGCCGATTGAAGTTCTGCATAACATGTTATGGTTCATTGGTTTTGCATTCACAATTATGGAATGGAAATGCAGAAGTCTACAATTATGGTAGGGAAGGCTGTATGGAATGATCAAATAAGTAAGAAAACTGCCAGAGCACTACCTATTCGTTCAATCAATAAACAATGTCAAAATAACCTGCAACAACCAATTATAAAACACAAAACAGATTAATCTAAGAAAGATATGTGCTCCGAGTGGTCCTTATCTTGGGAATTAATTCCACAATTTCCATGTAAGCTACCTCCTTATAAGTTTGCCATTTTTCGGAGAAAAGACGGCGGTTTCGCTCCGTCTGAGAAAAGGCAAAGAACGCCGTGTTGGGGTTTGGTCGCTTTTTCCCACCCGAAATGGTGTGTGTCCACCAACCCACGATAGGTCAAAGGATGTCGAGGGTTCATAACTTGATATTAGGTGTGTGCTCAACCGTCCAAAGTTACACGTGATCCCCCGATGCCTTTGAAAATGAGCAACTTTTTTTAATCAAAACCAATTAAAACTCAAAATGTATCAATCTCCACAGAATGTGTCCTTTGAGTCATCCATCCCCCGCATATTGATTTCCAGAAAAGCCGGAAAAGCTTACCTCTTTAAAATTTTCCTATTATCTGGGCAAAACATTCGCTCCTCCCAAACCAAGTCAAAGAATGCTATATGTTGGTGCTTTGTCTAGCATTCTGCAGCACCAATCCAACATAGGCCATAGGATGTCAAGGGCTGGTCCTAGATCCTGAGCTCAACCGTCCAAAGTTACACGAGATACACGTGCGCCTTTGAGAAGGAGCAATCCTTTCTATGAAGACCAATAAAACTCGAAATGGATTAATCCGAAAAGATATGTCAAATGATCGAGTGATCCATCTCCCGTGAATTAATTTCCACAAAAGCCCGGGCAAATCACCTCCTAGAAAGTTCGCCATTTCCGAGAGAAAACATGGCGATTTTGCTCCTTCCAAAGAAAGTCGAATGACACTATGTTGATGCTTGGCCTAGCTTTGTGTCCCACCAATCCAAGGTAGGTCAAAGGATGTCGGGGCTTGTGTTGGGGTGTGAGCTCGAACGTCCAATGGTAAGGCACACAGGTCCCATGCGCCTTCAGAGAACATGTAGTACTTTTTGTGAGAACAAACTAAAACACAAGTTAAAGGTATGTGCTCTATATGAGTGGTCCGTCTCGCACGACTTGATTTCCACAAAAGCTAGATAAGCTATCTCCTTATAAGCTTGTCTGAAAAAAAATACGCTGGATTCGCTCCTCACAAACAAAGATGAAGAACACTATCTTGGGCTTGGTCTCTTTCCCCACCCCTACTAGCATTGCATCCCACAAATCCAAGATAGTTCAAACGATGTTGGTTGTTGATCTTGGTGCGTGAGCTCAACCCCCCAAAGGTACACATGATCGCTGAGAACGGTCAGTCGTTCCTATGAAAGCAAACTGAAACACAATGGATTAATCTGCAAAAGATATGTGCTATTAGTGCTCCATATCCTGTGACTCGATTTCCTTGTCAGCACTGTCTCCACCCCCACTAGCATTGTGTCCCACCGTTCAAAGATTTGTCAAACGATGCCAGGGAATGATCTTGAGCCTTAACTCAACTATCCAAAGGTACACACATGCTCCAAGACGCCTTTGAGAACAAGCAATTCTTTCTATGAACCCAGTTACCAGAAAATGGAACAATCACCCTGCACCAATAGGCAGCCTTTCAATGTTTTTGGATCAATCACCCAGCAGATATATGATGTGCGTTGTCAATAGTCCATGAGTTAATTTCCACATTAGGAAGGTAAGCTACCTACTTGTAAGTTTGCTGTTTTCTAGAGAAAACATGGCAGTTTCGCCCCTTCCAAACAGCATTTCATCGAACCAATTCAGGAGAGGTCAAAGGATATACGGAGTTGATATTCGGGGTGTGTGAGCTCAGCCGTCCAAAGGTACTATACAAAATACATGACCTATTTAAGAACGAACATTTCTTTCAAAACCGAGTCAATTTCCGATGAAGACAAACAAAGCTAGCAAGTGGGCTTTTGGGGCCATTCTCTTAAGAAGTAACTTTGACGTGAAAATCATGTTGTCTAAGAAAACCCAGATTTTGGTCGATGGGAACCTCAAGTAGGAACATTGAATTGGAGAAGAATGTAGAGCTAGAGTAGTAAATATTGCTAGCGCACTTCCATGTATCCTGGCAGATATAACCTGACATTAGTGGTGTACTTCCTCCGTTCCAAAATAATTGATATCCTAGGTAAGCATGTTTTGATTAAGTTTATAAATAATCTACAACATCGACAAGTTTTTGTTTAAATCTGGGCCACTTCGAGAAATTTGACTTAGGATTGATATATAACACTAATTATTTTGAAGCCAAGAGAGTAGTCTGTAGGTCAACAAATTCCAGGAGTTGCTTGGTTGGGGTAACCAGTCTCGCAGCCAACCTAATCCAGTCGACAAGTACACGATTCAGGATAGATATTCGAACAAAAAAATGTTCATCCTAGGAAAACATAAAAAAGCAGCAAAGATCATCAAGTTCGGGTGGCCAAACAGTGAATCCGATGAAGTGGCGAAAAAATCACAACACCCAAAGTTAATGACTCCAGGTGAAATGAGACGCTCCAGAATTAAGGGCCTCTTTGATTTGAATGATTTTATATGAAAATAATGGGCATATTTGCCATGAACTTCAACTCAAGCAGGCATGAAGGGACCGCTGCTTACATTAGACCGATCCATGTGAGTTTCACTTGGAAAAAAAAAATCCAGATGATTCTACAGCTGAAGGCCACAGCCACACATATACTCCTGGTAGGAGCTATTTTGTCAGAATTTTTGTAAGAGCCTGCATAATAGTACAAGTTCAGGTGAGCATCCTCTTCTATTGGTTGGAGGTCTCAGTTCACAGTCATCCACGCAGAAACGAGTCAATCAGTGATCAATATATATACCTAGGTTTTGTTGTAACGGTTCCAACTTATTCAAAAGTCCCACATGTTTGCAAAAAAAAAAAAAAAACCATGTCCACTGATTAACTGGACAAAGGAGATATCCTCCCTCTTGTAACTTGCTTGCATCAAGAAAAATATGTTTGGAAAAGAGTAAGCAACATAATAGGCCAGAATAGAAATGTCTAGTTCCCTGTCACTGCTACCAGAGTCGGCATACATGCTTTTTGAGATTTTGATCAGTAATATCACCGAAGCAATCATGAGGTTGTAGATATCAGTAATCATTCAAATAGCAGCAAGTGCAGGGATGAAGGTAGACTCTTAACAGAATACTACTAACATACGACTTGAGCAAATAAAATTACTGATGCCAGTAGAAGTAAAACTCTGCTAACTCTATCCAGTCTTTAGATATCACACTCCAAGAGTCAATACCATTGCACTTAATACATACTGCAACATAACACTCACCACTTCCACTGGAATCTTGAGATTTGAAATATCCTGACACATTTGAGTTCATACGCAGCAAAAAGGATCAGGACAAGAGAAATCTGATCCCGTTTTGAGGTTCCAAGCACTGCCTCCTCCATGAGCTCTACTGAAATTGAATAGCGTTTTGCAGGACCCGCTAGCCCAGTTAGCAGAGTCAAGAGCGTTCAGTTCGGTAGCCACCGCTTCCCTTGAAGTGTAACTTAGGACATTTTTTAACACAATGAACATCTTCTCCAACTTCTGTGCATTCTCCGCGATGAACATGAGGAAATCAAACTCATTCTTGGTCCCTTGCAGCTCGCGGAGATACAAAATTTTGAGGTGCGACTTGACACAGTCAATAGGAATCGTGTCCTTCCAGAATTTGAGACCAAGGTTGCTACTGGGTTCAAGAGTTTCTTCAGACTACAATTTAAGTCAGCAAACAGTTATAAGCTGCACATTTTGGTGATTGTACAGAAGCAATCTGATTTAATGTAGTGATGATAATCCAAATGCCAAATGAAGGGAAGCCAGAGGGTTACCTCGACAATCAGTGTCTCGATGCTAGGAAAGCACCTGAGGAAACTGGGAAGCATCTTGACTTGATCGTAGACTTCGAACTGCAGGTGCAAGGCCAACATCTGGACGCTTGAGACAGTGGTGCGTGTGCTTGCCTTTGTTCCAGCCTATGATGCACAGAAAGAGCACAAATCAATCACAGTTCACATATGATTGCTGTTCAATTTTCTAAAACTCCGAAGCGGTATTTGCCGAGTTACCATAAGATATAAAATATATATAATGTTTTTTGACATCGCCGCTATATATTCAGCTTCAATGCTACCAAATATTTATCTATATGAAAAGTAAATACAGATACTGTATGCTAATTTAAAGAACATATTGTACTTTTTCACTTTGAGTGCTTCCTAAGAATAGGTAGAGATAGTGTAAACATAACCTAGATTACCAGCAGGAACTAGGCAACATAGATCGAAGAAAAATGCACCCAAATGATAGAGATTTATGTCATTTACACTTGAGCAAATATATTGTGAATTATGTAAAAGACAAGATAAGTGACGAGGTCCTTATGGAAATCATTGAGTGGAACGTTAATATATGGAAAGGGATAACTAATCCATTAAAAGAAATCCATAATTCATAGAATCAGTGCTGTAACATGCTAGAAATAGAAACGGCTAAGATCAAATAATCCTCTTACCTACTAAGAGGCTAGTGAATTACTTTAAAACTTTAAAGGGCTCTATATGTGTATTCCAACAGAATCAAAATCCTCATTTCATCCTACTGTTTGGATGTATACCAGAGGTTTAACAGTAACACATTAGTTTGGCCCTAGGACCATGAAAAGCAAGGTCACCTCATGAAACGAAAAGATTGTATAGGGCACATGTGACTGAAAATTTAATGCAAATGGATAGCTGGAGATCAATTAATCATGCAAATTTTCAACCGGCAGGAAGGAGTGAAGAAGGACAAAGACTCATCCAATTTATTGACATTATTCAAGTGTAAATCGTGACAAGGAATCCTGACTTTTGTAACTGCAAATCATCAACAAGTGGATGGCAAAATGGATATCACATAAGGCTCATTGTTCATGATATATTATTCCAAGAAGTTTCAACCACCTGCCCATGTCAGTGACATACTAAGACAAACAGTATGACTGCCAAATGTTCGAAATCCTAAACAAGCAGTAACTGAAAATCAGAGTAATTGGCATTCAGTTGATTTTATGTTCTAGTAGAGTAGTAATTGGCTGAGCAAAGTGAATTGAACAATGATGCCAGCATTTGACTCCATTGCTTCAGGTGTATACTAGACCTTGTTCAGTCCATAATTCCTTATCACAAAAAGAAGGAAAATGCAATCTGAGAAATAAGTTGATATGGCAATGTGCATACCTTGATGATGGTGTTGCCGATCTGGAGCATGTGCACTCCCGGTTCCAGGTATCCGAGAATAAGCAGCTTAGGGGCATGGGCAATCTTGAGTATGGTGCTGAATTTGCTGACGCGACGGCGGCGCTGGCTAAAATTTCTCCAGAGGAAGAGCCTCTCCAGGCCGGGGGCATCCACCACGGCGACTTCCTCGAGGATGGACAAGCAGAACTGCGCGCACCTTAGGCTGCGGCTGGCGAGACGAGCGTGCAGCTGGGTCTGGCTTCCGACTACCGCGAGCATCTCCAGCACGGGGCTCACGGCAAGCACGAACTCCAGGTCCTTGTCCTTCATGATGGTGCAGCCGAGGACGATCTCGCGAAGGTTGGGGAAGGCAGCGCCGCGCGGGACAGTGGCCGTGTCCGGAAACACCCAGGTGCCGATGCAGAGGCGGCGGAGGGATGCGCAGCTGAAGATCGCGGAAGGGAGGGGCAGGCCGGGGACGGGCCAGGGGCGGTTGAGGAAGACGAGCTCGTCGACGCCCTTGGTGGCGAGGAGCTGGAACCAGCGCGCGAGCTGGCGGCGGTCGGCGAGGTCCATGAAGCTGCAAGTGAGGCTTGCGAAGGGGAAGGGCCCGGGATGTGACTCGAGGGCCGCGGAGACGGCGTCGGTGACGGCGCGCGAGGCTGCGCCGGCGCGGGCGGGCCGAAGCTCCGCGTCGCCCCCCGGGAGGAGGTGGGTGTCGACGAGGAGGAGCGGGGTGGAGCGCCAGAGGTGGCGCCAGCGTGAGGAGAGCGCGGTGGTGCGGGCGCCGTCCTTGGCGGGGAGAAGGGAGACCACGCGGCGGAGGAGGTCGTCGGGGAGGCGGCTGACCCGGTCGGCGCTGTTGTCGTCGTCGGCGGCGGAGCAGAGGGAGACGGCGGTGGAGATGGGGGGTTGGGGGAGGTAGGCGTAGAGGAAGTTGAGGACGAGGTTCATGGCGGGGGTGAGCGTGTCCGGAGCCAGGCCGTGCCGCATCGTCGGGGGCAGCGCCGAATCCTCCTCGCCGAGAGAGACGAGGCGGGAGCTTGGCCACATGGCGATCGTGACCGCCGGCGGCTCTCGCGGCGGAGGAGGGTTTTGGGGGAGAAAGTGGTGTGGTGTGGGACTGGTGTCACGGTGTGCGGCGGCAGGCCGATATGCGGTTTACGGCGCAAATTTGGGCCAGACCACATCATGCATAGTTGGTCTGGCCCGGATATGCGATTCAGGCCGCAGTCCACCCAATTTGCCCGCATATATAGCGGTCGGCGACGCGGATGGGGCCAAACCCTATCCGCTCCTCCGTCTCTCCGCCCGCCGCCGACGAGCAATCGACGCTCCTCCGGCGAGCAATCGGACGTAAATCCACATGCCCTTCCCTCTGGCGACGAAGGTGGCAGGGCGCGGGGGCGGCCAGTGGGCCGCGGCAGACGCTCCACCGAGCGCGGTGGGAGCTCCGCTGCTCCTCCCGCCGGCGAGAAGATGGAGGCGGAGAAGGTAAAGTCCGACGCGACGCGCATCCGCGGTAGCTACCTCTACCGCAACTACGGCGTAGCCGCGCCGCCCGCCTTCGCCAAGCACGAGTCGGAGCGGTACCGACGCAGATGCGTCGCGTCGTCTTCCGCCTCCTCTTCTTCCTCAGCGTCGAGCTCCCGCCAGCGCCCATCGACCGGGCTGGTGGTGAAGATGGAGGAGGTCGAGCCGGAGCCGACACGCGTTTCCCACTTCGCCGAGGCCGACTACCTCGACGACGAGCAGTTCAAGAAGCTCCTCCCGCAGCTCGGCATCGACGCGGGCCTCGTGCCGGGCGACTTCGTCGCGAAGCGGGAGCTCGAGACCGTCGCCGGTCTCGTCGCGCGCTCCAGCCAGCACGACGCGGACAAGGCCGAGGAATGGCGGCGCATCCACATCGACCAGGATCGCGTGTTCGTCAACCTCGTCAGCGACGAGGAGTGAGCCGACGCGGATCCGCCACGACAAAGGATCTCTAGTAGTCAAATGTCTAAAGTTTCGGATCTCTAGTATTGTCTAAAGTTTTAATGTACAAATGTCTAAAGTTTCGGATGATGAAATGCAAGCATCAAAATATTCTTCTCTTGCGCGTGTTTTTTTTAAATATGCAGTTTCATATGCTTGTGCGTTTTTCGACCCCCAAATGGCGTTTGGGTGGCCTAGATAGGCGCATATGTGGTTTGCGGTTTGGGGATCTGCTAGAGATGCTCTAAGGGCATCTCCAACGGGGCGACACAAACGGATTTTGAGCGACCGTTTGCGTCTGCCAGGCCAAAAAATACGTCTGGTACCACCTCCAGCGGGGCGACGCAAAGTGACCGGGCCCTCCGCGGCGACGCAAACCTGGCCCAAATATGCGCCTTAGATGCGTCTCTGCGCACGGCGGACGCGCAAAGTGTCCGCTCGCGTCTGGCGGACGTTTCATCGGGCTTTCCTGGCAGCGACCCTGCGTCGATGCGTCGATGCGTCTTCTCAGGCGCGCCAGCGACTGGCGCCGAGGCGTCGCTTCGGCAGTCTGCGTCACGTTAATGGCGATGCCTCGCCTGCCAAGCGGCCGCCGCCCACCTCCGCCAACACAGTAATGGCGACGCCACGCGTCCCGCGGCCGTCGCCTGCCTCCGGCCTATATAAAGAGGGTGCACGCTCTTCTTCCTCATCCACTCCTCCAAACAAACCCTAGACGCCACAAGCTCCACCGTAGCGCCGTCTAGCTCTTCCAGCGACGCAGCGAGGCCCGCGAGAAAATCCATGGCGGGTCCTGGTGGCCGGCGAAGCGTTCAAGGCCGCGGGCCTGGGCGCCCCCGGGGCCGGGGCAGGGGCCGCCGTGGTGGAGCAGCTACGGCCCCACGGTCGCCGTCGCCTGCGCCCTCCTCGTCTTCGCAGGAGGACCGCTGCTTCGAGTTCCTCCTCCGCATCGACGACGACCTACTCGGCATCAAGCGGCTCCCGGACAAGTTCGCCGAGTTCGTCGATGGCGTCGAGCCGGCGCACTTGAGGCTACGGGAGGCCAGCTGCAACTTCTGCCGGTGGACTATCGAGGTCTTGTTCGACGGGCAGAGCAAGATGTACCTGCACACGGGGTGGGACAAGTTCGCCCGCGACCTCGCGCTCGAGCCCGGCTGCCAGCTCACCTTCCTCTACGAGGAAAACGGCGAGATGATCGTCAAGGTGTTCGACGACACAGCCTGCCGCAGGCACTACCACACCGGCGAATCTGGCTCGGACACCGATAGTTAAAACTTAGAGGGTTTTTTATTTGCAGCGAATATGGCTACGGGCCAGTTGAAGCCAATAGTGAAGGTTTCTGTTTGTTCTTCCTCGAAAGAACCAACAGGGTACCGTCACCAGCTGGATTTTTCAGTTTGGGTGATGGGAGTGCCTGAGAGTGTTCTTTCTTGGCAGCGAACATACGGAACCAACAGAACTAGAACTGGTTTTCCTTTTTTACAATGTTTTTATTTGTGGCAACCATGGTTCAAACTATATATTAGTTTGTTTAAACCATGTTTCCAATTATGTATTAGTTTGTGTAAAACCATGTTCCAATATGTAATGTTTGGAACTATGTTTAAATGGAGAAGCGGAAAAAAAACAAGTACAAAAAAAAGTGCGTCCCCCTGCTGGAGCCACCCCCAGACGCAAACAGACGCGCAGACAAAAACGGTCATTTTCGCGTTCGCAGGACGACGCAAACGGACGCTCGCGACAATAAAATGCGTCGCACCGTTGGAGATGCCCTAGGGGACTGGTAGCCTCCGGGCGTGAACTGTAAAGCAAACTATTTTCCTTGAATGCGTAAAAACCCTTATTCGAAAAAAATACGTACGATTCCCTGTGCATATAATATTATGTGACTCTTTCTTTCACTTTCCCCTTTGTATACTCATCACTCGTTTTCCTTAGTTCTGAATCTATTTTAAATTTTACAAGCATGATCATGTACACAATTTCGGTTAGGGGTGTGTAAAATTTGTCTTTGTAGCTATCTATTTTTTGTGGAATTCGTTCGCCCCTTACAAGTTCCGATTCCATGCTTGGTTGTCGCTCAGGGGTCGATGCTGGATGGCCAACAGGCGCCTGCGGCGCGACCTCCCGTCGCACGTCCTCTGTCCGTTGTGCTCTCTCCACGACGAGCAAACCACCTTGCCCTGCAGTGTCCCTCTGCCCAGGCTGTTTGTGTGTGTGTGTGTGTGGGGGGGGGGGGGGGGGGGGGTTGCTTCGCGCTGTCAGGTCGCTATCCCGTTGCCAGGCACGGACAGGATGCTAAATTCCTCAACTCAGCCGTCATGCTTCTCTTGAGGTGCCTCTGGGTTGAGCGGAACGCTAGGGTTTTCGAGGGCACTGCTTCCACCGTTGGTCAGGTCCTCGAGGCGGCAATCTAAGAGTGGCGGCTATGGTGTGTTGGTAGGGGTGGGTCTGCTAGAGGTGTTGCTGTGTAAGGGCTTGACCATCTTGGATGGTTGTCGGTGGCTGGGTTTGCCCGAGTTCTCAGTCGTAATCTCTACTTCTATCTTAATGAAATGACACGCAGATCTCCTGCGAGTTCTCAAAAAAAAAAAAGCAATCGAGTTATTTACCATTTTTTCTGAACTGTCACTGACTTAGGTGAACATTTTTATTAAACATATTTTAAGGAAAACAATTTATTTATCTATACAGAACATTAGTATTTGTTAAACGACGTACATACTACTTTGTTTCTTCTTCTTTTCGAACTGGAGGTTAAGACCCCCGGGCACCGGCCAATGCCTGAAAATGAGACAATCATATTGTACTTTTATTCCACCTTCGTCTCCTAATCAAATCTCCAAGTTTTTCTATTATGGTAAATTCTCTCTAAAAGTTTCCAAGCTTGTGTCACAGCAAATTTCATAAATTATCCACCAAAGCTAGATCAAATTCTTTTATATTGTCTTCCTTAAATTCTCCATAGAAAATATGTAAAACATACCACGGTGGTAAATCATGATGGGGATATTTAATTTATCATACCGCTATACCTTTTGTGGGCTCTTACCAAACTTTCACGTAGGCGGTTCTTGAAATTCGTAATTGCACGTCCCGCTCCAGCTGACTTTACTTTGGAATAAAAGCGAGATACAAATTCCCCTTTTAATTTCTCCCATATACTAATTGATTTTGCCCAAGCAAGAGCAGTTTTGGTTAAACATCGGCCAACCAATTTATTTTTTAGTTCATCATCAGAATAGCCTCTCAATTTGAGTGTCCAATCTCAGTAAAGTGATTTAAATGAGCATATAGATCTTCATCAAGATCATCTCCTGTGAACCTTTGTTTATGTAATGTAGCAATTAGTAGAAGATTAACCTCGTACTCTTTAGTGCTTTCATTCGAGAACCGCATGGGCTCTATTAAACGTACTGAGGTATTCAGTTGGGTCGTGCTGGTTCATCAGCGTAAGCACAGTCATGGTATTTAGCTAAAACTAGCAAACAACTTAGTATAACAAGTAATAAATTAGCAACTAAAAATAAAGCCAAAAGCGCCTAGCTCTCTGGCAACAGGCAAAACATAGCTTGATAATCGCAAGTGCATAGGTATATTGTAGCTAGTTTAAGAAGTAAGAGTGTCGGACCACAGAGAGCTATTTGGTTAAGATGTTTATGCCCCTCGTCACTATCTATCAAATGATACTTATAAACTGCCTTCGATTCTAAGTAAGAGTGTTTAAAGAAAGTTTGTTTGGTGTGTAAAGTAATGACTAAAAAGTAAAGTAACAGAAAAAACAACCGCGATGTAAATAGCAATGAAACTTTAGTAGGGCGCAATGTTCTCGAGGAAAATAGGATTTACCTCTAGAATTAGTATTACTCATGATTAGGATAAATCTATGTCTTTCTTCATAACATGTGTAGGGAGAGTTTCATAAAAAGATGATTACAGAAAGCCATTTGTTATTTCATCCCTCATAATTAAGGGCTTTCCAATGGATATTGATGATCGTAAAAAAGCCACTCCGATCCCTCATAATTCAGGTTTTTCCAACCGTACATACTACCACGTGTCCAAAGGTAGTTCCCTCTCTAGCCCCAACAAAAATATTACATGGTCAACTTCATATAATATATAGTGAAAATAACACATAATTATGAATAAAAGTTATGGATCATCTTTATTTAAATCGTACTATTGCTAGGATTTCTCCGTATCCCTGTGAACAAAGTAAAGTACTCACTCATGGAAGGAGTCAACAACATCATCATAGGCATATGGATCGAATATGAATGTGTGGATGAATACAAGTGCAAATCCACAACAGCAATTGGAATTACAATGAGATGGAAATGGAACGGGATGGGAATGGTTATGGTGATGAAGATGCAGCGGTTGATGATGATGGTGGTGATGATGCCTTGGCCCTCCAGTGATCCATGTAGCAGCAAGGATGGTGCCCTTTGCAAGTTCCTCTTTCATATCCCATCCGGAGGTGAGGTTTATATGATTTCAGGTGGCTTTGAATGACGGATCATAGATCCGTCTTCGCATGCTGAAAGTATTTGACGAGGTGGAAGTGGTGCCACATGGTGCAGGCGCGCGATATTGGCGGGCTCTGCTGAAAGGACGAGATGTCGCCTGGAGCGAGGTGAATAGGCGTTTTAAAAACTGTTACGAATTTGGCTTGTAAGAATGCGGAATTAAACTAACTTTTATTTTACAAGCACAACACCTAAATATGCTAGACTCAACTAAGTGCAACAACAGCAACTCAAGCTAAGCAAGATAGGCACAAGATATATGTAACACAAGTGATAGCAAGATATAAGTACATCAAGCATGATGGCTATCACAAGGAGAGTAAAATCGGGTATAGAGATAACCGAGGCACGCGGAGATGAAGATGTAATCCCGTGTTTCCCCACACAAGGTGAGTTACATTGATGGTGCTTGACGTAGCGTAGATTGTACACCGTTTGGGAACCCCAAGAGGAAGGTATGATGAA
>NC_061509.1:66179381-66257485 GCF_022539505.1 Lolium rigidum
GTGTGTGCACTCGTGTTAGTACTTGGTTTATGCTATGATCATGATCTCTTGTAGATTGCGAAGTTAACTATTGCTATGATAGTATTGATGTGTATTATTCCTCCTACATAAGCATGAAGGTGACAAAGTGTGCATGCTATGTTAGTACTTGGTTTAGTCGTTTCGATCTTTCATGCACTCTAAGGTTATTTAAATATGAACATTGAATTGTGGAGCTTGTTAACTCCGGCATTGAGGGTTCGTGTAATCCTACGCAATGTGTTCATCATCCAACAAGAGAGTGTAGAGTATGCATTTATCTATTCTGTTATGTGATCAATGTTGAGAGTGTCCACTAGTGAAAGTCTAATCCCTAGGCCTTGTTCCTAAATATCGCTATCGCTGCTTGTTACTCGTTTTATCGCGTTACTACTGCTGCGTTACTACTGCATGTTTACTTCCCGCAATATTACTACCATCAACCGCACGCCAAGCAAGCACTTTTCTCGGCGCCGTACTACTCGCTCATATTCATTCATACCACTTGTATTTCACTATCTCTTCGCCGAACTAGTGCACCTATTAGGTGTGTTGGGGACACAAGAGACTTCTTGCTTTGTGGTTGCAGGGTTGCATGAGAGGGATATCTTTGACCTCTTCCTCCCCGAGTTCGATAAACCTTGGGTAATCCACTTAAGGGAAACTTGTTGCTGTTCTACAAACCTCTGCTCTTGGAGGCCCAACACTGTCTACAAGAATAGAAGCTCCCGTAGACATCAAGTACTTTTTCTGGTGCCGTTGCCGGGGAGGAAAGGTAAAAGGCACTCATACTCCGGTTCCAGGTAACAGTACTTTTCTGGCGCCATTGTGTGTGTGCTCGAAGCTATTTCCTTTAGACTCTGCAATTGCGACATTTGGTTTCTTGTTTACACTAGTTAGGCATAATGGACAACAATGACCTTTTTATTCTATTTCCTGATTTAAGACATGGATGGTTTGATGCGAAAATTAAAAAAACCATGGAACATATTAATATGAATGCTTTGAACACTATTGTTGCTAATGCTATGGAAAATTCTAAGCTTGGGGAAGCTGGCTTTGATGAGCATGATATTTTTAGTCCCCCAAGCATTGAGGAGAAAATTTACTTTGATGATACTTTGCCTCCCATTTATGATGATTATAATGATAGTAGTCTTTTGTTACCACCTGTTATGGAGGATAAATTTGATTATGATTACAATATACCTCCTATATTTGATAGCTACTTTGTTGAATTTGCTCCCACTACAACTAATAAGAATTGATTATGCTTATGTTGGGAGTAGTAATTATTTTATGCATGAGACTCATGATAAGAATGCTTTATGTGATAGTTATATTGTTGAGTTTGCTCATGTTGCTACTGAAAGTTATTATGAGAGAGGAAAATATGGTTGTAAAAATTTTCATGTTACTAAAACACCTCTCTATGTGCTGAAATTTTTGAAGCTACACTTGTTTTATCTTCCTATGCTTGTTACTTTGCTCTTCATGAACTTGTTTATTTACAAGATTCCTATGCATAGGAAGCATGTTAGACTTAAATTTGTTTTGAATTTGCCTCTTGATGCTCTCTTTTGCTTCAATTGTCTATTTTCTTGCGAGTGCATCATTAAAACTGCTTGAGCCCATCTTAATGGCTATAAAGAAAGAACTTCTTGGGAGATAACCCATGTGTTTATTTTACTACAGCAATTTGTTGTTTTGTTGAGTCTTGGAAGTTGTTTACTACTGTAGCAACCTCTCCTTATCATGTTTTTGTGCCAAGTAAAGTTTCTATGTTAAAGTTGATGTTATATTTGGGATCGCTGCGCAGAAACAGCATTGCTGTCTGTCACGAATCTGGGCACAAGTCTCTGTAGAAAATTCGAAAAAATCTGCCAATTTACGAGCGTGATCCTCAGATATGTACGCAACTTTCATTAGTTTTGAGTTTTTCCGTTTGAGCAAGTCTGGTGCCATTTTAAAATTCGTCTTTACGGACTGTTCTGTTTTTGACAGATTCTGCCTTTTATTTCGCATTGCCGCTTTTGTTAAGTTGAATGAGTTTCTTTGTTCCATTAACTTTCAGAAGTTATGTGCAATGTCCAGAAGTGTTAAGAATGATTGTGTCACCTCTCGAACATGTGAATTTTTGATTATGCACTAACCCTCTAATGAGTTTGCTTGAAGTTTGGTGTGGAGGAAGTTTTCAAGGGTCAAGAGAGGAGAATGATATACTATGATCAAGAAGAGTGAAAGGTCTAAGCTTGGGGATGCCCCGATGGTTCATCCCTGCATATTTCAAGAAGACTCAAGCATCTAAGCTTGGGGATGCCCAAGGCATCCCCTTCTTCGTCGACAAATTATCAGGTTCCTTCTCTTGAAACTATATTTTTATTCGGTCACATCTTATGTACTTTACTTGGAGCGTCTCGTGTGTGCTTTTATTTTTGTTTTGTTATCTTAGTTCTCTCGAATAAGTTCATCCTTGTGTGGGAGAGAGACACGCTCCGCTGGTTCGTATGAACACATGTGTTCTTAGCTCATAATATTCATGGCGAAGTTTCCTCTTCGTTAAATTGTTATATGGTTGGAATTGGAAAAATGCTACATGTAGTAATTGGTAAAATGTCTTGGATAATGTGATACTTGGCAATTGTTGTGCTCATGTTTAAGCTCTTGCATCATATACTTTGCACCTATTAATGAAGAAATACATAGAGCTTGCTAAAATTTGGTTTGCATAATTGGTCTCTCTAAGGTCTAGATAATTTCTAGTATTGAGTTTTGAACAACAAGGAAGACGGTGTAAAGTCTTATAATGTTTACAATATGTCTTTTATGTGAGTTTTGCTGCACCGGTTCATCCTTGAGTTTGTTTCAAATAACCTTGCTAGCCTAAACCTTGTATCGAGAGGGATTACTTCTCATGCATCCAAAATCCTTGAGCCAACCACTATGCCATTTGTGTCCACCATACACCTACCTACTACATGGTATTTCTCCGCCATTCCAAAGTAAATTGCTTGAGTGCTACCTTTAAACAATTCAAAAATTATTACCTCTGATTTGTGTCAATGTTTTATAGCTCATGATGAAGTATGTGGTGTTTTATCTTTCGATCTTGTCATTTACTTTTGACAGACTTTCACAATGGACTAGTGGCACATCCGCTTATCCAATAATTTTGCAAAAAGAGCTGGCAATGGGGTTCCCAGCCCCAATTAATTAACTTTCATTAATAATTCTCTTCACATGTTTTGCTCGATTCATCGTAAGCAACTTAATTTTGCAAATAGACACTCCTCCATGGTATGTGAATGTTGGAAGGCACCCGAGGATTCGGTTAGCCATGGCTTGTGTAAGCAAAAGGTTGGGAGGAGTGTCATCCATAAATAAAGAAAAACTAAACTAAAGTACATGTGTAAACAAAAGAGAAGAGGGATGATCTACCTTGCCTGGTAGAGATAACGTCCTTCATGGGAGCCGCTCTTGAAAGTCCGGTTGATGAGGTAGTTAGAGTGCCCACTACCATTCGTTGACAACAACAAACACCTCTCAAAATTTTACTTTTATGCTCTCTTTATGTTTTCAAAACCAAAGCTCTAGCACAAATATAGCAATCGATGCTTTCCTCTTTGAAGGACCATTCTTTTACTTTTATTGTTGAGTCAGCTTCACCTATCTCTCTCCACCTCAAGAAGCAAACACTTGTGTGAACTGTGCATTGATTCCTACATACTTGCATATTGCATTTGTTATATTACTCTATGTTGACAATTATCCATGAGATATACATGTTACAAGTTGAAAGCAACCGCTGAAACTTAATCTTCCTTTGTGTTGCTTCAATACCTTTACTTTGATTTATTGCTTTATGAGTTAACTCTTATGCAAGACTTATTGATGCTTGTCTTGAAGTACTATTCATGAAAAGTCTTTGCTTTATGATTCATTTGTTTACTCATGTCATTACCATTGTTTTGATCGCTGCATTCATTACATATGTTTACAAATAGTATGATCAAGATTATGATGGCATGTCACTTCAGAAATTATCTTTGTTATCGTTTTACCTCGCTCGGGACGAGCAGAACTAAGCTTGGGGATGCTGATACGTCTCCAACGTATCGATAATTTCTTATGTTCCATGCTACTTTATTGATGATATCTACATGTTTTATGCACACTTATATGTCATATTTATGCATTTTCCGGAACTAACCTATTAACAAGATGCCGAAGTGCCGGTTCCTCGTTTTCTCGCTGTTTTTGGTTTCGTAAATCCTAGTAACGAAATATTCTCGGAATTGGACGAAATCAACGCCTGTGTTCCTATTTTGCCCGGAAGCATCCAGTAACACCCAAGAGCCGCCGGAGGGGGCCCCGTGGGCCCCGGATGATAGGGTGGCGCGGCTCGGGCCCCGGCCGCGCCAGCCTATGGTGTGGTCGCCCCTTCGACCCTCCGAGGCTGCCCTTTCGCCTATATAAAGCCCCCGCATCGAAAACCCTTACGAAGGAAGCCACGGTACGCGAAACCTTCCGCAGCCGCCGCCATCGCGAAGCCAAGATCCGGGGGACAGGAGTCTCTCGTTCCGGCACCTCGCCGGACGGGGAAGTGCCCCCGGAAGGCTTCTCCATCGACACCGCTGCCATCTCCACCGCCATCTTCATCACCGCTGTCTGCTCCCATGAGGAGGGAGTAGTTCTCCATCGAGGCTCGGGGTTGTACCGGTAGCTATGTGGTTCATCTCTCTCCTATGTACTTCAATACAATAATCTCATGAGCTGCCTTACATGATTGAGATTCATATGATGATGCTTGTAATCTAGATGTCATTGTGCTAGTCAAGTGAGTTTTACTTATGTGATCTCCGGAGACTCCTTGTCCCACGTGTGTAAAGGTGACAAGTGTGTGCACCGTGTGGGTCTCTTAGGCTATATTTCATGGAATACTTATTCACCGTTATGAATGGCATAGTGAAGTGCTTATTTATATCTCTTTATGATTGCAATGTATTTTGTATCACAATTTATCTATGTGCTACTCTAGCAATGTTATTAAAGTAGTTTTATTCCTCCTACACGGTGTAATGGTGACAAGTGTGTGCACTCGTGTTAGTACTTGGTTTATGCTATGATCATGATCTCTTGTAGATTGCGAAGTTAACTATTGCTATGATAGTATTGATGTGTATTATTCCTCCTACATAAGCATGAAGGTGACAAGTGTGCATGCTATGTTAGTACTTGGTTTAGTCATTTCGATCTTTCATGCACTCTAAGGTTATTTAAATATGAACATTTAATTGTGGAGCTTGTTAACTCCGGCATTGAGGGTTCGTGTAATCCTACGCAATGTGTTCATCATCCAACAAGAGAGTGTAGAGTATGCATTTATCTATTCTGTTATGTGATCAATGTTGAGAGTGTCCACTAGTGAAAGTCTAATCCCTAGGCCTTGTTCCTAAATACTGCTATCGCTGCTTGTTACTGTTTTACTGCGTTACTACTGCTGCGTTACTACTGCATGTTTACTTCCCGCAATATTACTACCATCAACTGCACGCCAGCAAGCACTTTTCCGGCGCCGTACTACTCGCTCATATTCATTCATACCACTTGTATTTCACTATCTCTTCGCCGAACTAGTGCACCTATTAGGTGTGTTGGGGACACAAGAGACTTCTTGCTTTGTGGTTGCAGGGTTGCATGAGAGGGATATCTTTGACCTCTTCCTCCCTGAGTTCGATAAACCTTGGGTAATCCACTTAAGGGAAACTTGCTGCTGTTCTACAAACCTCTGCTCTTGGAGGCCCAACACTGTCTACAAGAATAGAAGCTCCCGTAGACATCAGGGCTCTACATCATCATGCCCGCCTCCGGATTGATGCGTGAGTAGTTCATCCTTGGACTATGGGTCCATAGCAGTAGCTAGATGGTTGTCTTCTCCGCTTGTGCTATTATTGTTTAGATCTTGTGAGCTGCCTAACATGATCAAGATCATCTATTTGTAATGCTACATGTTGTGTTTGGCGGGATCCGATGAATATAGAATATTATGTCAAGTTGATTATCAATCTATCATATATGTGTTGTTTATGTTCTTGCATGCTCTCCGTTGCTAGTAGAGGCTCTGGCCAAGTTGATACTTGTAACTCCAAGAGGGAGTAATTATGCTCGATAGTGGGTTCATGCCTCCATTGAATCTGGGATCGTGACAGTAGATTCTAAGGTTGTGGATGTGTTGTTGCTACTAGGGATAAAACATTGATGCTTTGTCTAAGGATATTTGTGTTGATTACATTACGCACCATACTTAATGCAATTATCTGTTGTTTACAACTTAATACCGGAAGGGGTTCGGATGATAACCCGAAGGTGGATTATTTAGGCATAGATGCATGCTGGATAGCGGTCTATGTACTTTGTCGTAATGCCCTGATTAAATCACATAGTAATCATCGTTGATATATATTGAATCTTTAATTGTCAATTGCCCGCCTATAATTTGTTCACCCAGCATGTTAGTTATCTTATTGGAGAGACACCTCTAGTGAACTGTGGACCCCGGTCCATTCTTTTACATCTGAATACATTCTACTGCAATCATTGTTTTTACTGTTCTTTGCAAAGAAACACCATCTTCCACTCGATACGCTTAATCCTTTGTTTTCAGCAAGCCGGTGAGATTGACAACCTCACTCGTTACGTTGGGGCAAAGTACTTTGATTGTGTTGTGCAGGTTCCACGTTGGCGCCGGTTTCACCGGTGTTGCGTCACACTACATTCCTCCACCAACAACCTTCACGTGCTTCTTGGCTCCTACTCGGTTCGATAACCTTGGTTTCTTTCTGAGGGAAAACTTGCTGCTGTGCGCATCATACCTTCCTCTTGGGGTTCCCAACGGACGTGTACATCTACGCGCATCAAACAACTTTTTCTGGCGCCGTTGCCGGGGAGATCAAGACACGCTGCAAGGGGAGTCTCCACTTCCAATCTCTTTACTTTGTTTTTGTCTTGTTTTACTTTATTTTATTTATTGTCTTGTTTGCTTCATATTAAAAAAACAAAAAAATTAGTTACTTTACTTTCTGTCATAATTACTAGTTCTATATCAAAACACAAAAAAATTAGTTACTTTTCTTTACTTTATTTGCTTAGTTTACTTTTATTACTGTTATAATGAGTAATCCTGAAGTTGAAGTTCGTTCTTTTAAGCAACAAGGTGGAGAAAGTTTTAAAGATGCTTGGTACAGAATTAGTAATGCTCATCATAGGTGCATTAAGAAACACTCCACTACTATCCTTCTTAGGAACTTTTATGTTGGCCTATCTAGTTGGAATAGGTATGTTCTTGATACTCTTTCGGGAGATAATTTTCTAGGTACTCCCGCTTTAGAAGCTAGTTGCATCATTGAGAGTCTAGTTGGAATACCACCTGTTAATGAAATTAAAATTGAAATCTCTCTTGAGGATGTTATGAAAAAATTGGAAACCATAGAGAAAAATTTTCCAAGTATTGAAACTAAATTGGAAATGTTACTTGATAAAACTGATGAACTTGATAAATCCTTAGGAGGAATTGATGAAAGAATTAGTGTCCTACGAACTTGTGTTGTACATGATAATCAAACCAATAGGATTGATGAACTTGAAAAAGCTATGGGAACCTTGGGTTCAACTTTTTTTTCTCTCAAGTATAAGGAGAAAGCTTATGTGGGTAAAGAGCAAAAATTCATGTATGCCTCTAAGGTGCCTAAACAAAAGAATTATTATAGGTCTAAAATTGATAAAACCCCTAGCACCACCATAGGAAATTTAGATAATGGAGCATCTAAGTTACCCTCTGCAACAAGTTGTGTTTGTAAGAAAAATAATAATGTTGATGCTTCGTCTCTTGATGTTACTTGATTTGTACTTTCTGCGCCTAGCTGAAAGGCGTTAAAGAAAAGCACTTCTTGGGAGATAACCCATGTTTTATTTTATTTACTGTATTGTTGAGTCTTGGAAGTTTTTTACTACTGTAGCAACCTCTCCTTATCATGTTTTTGTGCCAAGTAAAGTTTCTATGCTAAAGTTGATGCTATATTTGGGATTGCTGCGCAGAAACAGCATTGCTGTCTGTCACGAATTCTCGCAGAGCTCCCTGTAAAACAATCGAAAAAATCTGAAAATTTACGAGCGTGATCCTCAGATATGTACGCAACTTTCATTAGTTTTGAGTTTTTCCATTTTAGCAAGTTAAGTGCCCCTGCCAGATTCATCTTTACGGACTGTTCTGTTTTTGACAGATTCTGCCTTTTATTTTGCATTGTCGCTTTTGCTATGTTGAATGAGTTTCTTTGTTGCATCAACTTTCAGAAGCTTTGTGCAATGTCCAAAAGTGTTAAGAATGATTGTGTCACCTCTGAATATGTGAATTTGTAATTACGCACTAACCCTCTAATGAGTTTGCTTGAAGTTTGGTGTGGAGGAAGTTTTCAAGGGTCAAGAGAAGATGATGATATACTATGATCAAGAAGAGTGAAAGGTCTAAGCTTGGGGTTGCCCCGGTGGTTCATCCCTGCATATTTTAAGAAGACTCAAGCATCTAAGCTTGGGGATGCCCAAGGCATCCCCTTCTTCATCGACAACATTATCAGGTCACTTCTAGTGAAACTATATTTTTATTCCATCACATCTTATGTTCTTTACTTGGAGCGTCGGTTTGCTTTTATTTTCGTTTTGTTTTGAATAAAGTTGGATCCATTCATTCTTATATTGGAGATATTACGCTCCGCTTTTTCATATGGAACACTTGTGTTCTTAATTGTGCTTTAATGTTCATGGCGAAGGCTGAAATTGCTTCGTTAAATTGCTATTTGGTTGGAATCGGAAAATGCTGCATATGGTTTGGCAACTTGGCAATTGTTTGAGCTCTCATAGATCATGTTTAAGCTCTTGCATCATGTAGTTTAATCTATTAATGAAGAACTACCGTAGAGCTTGTTTAATTTGGTTTGCATGATTGGTCTCTCTAAGTCTAGATAATTTCTGGTAAAGTGTTTGAACAACAAGGAAGACAGTGTAGAGTCTTATATTAATGCTTGCAATATGTTCTTGTGTAAGTTTTGCTGTACCTGTTCATACTTGTGTTTGCTTCAAACAACCTTGCTAGCCCAAACCTTGTACCGAGAGGAAATGCTTCTCGTGCATCCAAACATCTTGAGCCAAAACCCATGCCATTTGTGTCCACCATATCTACCTACTATGTGGTATTTTTCTGCCATTCCAAAGTAAATTACTTGAGTGCTACCTTTAAAATTTCATTCCTTTACCTTTTCAATATATAGCTCATGGGACAAATAGCTTAAAAACTATTGTGATGATGAATATGTAGTTATGTGTCTTAGTTCTTATAAGTTGCTTGTTGAGCGGTAACCATGTTTCTGGGGACGCCATCAACTTTTTACCTTTGTTGGATATCATGTGAGATGCTATGCATGTTCGTCTTGTCTCGAAGTAAGTGCGATTTCATGATCAAATGGTTTGAGTATGCATATGTTAGAGAAGAACATTGGGCAACCAACTAAAGCCATGTATCATGGTGGAAGTTTCGGCTTGGACATACAACCTCAATCTCTTATGAGAATATTAACTCGTTGTTGAATGCTTAAGCATTAAAAGAGGAGTCCATTATCTCGTTGTCTATGTTGTCCCGGTATGGATGTCTAAGTTGAGAATAATCAAAAGCGAGAAATCCAATGCGTGCTTTCTCCTTAGACACTTGTACAGGCGGCATAGAGGTACCCCTTTGTGACACTTGGTTGAAACATATGTTATGCGATGATAATCCGTGTTTTCCGAGCTAAGTAGGACAAGGTGCGAGCACTACTAGTACTCTTTTGAGACATGCAACTTGTAGGAAGTATTATGCATAGCACATATGAATTATTACTACCGTTGACAAAATTGTTTTTATGTTTTCAAAACAAAAGCTCTAGCACAAAAATAGTAATCCATGCTTCCCTCTGCGAAGGGCCAATCTTTTACTTTATTGTTGAGTCAGTTTACCCACTTTTTTCTATCTTAGAACCAAACACTTGTGTTAACTGTGTGCATTGATTCTTACATGTTTACTTATTGCACCTGTTATATTACTCTATGTTGACAAATATCCATGAGATATACATGTTACAAGTTGAAAGCAATTGCTGAAACTTAATCATCCTTTGTGTTGCTTCAATGCATTCTACTTTGAATTTATTGCTTATGAGTTAGCTCTTATGCAAGTCTTATTGATACTTGTTTGAAAGTACTATTCATGAAAAGTTTTGCTATATGATTCATTTGTTTAGTCATTATCTTTGTTAGCAATCTTTTGTTCAGATCACTCCATTCATCTCATATGCTTTACAATAATGTTGATCAAGATTATGTTAGTAGCATGTCACTTCGAAATTATTTGTGTTATCGTTTACCTACTCGAGGGCGAGTAGGAACTAAGCTTGGGGATGCTTGATACGTCTCAAACATATCTATAATTTCTTATGTTCCATGCTACTTTTATGACAATACTTGAATGTTTTATACATACATTACATCATTATTTTACATTTTCCGGCACTAACCTATTAACAAGATGCCGAAGCGCCAGTTGCTGTTTTCTGTTGTTTTTGGTTTCAGAAATCCTAGTAAGGAAATATTCTCGGAATTGGACGAAATCAACGCCGAGGGTCCTATTTTTACATGAAGCTTCCAGAAGACCGAGGGGGAAAGGAAGTGGGGCCACGAGGCGGCCAGACAACGTGGCGGCGCGGCCCGGGCCCCGGCCGCGCGGCTCGTGGTCTAGGCCCCTCGCGTCGCCCCCGACCTACCCTTCCGCCTACAAATAGCCTTCGTCGCGAAACCCCCGTACCGAGAGCCACGATACGGAAAACCTTCCGGAGACGCCGCCGTCGCGAATCCCATCTCGGGGGATTCGAGAGATCGCCTCCGGCACCCTGCCGGAGAGGGGAATCATCACCGGAGGGGCTCTACATCATCATGCCCGCCTCCGGATTGATGCGTGAGTAGTTCATCCTTGGACTATGGGTCCATAGCAGTAGCTAGATGGTTGTCTTATCCGCTTGTGCTATCATTGTTTAGATCTTGTGAGCTGCCTAACATGATCAAGATCATCTATTTGTAATGCTACATGTTGTGTTTGGCGAGATCCGATGAATATAGAATATTATGTCAAGTTGATTATCAATCTATCATATATGTGTTGTTTATGTTCTTGCATGCTCTCCGTTGCTAGTAGAGGCTCTGGCCAAGTTGATACTTGTAACTCCAAGAGGGAGTAATTATGCTCGATAGTGGGTTCATGCCTCCATTGAATGCGGGATCGTGACGATAGGTTCTAAGGTTGTGGATGTGCTCGTTGCTACTAGGGATAAAACATTGATGCTTTGTCTAAGGATATTTGTGTTGATTACATTACGCACCATACTTAATGCAATTATCTGTTGTTTACAACTTAATACCGGAAGGGGTTCGGATGATAACTTGAAGGTGGATTATTTAGGCATAGATGCATGCTGGATAGCGGTCTATGTACTTTGTCGTAATGCCCTGATTAAATCACATAGTAATCATCGTTGATATGTATTGAATCTTTATTTGTCAATTGCCTGCCTGTAATTTGTTCACCGAGCATGTTAGTTATCTTATTGGAGAGACACCTCTAGTGAACTGTGGATCCCGGTCCATTCTTTTACATCTAAATATATTCTACTGCAATCATTGTTTTTACTGTTCTTTGCAAACAAACACCATCTTTCACTCGATACGCTTAATCCTTTGTTTTCAGCAAGTCGGTGAGATTGACAACCTCACTGTTACGTTGGGGCAAAGTACTTTGATTGTGTTGTGCAGGTTCCACGTTGGCGCCGGTTTCACTGGTGTTGCGCCGCACTATCCTCCACCAACAACCTTCACGTGCTTCTTGGCTCCTACTGGTTCGATAACCTTGGTTTCTTTCTGAGGGAAAACTTGCTGCTGTGCGCATCATACCTTCCTCTTGGGGTTCCCAACGGACGTGTACATCTACGCGCATCAATGCCCCATGCTTGTTTTACACCAATTCATATAATATTTTGTTGTTACTTCGTTGCACTTTTATACATATTCCGGCACTAACCTATTAACAAGATGCCACAGTGCCAGCAGTTCCCTGTTTTCTGTTGTTTTG
This sequence comes from Lolium rigidum, assembly GCF_022539505.1. Classification (NCBI taxonomy): domain Eukaryota; kingdom Viridiplantae; phylum Streptophyta; class Magnoliopsida; order Poales; family Poaceae; genus Lolium; species Lolium rigidum. Next base: position 66,191,602 of record NC_061509.1, read on the forward strand.
TATTTCAGAAAAGTTGTACATGAATTATTCTCGGAATTGGACGAAACAAAAGCCGAAGTCAATATTTTTCCGTAGCGAAGACAGAGTCCAGAGGGAAGTCGAAGGGGGCAGCAGGGCGGCCACGCCAGCCCTAGGCGTGGCCTGACTCTGGCCCACGCCTAGGGGTGGTGTGGGCCACCCTGGCCTCCACCGACATCGCCCCTAAGCCTATTTAATCATGATCTCAGGAAAACCCTGAATACCTGAGCCTCCATCCACGAGAAGTTCTGCCGCGGATGCAATTGCAGAACCCATCTCGGGAGGGTTCTCAAGCTCTTCCTGACACCTTGCCGGAGGGGGAAATCATCGCCGGAGGCATCTACATCGCCATGCACACCTCCGAAGTGATACACGAGTAGTTCATCATTGGACTATGGGTACATAGCAGTAGCTTGATGGTTGTCTTCTCCAATTTGTGCCTCATATTTAGATCTTGTGAGCTGCCCTACATGATTAAGATCATCCTTATGTAATGCTACATGTTGTGTTTGCTGGGATCTGATGAATATTGAATACTATGTTGAGATTGATTATATATTCTTGTCATATGTTATTTATGATATTGCATGCTCTCCATTGCTAGTAGATACTCTGACCAAGTAGATGCTTGTGACTCCAAGATGGGGTATTTATGCTCGATAGTAGGTTCATGCCTCTAGTTTTCTGGAAGAGTGACAATAATTTATAAGATTGTAGATGTGTTGTTGCTACTAGGGAGAAAACAACAATGTTTTATCCAAGGGTAATTCTATTGTTTAGTTTACACACATTGCTTAATGTGATAATTTGTTGCTTTCAACTTAATACTGGAAGAGGTTCAGACAATAGCCGGAAGGTGAATTATTAGTCATAGACGCAGTTGGATTACGGTCTATGTATTATGTTGTAATGCCCAAATAAATCTCACGGTAATCATCTTGTCATGTATGGTCGATATTCTGTCAATTGCCCAGTTGTAATTTGTTCACCCAACATGTTATTTATCTTTATGGAGAGACACCTCTAGTGAACTATGGACCCTGGTCTTTTCCTTTAAACTGGTAAATTCAACCACTACAATCCTGATCTGTTTACTTACTGTAAGCTATGTTCTCTTTTATTACTGCAAATATCTCCTTCCACTCGATACATTTAATCCTTTGTGTTCAGTAAAACTGGTGAGATTGACAACCTCACTGTAAGTAGGGGCAAAGTATTTTGGTTGCACGTTGTTGCTGACGCCGATAGTGCGCCCTGCTACTAGTCAGCTAGCAACACCTTCAGAAGTCACGCCTTTCTCCTACTAGTCGATTAAACCTTGATTTCTTACTAAGGGAATACTTGTTGTTGTGCTCATCATACCTTCCTCTTGGGGTTCCCCAACAGCGTGAAGTCTGCGTACGACAAGCACACGCCATCAATCCCCCGTTTGGTAGTTAATATATTGCTACTTTGATTTTTGTTGTCTATATTAGATAGATATTGTTCTTAGCTTTTCAAAAAGCCAAAGACTGCTAAAATCGGAGCCTGAAGGAAAAAGATATCACATTTTTTTCTTAAGCTCAATTTCTATCGATGGTGGATCCGGTCCAACCGAGTAGATGTCGAGATTTCCGGTCGCAAACCTGGCATGGAACCAACACTTACCAAAATGGTTTTGTTATGGGTCAAGACAACCCAGTTTTTGCGCCAAACAGTCATATATGATTTTCCTATAAAATGGCCGTCTTCCCCAACACTAAGGGTTCTAGATCACATGTTTTTACCAATATTGTTGACCCTCTTGAGCTTGATTCCTCTTCCATCCCTCCTATGATTCTCGCATCTTTTCGTGGGCTTTGAAAGAGGAGATCTAGGTCTACAATCATCTCCAATCAATTCCTCCTCTAAGGGAGGCAATCCATTAGATCTAGGTCTTGGAGTCATTGGTTGACCTTCGCCATTGTTCTTCCTCTCTAGTTACTCCCTAGAATTTGTTACTTTGGTGGGATTTGAAAGAGAATGATTTGAGCACCTTTGGTGTTCTTGATTTGCATCCTTGCATAGTGTTTAGATCTTCATTACGATTCGCTCGAGTGAAAGACCGTGAGCTGTTAATCTTGGAGGGTGACCTCCTGGTTGGCATGGCGGTTGGTGTTTTGGTGAACTGTTCATGGAAGATTGTGAAGAGGCTCGGATTTTCCCTCAGTGGGATTTGTGAAGTGGTTGTGGAGCTTGATATCTCCGTAGTGGAGGAAAAGCTAGCCATAATGAAAGGGGCCATATCTTTGTAAGGGGATTGGAGAAGAAGGTGAGCCTTCGCAGCGCTCTGTAACTCATGAGTCTATTATGACACCGACTTGGAGCCATGTATCAAACTCTTCTCTTAAAATCAAACTCTCAAGGTCATGATCATCCATGGCTTAACACATAAGTTAGATCGAGCATGGATTATTTGAGTTCCCCACAAGAACTTCATCTCATCTTGAACTTGAACTTGCACTTCATTTTTTTCTTTGTCCATTATGTTAATGTCTCGAAGATACTCATCAAGAGCTCACTCTGTCTCCTTCATCATCTCCTTCAAGCTATGCTTCCAATAGGCCCAACTCTCACATGGCCATTCTTTGAATCACACCTGGATCATCTTGGCCATCACTTGATGTTCTTTACTTTCTTCTTCTTTCAACATCTTGGTTTCTTCTTCTTGATCATATCAAAATTTTCTCTTCAAATCGATGATATTGATGCCAATTCTTAAGATATATCTTTATCTACATGACATTCATACTTGAATATAACATATGATTTCACGCAATACCCATGGAATATTTCTTCATATAAAACTCAATAAAAATATTAGTAGGCCATAATCTCTCTCCATGGACAAGTATGGCAAATATAAATATGAAAAGAGTTCGTATCCACATATTTTGTTGCCACGATTTGGTTCCTAGAACATATGCTCATACAAAAATGTTTTACAAAATTCAAACCAATTTGATATTTTTGACACATACATGTTTGTGTCTTTTACGTGTGAGCAAAGTTGCATGAATTATGTCCTAGAAAATAGTGGTGTAAGAAGTAGTTTCCGAAGCACCAATTTGTTGGCACAAGTCGCAAAATACGTCCCTTTTTCTACTATGAAAATTCACACTTGTTAAAATATTCAGATTCTCTTGACGCTTAGAATGTTTTTTGAGCATATGTCTAAATGTTTGGCATGTCAGTCTACTACCACTAGCTCAAAGAAAATTTAGTTTAAACTTTAAACACAACCATCCACCTGTCCACTAATTCACCTATTATAATAAAACACATGGCAAAGACTTTAAATCAGAAAAAGGAAATAATGCATATAAATGTTTTTTTTTAGCATAGGGAGACATCTCCCCGGAACGAAACCACATTGTTCAGAGCACCAAACCATAACCAAAAGCAGCAACTAAAGCTTTAAACTGAAACTAACACCCATAGGAGGGGCACCATGACAGTGAACTTACCACAGCTTAGCGCCTCAAAAGCACGCCAGAACCTAGCAACTATCCAAACACCACCAAAAATCACTACATTACACCAGAATTCTACGACTTCCAGGAATTCCAAAACGACGAACTCAACTAGTCCATCACAACATGGATCGAGGATTCCTCATCGGGGTGCTCCTCAGGTAAGCGAGAGAGGCTCTTCCACCATATGCAAGCTTTGAAGCCGGGACCCAGGGAGAAATCGAATCGAAACTGGTGCACTTCAGCTGGACAACATTAGTGACAGGGGTCAACGGTGTTTCTGCATACAAATGTATGGCACGAGAATGGAAAAATATTAAATTGGGTAGAAGAAGAGTATATCCCAAGATGAAGAAATTTACATTTTGATAAAAAAATAGTAGACGCGTTCCCTCTATTTTATCTCTAGCAATAGTAGTAGGGGAAAATGGTCAAATGTGGCGTCGCCGTGCGAAAGATGCCCATCTCGCCTGCTTCGGTCGTTCCCTGCGGCTGCGTCCGTCTTCTTCCTCCTCCGGCCGAAAACAAGGAAATAATTAAACACCAGAAATACCGAGTCAAAAACGGCCTTGCGTTGCGACAAGGTCCCTCCAGCCGAGCCAACCTCCCGTCCCCTCCGACCCAATCCCGAGGACCCCGATCCCGCCATGGCGTCGGAGATCGAGGTGCTCGAGGACACCACCGCCACCGCCGCCGCCGTCGTCACCACCGCCGTCGCCACCGGAGTGGCCGAGGCGGACGCGGCGGAGGAGTCGCTCAAGGACGACGTCTACACGGGCGCCGCCTACGGGGACCTCGAGAAGCTGCACCGCCTCGTCGAGCGGGAGGGCCGCTCCGTCACGGACCCCGACGGCCTCGGCTACCACGCGCTCCAGTGGGCCGCCCTCAACAACCGCGTCGCCGCCGCCCAGTACATCCTCGAGGTACGCCACGCCATTCCCCCGTGCTCCCCAATTCCGTAGCTACTGACCGCAGCTCGTACAACAACAATAGAGGAATGCTTGTTGTATGTTCCGGGACGCACGCAGTTCAATTGTTTCGCAAATCGCTGGCCCATTGATCAGCTCCGAATTTCGTGGCCGAGCTGCAGTGTAGCTCCTGCTGAACGTTTTTTTTTCTGATGTCCACACTGTTGCCCACTTACTGCTGCGAATTTTGCGATTGCCATGGGGCTGGTGTGTGATTTTGGTTCGTGGCTTGCAATGGCAGGAAAGTATAATACCATCCTTTTGTTGTCCCGGGATCACTGGGCATCCGGTATAGGTTTTGGGCTTTACTTCTATGCTATTTTGGTGTGTAGCTGGTGGATGTTTTAGTTGGTAGGTTGGTCTGAGCAGGGCCAGTCCAAGGCCTTTTGTTTCCAGCTTGGTTAGGGCTTTTGCCTATGTGAACCACTGGCCGTGTAAACTTTTCTAAGGCCATAATCCCACTGGATCCTACTGGGTTGGCTGGTTCGTTTCAATTGTATGTTCTGCTGTTAAGGTTTAAGACAATGCAATCGAATCAACCCCGTTGACATCGGCTTCCTCAACTTGACCTCCTGTATATCTGTGGGGTTAATCATGAATGAAAGTGCCAGCTTCAGGATGGTTAACCATAGTGCCTCTACGCTCATCTTTGCCTAATCTGTCACAATTTTGCTATGCACCTCTTCACACTTATACTCTTTTTTCTGGTTTGTTATTGTGTGATGATGATGATGATGTGCTTGTTATCTGGACAGCACGGAGCAGATGTAAATGCTATCGACCATACAGGGCAAACAGCACTTCACTGGAGTGCAGTGCGTGGGCATATTCAAGTTGCAGAACTGCTTCTGAAAGAAGGAGCTAAGGTGGATGCTGCTGATTTATATGGATATCAGGTTTGTGTCTTAACTTATCTATTATACCCACAGCGCTTGTCAGCTCTAACGCTCGTATACTTATCTAATATATATCGGTTAGCTCACCTGAGGTTGACATGCGTGCGTGTATGTATTTGAGGAATATCAACACCGCTGGCATAGAATAAACAATGTATTATTAGTGGTACACAGGTTAAGAAATGGTGTAGCATTGCCGTCAGTCCTCTATAAGTTGATATAATAACCTCTGCCTCTTACCATAGTAATCGTTTTGGCAGGATAGATGTACAAGTACCAACCATTTTGTTCATATCGATTGTTATGTTTTTTTTTACTTCTTTGTGCAATCGATTTGTGCTCTTGTAGCATTCAATTTTGGTAACTCGGTTACATAACATTCCCTGCAATGCAAGTGCAATTTTGGAATAGAAACAACTGGTTTATATTAAACTTTAGACTCTGGTTTCTTACAAATGCCAGTCTGCAATATTGGTACTAACACTACTTATGTACTACTTAGGTATTTGTAGCTCATGGAATCTCCTGGTTTGACCATAAAAGCCTCAACAGAATAATAAGTCATTGTGTCAGTGTTAGCTTGTGGAATATTTTTCAGGGTTCCTTAATCAATTTACTGTAATGTCGCAGACCACACATGTTGCAGCACAGTATGGTCAGACAGCATTTCTTTATCACATTATTGCAAAATGGAATGCTGATCCTGATGTCCCTGACAATGATGGCAGAAGTCCTCTTCACTGGTTTGTACTTTTCCCCTTTTTTTTGACAAGTGCGCCCTTCTAAATATGTTTTCAAACATGACTGCATGCTGTCCCTAATGATGTGTCAATATATTCTTAAAATTTGTAGGGCTGCTTATAAGGGTTTTGCAGATTCCATACGTCTCCTTTTGTTTTTGGGCGCTTATAGGGGACGGCAAGATAAAGAAGGCATGTATTGAACTTCTTTACAGCCTTTCCTACCACCTGAATATGGATTACATCAACTTAGCCTATTGGAGAAGCGTGAGTTCTCCTTACTATTGTTTCTTTGGAGCGTAATATTCATTTCTGGTATAAAACGATTTCCGTAGGTTGTACTCCTTTACATTGGGCTGCCATTCGGGGGAATATGGAGTCGTGCACTGTGCTAGTTCAGGTTGGTAAGAAGGAGGACCTTATGGTGCAAGACAATACTGGGTTAACTCCAGCCCAACTTGCTGCTGATAAGAATCACCGGCAAGTTGCATTTTACCTTGTAAGTATTATGGACTGATAAATACTTTTTTGTAAAGATACTCGAGTAACTTTCTAGCATCTCAAGAGTCAATCTATCTTATTTATACTCTAATAGGTTTGTCAGTTAAACTGAATGAAATGCATTATTGATGGCTGTGTTTTGTTTGCGTAGTTGCACTTTGCACGTGTTCATCCCAGAGAATTATTTTACAGACCTGATTGCAAGTAGTTTCCAGTATTAGAGGAGTCAGTATGTTCCAAGGTCCCTGCTATTTTCCAATAGATTTTGTATAAGTTCCTGCTACCCAGCACTAATTCGTCCTTCTACTAAATAAGTGGATATCTGTGTTTGTACTTTGTAGAGTACACTTTTAGCAATACTGGCATGAATGGCTGAAGCAGAAAATGGTGACCACTACTCAAAGTGCTCATCTATACTGTATAGAATATACTTTTACCTATTGTCAGTCTAGATTATCTGGACTAGAGACTTACAGTTGTCATTAGTACCCTCATTGTAAGATTTGTCCCAGTACAGCAGGCCAATGCTAAAGATCGATTAAGATGGCTTGCTTGGTTTTATGCAGGGGAATGCTAGAAAAGTGCATGAAAGAGGATGTGGTGGGAACAGTTATTATGTGAAGCTATCAAAATTAGGACTTGCCCCTGTTCTTTGGTGTATTATTATTGGCTTAATTGTTGCATATATACATTCAGTTATCGCAGGTAATATTACTATCTTGACGCTCGCCAGATTCATTAGTTATCCGGAATATGATAATCATTTGTTTCCTTTGCAGGACAATACAACACTAATATGACGTTATTACTTGGCTTGTTTTCATGGTTGGGAGTTTTCCTTGCAATAGTTGGACTGGTTATGTTTTATAGATGTAGCAGGTAAATATTTGGTTATGGTACAGTAGCTAATAACTTGAAGGCTGATATAGCCATATAGGAGAATGCTAATATATTAATAATTGCCACCTTGAAGTCATATTCTTTTTCGAAAAATTGAGTTCTCATATATTATTCTCACATGTAAATGTAATACATAATAACTGTTTGCCGGGTTTGGAAAAGTAAGAATTCATTTCTTTATTGGAATACAGTGTTCGTACCATATGTGATTTTGACCATTTAAAATTCATTTCGACTTTTGGAGTGAGTATGAACATACTTTTTGTTATGCAGGAAAGATCCTGGTTACATCAACAAGAACATAAGAGACACACAAAGTCAAAGAGATGATGTAAGCTTGAGAGATTTGGGAAGCCATTGTGGCGCCCTATCAATATGTTAATCTCCTACTTCCTTATAGATTCTCACCTTTGGGAACTTGAAATATTGTTCTGTAGTAGAAAATATGCAATGTTAATCTTGTGTTTTCTCCTCTAGGAACCTTTGTTGAAGAGGGGTCTAGATAACCCAGAACTTCTGGCTGGCAATTGGTCTCAACTGTGTATTACTTGCAAAGTAAGTTATTTCCCTTCTTCATTGTGCGATCAGTAATCTAGTTTTATATATATTTTGCCTCAAATAATCGCTATTTCTGTTTTCAATAGATTGTTAGACCCATACGCTCAAAACACTGCTCTACATGTGATCGATGTGTTGAGCAATTCGATCATCACTGCCCTTGGGTATCAAATTGCATAGGAAAGGTACTCATTCAATCCCTTTTTGTATGTTAAACTTCCTTATTTGTAACCAAATAATACTTTTGTTCATAAATATATGACTTTTTAGAAAGCGTGCAGTCAAACTTGTCTAACTTTAATCTGTAGACTTTTTTTAGATTGTTAAGGGGAGATTAACATCATTAGATTTGTGATGAAAAAGACTTATAACACATTTTTTTTGCAATTGTTTTGCTAATATATGCCTACACAAACTAATGGTTGAAGATGCTATTGGAGACCGTGTCATTCACTAAAACGCAATGTCTTTTTTAACGAATAATAATTTATGATTAGAAAGATGAATGTTTCAACCAAACATCCTGATAACTAAACCTGGTATACGCACCCAAGCTGAGGCCGAATAGCTGTTCTGTCCTAGTTGAAGAATCACAATTTTGTTATTCCCTTTTGAATATTTGTGATATAAACTCTCAGTATTATAAGTTCTAAGCAACAAGTGGTTCCAATTGCAGAAGAACAAATGGGAGTTCTTTATGTTTCTTATCCTAGAAGTCTCTGCGATGATCATTACTGGTGTTACGGCCATCATAAGTATGTAGCCATCTTTTTTCTTTTGCCTTTACAGTTTGTAGCACAGAAGATTTCCTAACCTTCGTTATTTTCGCAACGGCAGGAATCGTAGGAGATCCAGCCTCTCCAGCATCATTTGGTGGATGGCTTGACTATTCAGCTACAAACCATCCTTGGGTGGTGTCTTTTCTTGTAATGGATCTCTTCCTTTTCTTTGGTGTTATAACTCTAACATTAGTTCAAGCGTCACAGGTAGGAACCATGCCAATTTTTTATCTTTTCGTATCTTTGATTATGGGTGTGTTTGGTTTGTGCCCAAGATTGCCCTACCAAAATATTGGCTAAATTTTGGTTGAACTATTCCTTACCCACAAGTTAAGCCAACATTGGCTAAAAAAATGAACTAGAATTGGTAGTGGAACATTGGCAAAGCCAAAAAATTGGCAACTATCCAAATAAGAACCTATCTTTTGGTTATGACCAAAAAATTGGTAGAGTATGCTTTGGTAGCAATCCAAGGCCTAGATTGAATCCATGTTAGCAGAAGCACTTGATACAAGTTAATGAGTACAAACAAGTCTCTTACGCTTTTTTTCTTTTGCTTGTGAAATGTGCAACAGTGTTCATCAAGTAAGGATGTGTTTCCTGCCATGAGCAATCAATTGTTTGATCATTTAGACTCCATTTAAGTATCTAACAATACCTTTTTTGCATCCTTTTGTCACTGGCACAGCGTGGATGTAGTTTCTAAACCATGTGCCGCAATCTTTGACGAACATCTATGTGCCATTTCATTGTTTTACCCATTTGTACATTGTTACATATTATGCTTCCTGTGCCAAGTGCCACCTGTACTTTGTTTGCATTTCCCATAGTCTAGCACTGAGATCAACACAGATGTATTCTGTTTATGCATATGCTTGTGCCTACATATGATTATAGAGGTTATAATTTCTGCGTACGATATGATTCATCATATTTTTCATTGTTACCGTGTTCCATTTTTCATACTCAAAATGATTGGTCTTATTTTTCTGTTTGCCTTTATCCCGCACTCTTCTCCATGTGTCGATCATTTCTTGCTTCCTGCTTTGCAGATATCCGGAAATATAACAACAAATGAGATGGCAAATGCCCTGAGGTACAGTTATCTCAGAGGCCCAGGTGGTCGGTTCAGAAATCCATTTGACCACGGGGTGCGTAGGAACTGTTCTGACTTCTTCCTGAAGGGGTACAATGAGGATATTGAGAAGGTAGAACAGACATTGCATCCTGATGAGGAAATGGCAACGATTCAAATGACAAGAAGTGCAGTCCCGCAGAATGGTGAGAGCATGCCACTTCATGGTAATGGCGCTGACCAATGTTGTGCTGATTCACAAGCCAACTCGAAATCTCATCGCCATGTCAGTTCATCTAAATGTTGCAATCACAGTAAGAAGGCTGACAAGACCCCTTTGGGCCTAGGGTTGGGCCTTGGACGAAACAACCCCGCTACCCGTTATGCACGGAATCTTCTCCCCTTGTGACTCATCTGGAGAGTGGTCTCTTATTCCCTTGTGATTCAGTACGATAAGGCAATTGCATTCTTATTTTAGCTGCATGTGTTACACAACCACAGAAATTTTGGCGGGCTATCTCTTCATCTGAAATTCTTCGCTTCAGTCTGGCTGTACTGATATCGTCTGGGTGGTCGATGGGTAGACGCAGAGTCACAGATTCACTGAGTACTAAACTGGCAAGAGTACAAAGGAGATTGAATCTGTATCAGAGCTCCACGCGACAGTAAAATTCTGATGGCACAAGATCTTTTTTTTTGCGTGTGCAGAAGTGGACCAGTGTACAATGTCTGACATTTTGTGTGTACATGAAAGGTTGCTAGTTCAGATGCTGCTGATTCTAAAAAGAAGAAATTCAGATGTTGTCTTTTTCTGGAAAATACAGTTGTACATTGGAAGAGTTGTAAATGACAAAGTAACCTAATTCTGCCACATGGTTTTTCCTTTTTTTTTTTTCTTTTTTTTATTGTTGCTCTGCTGAGAGAAATATAGAGGTCTTATTGGACTCAAATTGCTGGCTTCGTAGTCATTACCAGTTTTTCATGCAACACAAGAAATGAATTCGTGTGAGTGCTATATAGGAATATTTGATGAGATGATATGATCTGTATTCCTGTGATCTTCGTCCTGTCTCTGTAGTAAACGGGTTGGTTTGGATCGAAGGCAGTTTGAGGCGAAATGTTTACAGTATGCTCTTGGCAAAAGTACCTCAACTTACTATACCATGCATAGTATGGTGTGCTGCCGCCTCCCTTGCTCCCAAGTCTTGGAAGTGCAACCAAAAAGTGGGGAAACATTATAATCTTTTAGTGAATTTATATGAAGTACTGTAGAATATTTCACCATCGTGTAGGGTTTTATCCTTGAAACCCCAATCGTATTGAGAAATGAAGTCCAATATTCCACTTCCCAAAGCATCCATAATTCCCTTTGCTTGGAAAATTCTCCAAAACTTCCCAGAGACTACTCTACACATGTATAATCCACTTATTCAAAAATATTGCAATGCCAATGCAATATTTCCAGCAAAAAATATTTGTTTCCTATCCTTTTTGACAATGTATTTCTATATATGCCTCTACATCTCTAAATATCATCAATTTTTTTGGAGACGGTCCTTATCTCAATATATTTACCCCTATAAATGTTTTGACCCCGCTTGAACATCCTAGCCCTATGTTTCTTGCACAAAGGGCCATTTTTGTACCTTCGATACAAACCTCCACCTACATCAATCCAAAAAGCACCAACTCTTGCTGCAATGTTCATCACCCCCATGTTGACATCCAATGCAAAGGTCAACCCGACTTGGCATAGTGAAAACACAATTGGCATTGACCAAATACTTGTGGCCATTTTTGCACTTAAGTTCAAATTATCACCTACAGTTGTCCAAGTGTCACCAAACATGGTAGACCCACTCCCCACATCTATCTTACCATCTGGTAGAAACCTTTGGATTAATCAGGATCGAGGAATATCTTTGGAGAAACTTTGCATTACCAAGTTTGTGTGATCCAATCAGCATGGTCTACCTTGGGTTAAAGCTGATATGAGTCATATAAACAAATTGACTTCCTCATTTCAAGCCTAGTGATGGTTCGTTCCGGTGGAGGGACTGTCTAAAGCTTTTGCCTATGTATCAAAACATTTGCCTCCTGCCAAGTTAAACAAGGCAATACAACTTTATTTTGGAAAGATGCTTGGTCAGATTTTGATCCTCAAACACTATGGCCTCATGTCTTCTCTTTTGTGCTGGATGAAAATATTTCTGTGCAACAAATGATTAAATAGAGGAGCATCTCTTCCACTTGCCACTTTCAGAGCAAGGCTTTCAGGAACTAGCTGAATTGCAACAAGTTGTGCAGGCTACAGACACTGATGTATGGAAATATTTTCAAGGGCCGGTTCATGCTTCTCCTTCCTTTACGTGCTATGGGACACTTGCTGTCGCAGGAAGCACAAAGTGTTTCGTTGGTATTTTCATCATAACAGACTGAAGACCAGAGATCTGCTTCAACTTTTTTTTGAGAAATCAACGGGGGGCGATTTGCCCACCTGAACTCATATTTCATCAAAAAGACAGTAGTACAAGGAGCGACACCAGGGAGGGCTGCAACCAGCACTCCTGGGTCTGGGGCGGCATACCGTGTCCAGGACAGGGGGGGGGGGGGGGGATACAAGGGGGGGGGGATCTGGAGAAGCTAGGAGATGGACTAGCACCAGGCCAACATGGGGCCCGTGTCAACTCTAGCAGAGGCACATACGACCCATAAGCGTAGGTGGTCAACGACCATAGCTATCACCCGGGCAGTAGACATGAGACCCGCGTCAAAGACCATCCTGTTTCGGGACTTCCAAATGGACCATAGGAGAGCAAGGATGGCAGTGTTCCGCGCCCTCTTGTGCATCTGTGGCATGTGGCAGATCTCCAGAGAGGCCATTGAGGAGAGCTGGTAAGTCATCACCATCGTGGGGACGCCCCGAGGGAGAGACGATGTTCCACAAAGGCCGGAGGTGGGGGCAGCAAACGAATAAGTGCACGACGCTTTCTGTATTGCCCGGGCAAAATGGACAGTCGGGGGAGGGCACACAGCCGAGGCGATGCAGCAGCGCACGTGTGAGATCTGCTTCAATTAATCCTAATTGTGCTTTCATTATGTGTGGTTCAGCTCACTTAGAAACCAGAGACCATCTTTTCTTCCACTACACCTTTGCTACTTGATGTTGGTCGGTGGTCCTCTATCTTCAGATGTTTATGCAGTCTCTCAAATCTTTCTTCTAGCAGCTTTTCTCAAGGAGGTTTTTATCTTAGCACCCTGAGCAATTTGGACTACTCGTATTGATAATATTTTCAAACAATAAGAAGTTTAATGGGCAACTTGCCTTGCCTGGGTTATCCGCATGGTCGATCGGAAGAAGCTGATTCAAAAATCTCGGAAGAAGCTGAGCATCCCGGGCCCTTCCCGTTCGCCAGCCTCACCTGCAGCTTCATGGACGTCGCCGACCGCCGCCTGCTCGCGCGCGCGCTGGTTCCAGATCCTCGCCACCAAGGGCGCGCGTCGACGAGCTCGTCTTCGTCAACCGCCCCTGGACCCTCCGCGGCCTGCGCCTCCCTTCCTCGCTCTTCAGCTGCGCCTCCCTCTGCCGGCTCTACATCGGCGCCTGGATGTTCCCCGACACCGCCGCCCTCCCGCGCGGCGTGGGCTTCCCCAACCTTCATCGGCTCGTCCTTGCCTGCGTCGCCATGGAGGACAAGGACCTGGAGTTCGTGCTCGCCGTCAGCCCCGTTCTGGAGATCCTCACGGTCACCGGAAGCGTTACCCCGTTGCGCGCCCGTCTCACCAACCACATCCTACGGTCCGCGCAGTTCTGCTTGTCCATCCTGGAGGAGGTCGCCGTGGTGGACGCCCCAAGCCTGGAGCGTCTCTTCCTCTGGAGAAATTGGATCGAGCGCCGCCGCGTGAACCAAACCAGCACTGCACTCAAGATTGGACATGCCCCTAAGCTGCGCGTGCTGGGATACCTGGAGCCAGGAGTGCACGTGCTGCAGATCGGCAACACCGTCATCAAGGTACGATGCATCGCCATGTCCACTCACATCTCAGATTGCATTTCTTTTTCATGATATGGACGGAACAAGGTTCTAAACGAGTCAAATGCTTACATCTAACAATGTTCTAAAACTCAGTTTACTCAGTCAAGTAGTCAGAGTAGGTGCGGCACCAGTAAGATTAGCACAGAACGAGTAATTAACAGGATAAGCCAAAGATTAGCAAAGCTCCCGATTTACCATTACATGATTGATTATAATAATCTTGCTCAAGTTTCGATCCTTCTTCAATTAATGCTTCCTTCCAGCTGAAAATTTGCATCATTGACATACAGTTATCTATATCTTTCATCAGGTGACCTCACTTTTCATGCTACTAGGACCAAACTAATGTGTTCTCACTTTTGAACCTCTAGCATACATCCAAACAGTATAATCGTTTTGATTCTATTAGAAATGTATAGTATATAAGATTATAAGAACGCCATTAAGGTATTCTACTTGTCTCTTGGGAGGTAAGATGATTATAGAAACTTAGCATTAATTTATCAAGCGTAAGTTACCATATATTAGGGATTCTTATGATTTCCCCTATTAGCTGGTGACTTCTCTTGTCTTTTACGGGTGTAAAAATATAGTTGCTAAAGTGTACATTACATACATTAACATTTCGATGCTTACTTCTTCTATCAATGAACAGTTGCCTAAAATTTCGATGCTTGCTAAAGTGTACATAACATGCATCTCCTTACATATTCTCATGAAGCGTTTGACTTAAAAAAAAACTGTATGCCTGTGCTTCAAAGTTAACATACAGTATCTATATATGCGTTACTAATGAACATTTTATCTTATTTTTTTTATATTGATCGCTTTTGTGGTACCACTGAATTGGAGTACATAGTGAGATTGTCTTGAAAAAGCATGTTATCATCACACTATTCTAATTATTTTTATTTTGCTTTGACTTTCCTTTCTCTGAATACTTTTTAGTTTTTGGAGATGTTTGAATTCCAGATATTTGTTTTGGTGAACTTTAGTTTAATGGTTTCTAATTTTTAAGAATCTAAAACCAGTAAATTTTGTGCTTACATTTAGTCATTCTAGGTTTTTATTTGGTATGGCAATGCTAGTAGTGTATCTTCCAGAGGTTAATAAAATATACATCTTTTCATATTTAGTCCTTGTGTTAAATTCACACTGCTTGTTTACACCTGAATGATATTTTTGAACTCTTACCTTTACATGGTAACCAGCGGATCTGCAAAATTAGTGGCATGTGCCAAAAAAAACCTATATTAATCTGTTATTCTAAATAGACAAATCGAGTAAAAGGCCGAGTAGTCGATCACCGTATAATCACTACATGGTAGGCTAGCAAGGTGACCGAGCAAATAACCTTGCCAAATTTTAGAAAAAATCGATGCCAATTGTGTGTGTGTGTGTGTGTGTGTGTCTGTGTGTGTTTGTTTGATTGATTTTTGGTCTTCTGGTGCATTGAAGGCTGGAACAAAGGCGAGCACAAACACCACTGTGTCAAGCGTCCAGATGTTGGCTGTGCAACTGCAATTTGGAGTCCATAGTGAAGTCAAGATGCTTCCCAGCTTCCTCAGATGCTTTCCTAGTGTTGATACATTGGTTGTCGAGGTAACACCCCCTCGCGTCGCCCTTTCTGGCATTCAGATCATCATCACTATATTGCATAAGATTGCCGCTGTATTATCACCGCTATGTGCAGCTGAATTGTTTGCTGATTTCAATTGCAGTCTCAGGTACTTGGTGAACCCACTAGCAACCTTAGTCTGAAGATCTGGCAGGAGACAAGTCCTATTGAGTGTGTCCAGTCGCACCTCAAGATTTTGTCTTTCCATGAGGTACAAGGCAACCGCGAAGAGTTTGATTTTCTCATGTTCATCGCGGAGAATGCACAAAATCTAGAGAGAATGTTCATCGTGATGAAAAATGACCTAACTTACCGTGAGAGTCAAGTGGTGGTTGCTGGACTGGGGGCCCTTTGTTGTGCTAATTGGGCTAACAGAGACTGCAAAGTGCAGTTAAAGGGCAGTTGCTATCCTATAGGAGGTGGTTCTTGGAGCCTAGAAGCGGGATCAGATTTGTCAGTTGATGATCCTTTTGAGGCCTTCCCTGAAGACTAGGCGCTGTCCTGTGTCGTGTTGCAGTATCCAGTCTAGGCACTGGTTCGGGAATTGGAATGTGTTCTCAGAAGATTTGATAGAGTTGCATTTTGGTGGCGGAGTTATGTTGGACAGAGTTCTACTTTTTTTTTTGAATTTTCAATATATATATATATAAACCCGAGCTAACAAGCCGCCTCATTAAAAACCTTCCGGTCCCCTTAGGTACTCTGGCAAGGAAAAGAGTGCGGAAGAAACTTGCTGCTCCACACAGTTACATCATTTAGGAGGGCAGGGAGAATAAAACTTACTAAAACTATTCCGTGCAACAGCATTAGTCTCCCTCCTGCAATGTGAAAACTCCACATTTCCAATACTTGCAACTTGCTCAAATATATCAGCATAAATGGCCGTTGCATCATTCTATATTCTTTCTTCCCCTATGCAAAATTGGATTACTTCGACTGAATCAGACTCAACTTCCACAGAATTACATCCCATACAGTTCACCAGTACAAGGCCATGCAACAATGCCATCGCCTCAGCCATTGCCATCGAACTCACATGCGGTATAAATGCCGAAGAGGCCGCCACAAAGTTTCCTTGACCATCACGCAGAATTGCACTAGAGGCACCTGCATGTTCTCCGTCCAAAAAAGCCGTATCCACATTCAATTTTAGATTCCGAGCTAGAGGTCTTGACTATATATGCTTCTTAGCAGAATTCGCTGGGAGAGAAGATCTTCCTGCGTTCGCCGTAATCACCCTAATCGAGTTCACACAATGTCGAACAAGAGGGACCTTCTCACCATGGGTTTGCCAGCGACGAAGCCACCAAATGTACCAGCTTCCAACCGCAATCAACTCTGGAATCTTCAGGGCATCGAAACCTGGAGCCGAGGCCAGGGGAAGCTTGAGAATGGTCTCAAGGACTTGAGGTCCCGAGTTACTAGCAGCCATGGCCATCTCAATCACATCCGCAACACCGATAGCCTCACAAATCAGAGCAGCACACTGGCATATGAAAACCATGTGAAGGATGTCCTCTGATTCCTGGTCACAGATCAGACAAGTATCTGAAGTAGCAATATGTCTACTAAACAAAATAGCCTTTAGGGGAATGACACCATGCATAATACGCCAACGGTGAATTTTAACTTTAGCTGGGACTGCTAACTTCCATAATATCTTCCACGTAGGATTATCAAGAGATGTACCAGAAATAAGAGATCGATAGGTGACTCCATTAAATTGGTGCCGCCACTCAATATGGTACGCAGACCGAACTGAGAACATCCCGTTCCTGGTACCATGCCATGAAATAAAGTCATCGAACGCACCTGTATGTAGAGGAATCTGCAATATCCGAGATACATCTAGAGGATTGAAAATACTCTCAATAAGGTCACGATCCCAATCACCAGAAGTTGAATCAATTAACTCCTCAACTTTAGAAAGAATGCAATCGCCTCGAGGGGTAAGAATTCTGCGGTCCGGGTTTGTAGGAATCCAACAATCCCGCCAGATATCAATTCTATCACCATTTCCCACCCTCCATATACATTCCCTTTTGAAAGACTGAATACCAGCAACTATGCTTTGCCATGTGAAAGATGATCCCGATTTCGTCCCAGCTTTAAGAACATCACCATGTGGGTAATACTTAGCCCGGAGAATTCTGGCACACGGAGAATTTGGTTCATCAATCAACCTCCACACTTGTTTAGACATCATAGCTAGGTTAAAAGAGTGTAGGTCACATCTTCCACCACGAGTACCAGTGCATTTTTTTACTTTGATCATTGTCACCCCACCAAAATTGAGCTATTATATCAGTAATCATTTTGCAGACCTTCTTTGGGATCAAGAAAACCGACATAGCATAAATAGATATAGATTGAGCCACAGTTTTTATCAAAATTTCCTTTCCTCCAATAGAAAGTTGTTTTTTCCCTTCCATCCTTTAATCAATTGAAGTACTCTCGCAACCAAATGTAAGAAGTAGTCACTTCTATCAATTCCAACCAGAGCTGGGAGACCAAGGTACTTATCAGACAGTGCCTCAGTATTAATATTTAAGGTGTTGCAAACTTGAACCCTGACATCCACATGAGTATTAGGGCTAAAGAAAATACTAGATTTTTCCACACTTACAAACTAACCCGAATTTGCACAATAGGACTCAAGAACTTGCTGTAAGGAGATTGAATTGTTCAAATATGCTTTCAAGAGGATCAAAAAATCATCAGCAAATAGTAGGTGTGATACTAATGGTGCACCCCTGCACACTTTTACCCCTTCAATGCCACCAATCTCTTCAACATGCAACAAAGAACTTGATAAACCTTCCGCACAAAGAAGGAACAAGTAAGGAGACAATGGATCCCCTTGCCTAATACCTCTAGTTGGAACAAAGCCATCAGTCAGTTGGGAATTGAACTGAACAGAGTAGGAAACAGATGTTACACATGCCATAACCAGATCAATCCACTCCTGATGGAACCCAAGCCTCATCATCATCTTTCTCAGAAAATCCCATTCCACTCTATCATATGCTTTATGCATATCCAATTTAACTGCACACAGACCAGTCTTTCCCTCTCTTTTATTCTTGATTTTGTGAACACACTCATATGCCACCAACACATTGTCAGTAATTAATCTTCCTGGGACAAACGCGCTTTGTGTTGGGGAAATGATCTCAGGCAGAATTAACTTCAATCTTGCAGCCAAAATTTTCGAGAATATTTTATAAACCACATTACATAAAGAAATCAGCCTGAATTGGGAAACCTCCTCTAGATTATCAACTTCCGGAATAAGAACAACTACTGTTTCGTTGCATCCCTCCAGAATTGATTTATCATTAACTGACTTCTGAACTGCAGATGTAATGTCATGACCCACTAAGTGCCAAAACTTTTTATGAAACATGGCATGAAGACCATCCGGTCTAGGTGCTTTTAGATCACCAATAGATAACACCGCTTTTTTTCACATCTTCAACGGTGAAAGGAGCAATCAGATCCTCATTCATCTGTTGGGTTACTTTAGGAGAGATCCTTTCTAGAAATGCTGGTTCAATAACATTGTTCTCCGTGGAGAAGATATTAGAAAAGTAACTTAGAATAACCGGATTTAAACTGTCATTACCTTCCACGAAGTCACCATTGGAATTTTTCATTTTTTTAATTGTATTCATTTTCTTCTGTGCCGTAGCAAAACTGTGAAAGTAAGAGGTATTTCGGTCACCATTTTGTAACCAATTTGCTCTTGAACGTTGGTTCCATCTAATCTCCTCTTGCTCCAAATGCTTCTCAAACAATCCTGCAATTTCATGTTTTTTACGGTCACTATCTGGGTTAATGGGCCCACGCATCACCGATTCCAATTATCTCTGGGCCGCGCGCAACCTCTTCTTGGGCCCCACAGCACCCTCTGATCCCATGCATGTAGCCCAGCATACATTGCCTTCAAGCGTTGGAGTACGTCGATCGGGTTTGTAGCTCCTGCCGCCGCCTCCCTGATACGTCGCAAATGTATCTATAATTTTTGATGCTCCATGCTTGTTTTACACCAATTTCTATATGTGTTGTTTACACTTTGTTGCACTTTTATACATTTTCCGGCACTAACCTATTAACATAACAAGATGCCATAGTGCCAGTTCTCTTTTTTCTGTTGTTTTGTACTTCAAAAAAGTTGTACAAGAAATATTCTCAGAATTGGACGAAACAAAAGCGGAAGATCTTATTTTACCGTAACGAAGACGAAGTCCGAAGGAGAGATGAAGGGGCGCCACAAGGGGCTAGACTATGCCTTGGCGCGGCCCAGACCCTGGCCGCGCCAAGGGGTGGTGTGGGCCCCCCAGGCGTCTACCGACCTCGTCCCTTCGCCTATTTATTCACGATCTCAGGAAAAACCTAAATACCCGAGCCTCCATCCACGAAAAGTTTCATTGCGGCCGCCATCGCGGATCCTAGCTCGGGAGGGTTCTGAAGCTCTTCCCGGCACCCTGCCGAAGAGGGAGATCATCACCGAAGGCCTCTACATCGCCATGCCCGCCTCCGAAGTGATGCTTGAGTAGTTCATCCCTGGACTACGGGTCCATAGCAGTAGCTAGATGGTTGTCTTCTCCAATTTGTGCCTCATGTTTAGATCTTGTGAGTTGCCTATCATGATCTAGATCATCTTTATGTAATGCTACATGTTGTGTTTGTTGGGATCCGATGAACATTGAATACTATGTTAAGATCGATTATATATTTATGATATGTTATTCGTGATCTTGCATGCTCTTCGTTGCTAGCAGATGTTTTGACCAAGTAAATACTTGTAACTCCAAGAGGTAGTATTTATGCTCGATAGTAGGTTCATGCCTCTAGTTTTCTGGAAGAGTGACAATAACTTCTAAGATTGTAGATGTGCTGTTGCTACTAGGAAAACAACAATGCTTTGTCTAAGGATAATTCTATTGTTTACTTTACACACATTGCTTAATGCGATAATCTGTTGCTTGCAACTTAATACTGGAAGGGGTTCGGACGATAACTTGAAGGTGAATTATTAGTCATAGACGCAATTGGATTACGGTCTATGTATTATGTTGTAATGCCCGAGTGAATCTCATAGTAATCATCTTGTCATATATGGTCTTTATTCTGTCAATTGCTCAGATATAATTTGTTCACCCAACATGTTATTTATCTTTATAGAGAGACACCTCTAGTGAACTGTGGACCCCGGTCCTTTCTTTTACACTGACAAAATCATCTTGTTCTGTTTACTTACTGCGAACACTGTTCTCTTTAATTTCACTGCAAACAAACATCATCTTTTCACACTATACGGTTAATCCTTTGTTTTCAACAAAACCGATGAGATTGACAACCTCACCGTAAGTTGGGGTAAAGTATTTTGGTTGTGTTGTGTGCAGATTCCACATTGTTGCTGACGCTGGTAGTGCGTCCTGCCACAAGTCATCTAGAAACACCTTCAGAAATCACGCCTTTCTCCTACTGGTCGATTAAAGCTTGGTTTCTTACTCCCTCTCTCACAGTTTATTAGGCATACGCGTACCCCTAGGTCGCAAATTTGATCAAGTTAGCATTAGTTATATGTTACAAAAATTATATCATTAGATAGTTTAGATGTTCTATTTTATAATAATATGATTTTTACATTATATAATTTAAATTATATAGGTCAAATTGACGACCTAGGGATACGGGGAAGACTAGTAAACTGAGACGGAAGGAGTACTGAGGCAAAACTTGCTACTGTGCTCATCATACCTTCCTCTTGGGGTTCCCCAACACTGTGCAATCTGCGCTCATCACTCCCATTCTTCCTTAACAACCTCTCCAAAATTCTCCTCCCTGAACCATTTTTCTTGAAAATTATTATGTTTAGGCATTTGAGTTGAGTTCAGGATGTATAGTATTCTGTATCAAGCAAAGGAGGTGTATGATCCGAGTGACTATACTCCAGATGGATCACAACCGCATCTGTATGCATTTGGCTCCAACTCAGGTTCCCCACTGCTCTGTTCAATCTCGATCTCATGTTACCTCTGTTCCAAGTAAACATATCTCCAACATAACCCAAATCACTGAGATCACAATTATCCAGGGCCCTATGGAAATCCTGGATGTACCTTGGGGGTCGTTGACGCCCATCTTCCTTCTCATAGTCAAACATAATTTCATTAAGATCACCCATAACAATCCATGGAAAATTATTTTTGATGTATTGACCTCATTATGTTCCAAGTTTTGTACTTTTCCTCCCATTTAAATTCACCATACATTCCAGTAAATCTCCAAAAAAAATTGGCATCCTTCCTCTATACAGACATCAATGAAATTTGGCCCCGCCCTTATTTGGTAGATATTGACCTCTTTCCTCCAGAATATAAGAATACCTCCACGTCTTCCATCACTATCCTGAACGATCTTAAAGTTCATCTTTGCTCTCCTCCTAAGACATTCTGCCGGATAAACATCGAGGTGGGTCTCCGACAAGAACACCACGTCTGGGTTATGACGCCTCAAGACATCAAGAAGCGCTCGAACTACCGCGGCATTACCCAACCCGTGGCAGTTCCAATATAATATTTTCATTGCAACCGAACAGGTTCCTCACGGGAACCCTCCGATCCGAATGAAGTGGAGTCAGCTCCGTCCTTCTTTGGTCGTTTCTTCCTATCTTTGTCAACCTCTCCAACCATAGCCTCAGCTAGAGAAATCCCCTCAGCAGCTACAACCCCTTCCATGTTGTTGTTTGCCACTATGGTACCGGTTTCATCTTCAACGATTTCTTTCCCATCAAGGTCTAGAGCCCTTTTGGCAAGCGGGTTTGTAAGATTAGCTTTTTCTAGGTCCATATCATTCAGTTTCCACGGGCTAGTAGCCGTATCTTTTGAAAGTGCATGGAGCCCCCATGTGTGGTTTTGGTAATTAATGACAATCCCTATGGACTAATGTTTGCGTTGAGTTATATTTGTAGGTGTTGTCCATAGGCAATGCTTGAACCATATGTTGGCTTCAAGGTTGCAATAAGGAGAAAATGATGAAGGATATCAAGTGTCAAGTATGTCTTGAAGATGAAGATGAAGTGAGCCCTCAAGTTGCTTCAAGACATCAACATGAAGAAATGAAATTGATGAAGGATATCAAGTGTCAAGTATGTCTTGAAGATGAAGATGAAGTGAGCCCTCAAATTAATTCAAGACATCAACATGATGAAGAATGAAGAAATGAAGTGCAAGTTCAAGATGAGCCAACTCGAAGAGATCATATGCTTGAAGCTTGCCATGAAGAAATGAAGTGCAAGTTCAAGGTGAGCCATCTCAAAGAGATCATTTGCATGAAGCATGCTCTCCATATAGTGTTCATGGATATGTGAAGATGCACCGAAGAAGCTCTCCCATGATGGATTATGGGGGAGCAATCCACAAGACTTTGTCAAGCAAGCACAATCAAGAAAGGCGTTCCATCTTGTTGCGGTCAAGATCGTCATCATCGAGATCAAGTGGAATGCGCAAGTATAAGATTTGCTCTTGATAGGGTTTCTTTCTCACCGGTCTCATAGCGTAGTTGGAGACCGGTTTATAGTTTAGTTGCCGTACTATCAAGAGGGCTCTCGAGTGAGTAACTCGATCGTATCGTTTGGAGAGAGCTCAAACCTTTCCATCCTTGCATCATCTTTCTTGGTTGTTATTTGGATATTATCCATGTGATGTTTTAGAGCTTGTGCTTATTCTCATGGCAAGCTCCAGTTTATCAAAAACGGATTTTGCATTGATCACTTGTTGCGTTTTCGAGTTTGGTGATTTTCTCGGTTTCTCGTGTTGAGGTGTTGCACCTCTAAAAATAATAGAAAATCATCCCCCACTAGTTGGGTAAGCTCTTGTCGTTCTCTTTCCAACAAAATTGGTTTCACTCAATTTGGAGCTACCAATCTTAAGTTTTGGATTTTACAAGGTAGCAGGTCTATATCACCAGGCCGGATTTTCCGGGACGGATATTTGAAAAATATCCGGCCCCTGAAAATCGGCTAAGCACTTCTGGCGAAGTGGCTCAGTGATACCCTGGATAGGTGATGTCTACTCACGCTTCTTTTCCTGTAGACAGTGTTGGGCCTCCAAGAGCAGAGGTTTGTAGAACAGCAGCAAGTTTTCCCTTAAGTGGATCACCCAAGGTTTATCGAACTCAGGGAGGAAGAGGTCAAAGATATCCCTCTCAAGCTATCCCTCTCAAGCAACCCTGCAATCACGATACAAGAAGTCTCCTGTGTCCCCAACACACCTAATACACTTATCAGATGTATAGGTGCACTAGTTCGGCGAAGAGATAGTGAAATACAAGTAGTATGGATGTATATGAGTGGTAATAGTAATCTGAATAAAATATGGCAGCGAGTAAACATGCAACAGTAACGATAAGTAAGCGGTGTTTGCGGTATTGGAAATAAGGCCTAGGGATCATACTTTCACTAGTGGACACTCTCAACATTGATCGCATAATAAATAATAACTTCTCTCATTTGTGCTACATACACTCTTTTGTTGGATGACAAACACCATTCGTTGTGTAGGGCTACAAGAGCTCCCTCAAGCCGGAGTTAACAAGCGCCACAACATTCAGCATTCATATTTAAGTAACCTTAGAGCATAATAGATCTTTGCAAAACAAACCGAGTACTAACATAGCATACACACTGCCACCATTACACTATGAAAGGGGGAATAGATCACATCAATACTATCATAGCGATAATCAACTCCATAACCTACAAGAGATTATGATCATAATCTACGACAAGAACCACACGATGCACACACTGGTCACCATTACACCATGCAGGAGGAATAGACTACTTCAATAACATCACATGAGTAGCACATAGACTAGTAGCGATACAAAGCTCATCATATAGATCTCAATCATGTAAGGCAGCTCATAAGATCATTGTATTGGAGTACAGAGAGAGATTAACCACATAGCTACCGGTACAACCCTTAGCCTCGAGGGAGAACTACTCTCTCCTCATCATGGGAGCAGCAGCGTTGATGGAGATGGCGGTGGTGTCGATGGAGAAGCCTTCCGGGGGCACTTCCCCGTCCCGGCGGCGTGCCGGAACAGAGACTCCTGTCCCCCAGATCTTGGCTTCGCGATGGCTGCGGCTCTGGAACTTTTCTCGTATCGTGGCTTATTCGTATCGAAGATTTAGGTCAGGGGCTTTATATAGGCGGAAGGGCAGCCTCGGAGGGGACCTGGGGCCACCAGACCATAGGGGGGCGCGCCCAGGCCCTAGGCCGTGCCGCCTGGTGGTGTGGCCCCCTGGCTCGTCTCCGACTCTTCTTTGATGTTCTGGAAGCTCCCGGGAAAAATAAGATCTTGGGCGTTGATTTCGTCCAATTCCGAGAATATTTCCTTACTAGGATTTCTGAAACCAAAAACAGCAGAAAACAGCAACTGGCGCTTCGGCATCTCGTCAATAAGTTAGTTCCGGAAAATGCATCAAAACGACATAAAGTGTGAACAAAACATGTAGGTATTGTCATAAAACAAGCATGGAACATCAGAAATTATAGATACGTTGGAGACGTATCAAGCATCCCCAAGCTTAGTTCCTACTCGCCCTCGAGTAGGTAAACGATAACAAGAATAATTTCTGAAGTGACATGCTACCAACATAACCTTGATCAACATTATTGTAAAGCATATGACATGAATGAAGTGATTCAAAGCAATGATCTATAGTTTGCTAAGAAATAGATAACATATAGCAAAACTTTTCATGAATAGTACTTTCAAGACAAGCATCAATAAGACTTGCATAAGAGTTAACTCATAAAGCAATAAATTCTTAGTAAAGAGCTTTGAAACAACACAAAGGAAGATATAAGTTTCAGCGGTTTGCTTTCAACTTCAACATGTATATCTCATGGATAATTGTCAACACAAAGTAATATAACAAGTGCAATAGGTAAACATGTAAGAATCAATGCACACAGTTTACACAAGTGTTTGCTTCTAATATGGAAGGAAATTGGTAAACTGACTCAACAATAAAGTAAAAGATAGTCCCTTCGCAGAGGGAAGCAGGGATTAAATCATGTGCTAGAGCTTTTCAAGTTTTGAAATCATATAGAGAGCATAAAAGTAAAATTTTGAGAGGTGTTTGTTGTTGTCAACGAATGGTAATGGGTACTCTAACTACCTTATCAACCAGACTTTCAAGAGCGGCTCCCATGAAGGACGTTATCTCTACCAGCAAGGTAGATCATCCCTCTTCTCTTTTGTTTACACATGTACTTTAGTTTTATTTATTAGATGACACTCCCCCAACCTTTGCTTACACAAGACATGGCTAACCGAATCCTCGGGTGCCTTCCAACATTCACATACCATGGAGGAGTGTCTATTTGCAAATTTAAGTTGCTTACTGAAAGATCAGGGAAAAACATGTGAAGAGAATTATTAATGCAAGTTAATTAATTGGGGCTGGGAACCCCATTGCCAGCTCTTTTTTCAAAATTATTGGATAAGCGGATGAGCCACTAGTCCATTGTGAAAGTCTGTCAGAAGTAAATGACAAGATCGAAAGATAAAACACCACATACTTCCTCATGAGCTATAAAACATTGACACAAATAAGAGATAATAACTTTTGAATTGTTTAAAGGTAGCACATGAAGTATTTACTTGGAATGGCAGGAAATACCACATAGTAGGTAGATATGGTGGACACAAATGGCATGGGTTTTGGCTCAAGGTGTTTGGATGCACGAGAAGCATTTCCTCTCAGTACAAGGCTTTGGCTAGCAAGGTTGTTTGAAGCAAACACAAGTATGAACTGGTACAGCAAAACTTACATAAGAACATATTGCAAGCATTATAAGACTCTACACTGTCTTCCTTATTGCTCAAACACTTTTACCAGAAAATATCTAGACCTTAGAGAGACCAATCATGCAAACCAAATTTCAACAAGCTCTACAGTAGTTCTCCACTACTAGATTTAAACTACATGATGCAAGAGCTTAAACATGATCTATGAGAGTTCAAAACAATTGCCAAGTATCAAATTATTCAAGACCATATGAAGCATTTTCTGATTCCAACAAAATAACAACAAGTGAAGCGATCAACTTTCGCCCTTGAACATTAAAAGCAAAAATGAAGAACACTAGTGTTCATATGAAAAAGCGGAGCGTGTCTCTCTCCCACACATGAGCATGTATTTATTCAGAGAATGAAAATAACAAAACGAAAATAAAAGCACACAGACGATCCAAGTAAAGTACATAAGATGTGGCGGAATAAAAATATAGTTTCACTAGAAGTGACCTGATAAGTTGTCGATGAAGAAGGGGATGCCTTGGGCACCCCCAAGCTTAGATGCTTGAGTCTTCTTGAAATATGCAGGGATGAACCACCGGGGCATCCCCAAGCTTAGACCTTTCACTCTTCTTGATCATAGTATATCATCCTCCTCTATTGACTCTTGAAAACTTCCTCCACACCAAACTTCAAGCAAACTCATTAGAGGGTTAGTGCATAATAAAAATTCACATGTTCAGATGTGACACAATCATTCTTAACACTTCTGGACATTGCACAAAGCTTCTGAAAGTTAATGGAACAAAGAAACTCATTCAACATAGCAAAAGCGGCAATGCGAAATAAAAGGCAGAATCTGTCAAAACAGAACAGTCCGTAAAGACGAATTTTGCAGGGGCACTTAACTTGCTCAAACGGAAAAACTCAAAACTAGTGAAAGTTGCGTACATATCTGAGGATCACGCACGTAAATTTTCAGATTTTTTTGACTCTCCTACAGAGAGATCTGCGCGAATTCGTGACAAACAACAAATCTGTTTCTGCGCAGTAATCCAAATCTAGTATCAACTTTACCATAGAGACTTTACTTGGCACAAAAACATGATAAGGAGAGGTTGCTACAGTAGTAAACAACTTCCAAGACACAACAAAATAGTAGCAAAATAAACACATGGGTTATCTCCCAAGAAGTTCTTCCTTTATAGCCATTAAGATGGGCTCAGTAATTTTAATGATACTCTCGCGAGAAATAAGATTTGAAGCAAAAGAGAGCATCAAGGAGCAAATTCAAAACACATTTAAGCCTAACCCACTTCCTATGAAAAGGAATCTTGTACACAAATAAATTCATGAAGAACAAAGTGGTAAGCATAGAGAAGCAACTGATACGTCTCCGACGTATCGATAATTTCTTATGTTCCATGCTACTTTATTGATGATACCTACATGTTTTATACACATTATATGTCATATTCGTGCATTTTCTGGAACTAACCTATTAACAAGATGCCGAAGTGCCAGTTCCTGTTTTCTGCTGTTTTTGGTTTCAGAAATCCTAGTAACGAAATATTCTCGGAATTGGACGAAATCAACGCTCAGGTTCCTATTTTGCCCGGAAGCATCCGGAACACCCGAGAGTTGCCGGAGGGGGCCACACGGGCCCCGGACGACAGGGTGGCGCGGCCAGGGCTGGGCCCGCGCCCCCTAGTGTGTCGTCGCCTCGTCGACCCTCCGACTCCGCCTCTTCGCCTATTTAAAGGTCCCTGACCTAAAACCCGAGACGAATAAGCCACGGTACGAGAAAAGTTCCAGAGCCGCCGCCATCACGAAGCCAAGATCTGGGGGACAGGAGTCTCTGTTCCGGCACGCCGCCAGGACGGGGAAGTGCCCCCGGAAGGCTCCTCCATCGACACCACCGCCATCTTCATCACCGCTGCTCGTCTCCCATGAGGAGGGAGTAGTTCTCCATCGAGGCTAAGGGCTGTACCGGTAGCTATGTGGTTCATCTCTCTCCTATGTACTTCAATACAATAATCTCATGAGCTGCCTTACATGATTGAGATTCATATGATGATGCTTGTAATCTAGATGTCATTATGCTAGTCAAGTGGGTTTTACTTATGTGATCTCCGGAGACTCCTTGTCCCACGTGTGTAAAGGTGACAGTGTGTGCACCGTGTGGGTCTCTTAGGCTATATTTCACAGAATACTTATTCACCGTTATGAATGGCGTAGTGAAGTGCTTATTTATATCCCTTTATGATTGCAATGTGTTTTGTATCACTATTTATCTATGTGCTACTCATGTGATGTTATTAAAGTAGTCTATTCCTCCTGCATGGTGTAATGGTGACGAGTGTGTGCATCGTGTAGTTCTTGTCGTAGATTATGATCATGATCTCTTGTAGATTGTGGAGTTAATTGTCATTATGATAGTATTGATGTGATCTATGCCTCCTTCGTAGTGTGATGGTGAAAGTGTGCATGCTATGTTAGTACTTGGTTTATTTTGCAAAGATCTATTATGCTCTAAGGTTACTTAAACATGAATATCGAATGTTGTGGAGCTTGTTAACTCCGGCATTGAGGGTTCTTGTAGCCCTACACAATTAGTGGTGTTCATCATCCAACAAGAGTATATGTAGCACAAAGGAAAGAGAACTTATTTATTATGTGATCAATGTTGAGAGTGTCCACTAGTGAAAGTATGATCCCTAGGCCTTGTTTCCACCACAAAGAATTGCTTCCCACGCCAGCAAGCTATTTTCTAGCGCCGCTTGTTTACTGTTTTACTGCATCTTTACTTTCTGCAATATTACCACCATCTATACCACCTGTGTTTTACTATCTCTTCGCCGAACTAGTGCACCTATACATCTGACAAGTGTATTTGGTGTGTTGGGGACACAAGAGACTTCTTGCTTTGTGTTTGCAGGGGTTGCTTGAGAGGGATATCTTTGACCTCTTCCTCCCTGAGTTCGATAAACCTTGGGTGATCCACTTAAGGGAAAACTTGCTGCTGTTCTACAAACCTCTGCTCTTGGAGGCCCAACACTGTCTACAGGAAAAGAAGCGTGAGTAGACATCAAGCTATTTTCTGGCGCCGTTGCCGGGGAGGAAAGGTAAAAGGTACTCACACTCCGGATCTCGGCTACCAAGCTATTTTCCGACGCCGTTGTAAGTACTCGAAGCTATTTCCTTTAGATCCTGCAATTGCATCTTTTGGTTTCTTGTTTACACTAGTTAGGCATAATGGAAAGTAACAATGAGCTTCTTATTCTATTTCCTGAGTTAAGACATGGATTGTTTGCTGCGAAAATTAAAAAACCTATGGAATCTTATTGGCATGCTAGTAGCAATGATATTAGTATGAATGCTTTGAACACCATTGTTGCTAATGATATGGAAAATTCTAAGCTTGGGGAAGCTGGTTTTGATGAGCATGATATTTTTAGTCCCCCAAGCATTGAGGAGAAAATTTTCTTTGATGATACTTTGCCTCCTATTTATGATGATTATAATGATAGTGGTCTTTTGGTGCCGCCTACTATGGAGAGTAAATTTTATTGTGATTATACTATGCCTCCTACACTTGATGAGAATAATAATGATATCTACTTTGTTGAATTTGCTCCCACTACAACTAATAAAATTGATTATGCTTATGTGGAGAGTAATTATTTTATGCATGTGGCTCATGACAAGAATGTTTTATGTGATAGTTATATTGTTGAGTTTGTTCATGATGCTACTAAAAGTTATTACGAGAGAGGGAAATATGGTTATATGCATCTTAATAATATTAAGTTTCCGCTCTTTATGTTGAGAATCTTGAAATTGCGCTTGTGTTGCTTTTCTATGCTTGCCACTTTGTTCTTCATGAATTTATTTGTGTACAAGATTCCTTTTCATAGGAAGTGGGTTAGGCTTAAATGTGTTTTGAATTTGCTTCTTAATGCTCTCTTTTGCTTCAACTCTTATTTCTTGCGAGTGCATCATTAAAACTGCTGAGCCCATCTTAATGGCTATAAAGAAAGAACTTCTTGGGAGATAACCCATGTGTTTATTTTGCTACAGCAATTTTTGTTTTGTTGAGTCTTGGAAGTTGTTTACTACTGTAGCAACCTCTCCTTATCATGTCTTTGTGCCAAGTAAAGTCTCTATGGTAAAGTTGATGCTAGATTTGGATTGCTGCGAAGAAACAGATTTGCTATCTGTCACGAATTTGAGCAGAAGTCTCTGTAAAAAAATCACAAAAATCTGAAAATTTACGTGTGTGATCCTCAGATATGTACGCAACTTTCATTAGTTTTGAGTTTTTCCATTTGAGCAAGTTAAGTGCCCCTTTCAGATTCGTCTTTACGGACTGTTCTGTTTTTGGCAGATTCTGCCTTTTATTTCGCATTGCCGCTTTTGCTATGTTGAATGGGTTTCTTTGTTACATTAACTTTCAGAAGTTTTGTGCAATGTCCAGAAGTGTTAATAATGATTGTGTCACCTCTGAACATGTGAATTTTGATTATGCACTAACCCTCTAATGAGTTTGCTCAAAGTTTGGTGTGGCAGAAGTTTTCAAGGGTCAATAGAAGGGGGTGATATAATGAGATCGAGAAGAGTGAAAGGTCTAAGCTTGGGGATGCCCCGGTGGTTCATCCCTGCATATTTTAAGAAGACTCAAGCATCTAAGCTTGGGGATGCCCAAGGCATCCCCTTCTTCATCGACAACTTATCAGGTCATTTCTAGTGAAACTATATTTTTATTCTGTCACATCTTATGTATTTTACTTGGAGCGTCTATGTGCTTTTATTTTCGTTTTGATATTTTCATTCTCTGAATAAGTTCATCCTTGTGTGGGAGAGAGACACGCTCCGCTGGTTCATATGAACACATGTGTTCTTAGCTTTTAATGTTCATGGCGAAGGTTGAAACTGTTTCGTTAATTGTTATATGGTTGGAAACGGGAAATGCTACATGTAGTAATTGGTAGAATGTCTTGAATAATTTGATACTTGGAAATTGTTGTGCTCATGTTTAAGCTCTTGCATCATATACTTTGCACCTATTAATGAAGAAATACATAGAGCTCGCTAAAATTTGGTTTGCATATTTGGTCTCTCTAAAGTCTAGATAATATCTAGTATTGAGTTTTGAACAACAAGGAAGAAGGTGTAGAGTCTTATAATGTTTTCAATATGTCTTTTATGTGAGTTTTGCTGCACCGGTTCATCCTTGTGTTTGTTTCAAATAGCCTTGCTAGCCTAAACCTTGTATCGAGAGGGAATACTTCTCATGCATCCAAAATCCTTGAGCCAACCACTATGCCATTTGTGTCCACCATACCTACCTACTACATGGTATTTCTCCGCCATTCCAAAGTAAATTTCTTGAGTGCTACCTTTAAATAATTCAAAATTTATCACCTCTTATTTGTGTCAATGTTTTATAGCTCATGAGGAAGTATGTGGTGTTTTATCTTTCGATCTTGTCATTTACTTTTGACAGACTTTCACAATGGACTAGTGGCACATCCGCTTATCCAATAATTTTGCAAAAAGAGCTGGCAATGGGGTTCCCAGCCCCAATTAATTAACTTTCATTAATAATTCTCTTCACATGTTTTGCTCGATTCATCGGTAAGCAACTTAATTTTGCAAATAGACACTCCTCCATGGTATGTGAATGTTGGAAGGCACCCGAGGATTCGGTTAGCCATGGCTTGTGTAAGCAAAAGGTTGGGAGGAGTGTCATCCATAAATAAAGAAAAACTAAACTAACGTACATGTGTAAACAAAAGAGAAGAGGGATGATCTACCTTGCTGGTAGAGATAACGTCCTTCATGGGAGCCGCTCTTGAAAGTCTGGTTGATGAGGTAGTTAGAGTGCCCACTATCATTCATTGACAACAACAAACACCTCTCAAAATTTTAATTTTATGCTCTCTTTATGTTTTTAAAACCAAAGCTCTAGCACAAATATAGCAATCGATGCTTTCCTCTTTGAAGGACCATTCTTTTACCTTTATGTTGAGTCAGTTCACCTATTTCTCTCCATCCCAAGAAGCAAACACTTGTGTGAACTGTGCATTGATTCTTACATACTTGCTTATTGCATTTGTTATATTACTCTATGTTGACAATATCCATGAGATATACATGTTACAAGTTGAAAGCAACCGCTGAAACTTAATATTCCATTGTGTTGCTTCAATGCCTTTACTTTGAATTTATTGCTTTATGAGTTAACTCTTATGCAAGACTTATTGATGCTTGTCTTGAAAGTATTATTCATGAAAAGTCATTGCTTTATGATTCAGTTGTTTACTCATGTCATTACCATTGTTTTGATCGCTGCATTCATTACATATGTTTATAATATGATCAAGTTTATGATGGCATGTCACTTCAGAAATTATCTTTGTTATCGTTTTACCTGCTCGGGACGAGCAGAACTAAGCTTGGGGATGCTGATACGTCTCCTACGTATCGATAATTTCTTATGTTCCATGCTACTTTATTGATGATACCTACATGTTTTATACACATTATATGTCATATTCGTGCATTTTCTGGAACTAACCTATTAACAAGATGCCGAAGTGCCAGTTCCTGTTTTCTGCTGTTTTTGGTTTCAGAAATCCTAGTAACGAAATATTCTCGGAATTGGACGAAATCAACGCCCAGGTTCCTATTTTGCCCAGAAGCATCCAGAACACCCGAGAGTCGCCAGAGGGGGGCCACACAGGCCCCAGACGACAGGGTGGCGCGGCCAGGGCTGGGCCCGCGCCCCCCTAGTGTGTCGTCGCCTCGTCGACCCTCCGACTCCGCATCTTCGCCTATTTAAAGGTCCCTGACCTAAAACCCGAGACGAATAAGCCACGGTACGAGAAAAGTTCCAGAGCCGCCGCCATCGCGAAGCCAAGATCTGGGGGATAGGAGTCTCTGTTCCGGCACGCCGCCGGGACGAGGAAGTGCCCCCGGAAGGCTCCTCCATCGACACCACCGCCATATTCATCACCGCTGGTGTCTCCCATGAGGAGGGAGTAGTTCTCCATCGAGGCTAAGGGCTGTACCGGTAGCTATGTGGTTCATCTCTCTCCTATGTACTTCAATACAATAATCTCATGAGTTGCCTTACATGATTGAGATTCATATGATGATGCTTGTAATCTAGATGTCATTATGCTAGTCAAGTGGGTTTTACTTATGTGATCTCCGGAGACTCCTTGTCCCACGTGTGTAAAGGTGACGAGTGTGTGCACCGTGTGGGTCTCTTAGGCTATATTTCACGGAATACTTATTCACTTGTTATGAATGGCGTAGTGAAGTGCTTATTTATATCCCTTTATGATTGCAATGTGTTTTGTATCACTATTTATCTATGTGCTACTCATGTGATGTTATTAAAGTAGTCTATTCCTCCTGCATGGTGTAATGGTGACGAGTGTGTGCATCGTGTAGTTCTTGTCGTAGATTATGATCATGATCTCTTGTAGATTGTGGAGTTAATTGTCATTATGATAGTATTGATGTGATCTATGTCTCCTTCGTAGTGTGATGGTGACAGTGTGCATGCTATGTTAGTACTTGGTTTATTTTACAAAGATCTATTATGCTCTAAGGTTACTTAAACATGAATATCGAGTGTTGTGGAGCTTGTTAACTCCGGCATTGAGGGTTCTTATAGCCCTACACAATTAGTGGTGTTCATCATCCAACAAGAGTATATGTAGCACAAAGGAAAGAGAACTTATTTATTATGTGATCAATGTTGAGAGTGTCCACTAGTGAAAGTATGATCCCTAGGCCTTGTTTCCACCACAAAGAATTGCTTCCCACGCCGACAAGCTATTTTACGGCGCCGCTTGTTTACTTGTTTTACTACATCTTTACTTTACGCAATATTACCACCATCTATACCACCTGTGTTTTACTATCTCTTCGCCGAACTAGTGCACCTATACATCCGACAAGTGTATTTGGTGTGTTGGGGACACAAGAGACTTCTTGCTTTGTGTTTGCAGGGTTGCTTGAGAGGGATATCTTTGACCTCTTCCTCCCTGAGTTCGATAAACCTTGGGTGATCCACTTAAGGGAAAACTTGCTGCTGTTCTACAAACCTCTGCTCTTGGAGGCCCAACACTGTCTACAGGAAAAGAAGCATGAGTAGACATCAGCAACACAAGCGCAATTTCAAGATTCTCAACATAAAGAGGGGAAACTTAATATTATTGAGATGCATATAACCATATTTCCCTCTCTCATAATAACTTTCAGTAGCATCATGAACAAACTCAACAATATAACTATCACATAAAGCATTCTTGTCATGAGCCACATGCATAAAATTATTACTCTCCACATAAGCATAATCAATTTTATTAGTTGTAGTGGGAGCAAATTCAACAAAGTAGCTATCATTATCATTCTCATCAAGTGTAGGAGGCATAGTATAATCATAATAAAATTTACTCTCCATAGTAGGCGGCACCAAAAGACCACTATCATTATAATCATCATAAATAGGAGGCAAAGTATCATCAAAGAAAATTTTCTCCTCAATGCTTGGGGGACTAAAAATGTCATACTCATCAAAACCAGCTTCCCCAAGCTTAGAATTTTCCATATCATTAGCAACAATGGTGTTCAAAGCGTTCATACCAATATCATTGCTACTAGCATGCAGATAAGATTCCATAGGTTTTTTAATTTTCGCAGCGAACAATCCATGTCTGAACTCAGGAAATAGAATAAGAAGCTCACTGTTGCTTTCCATTATGCCTAACTAGTGTAAACAAGAAACCAAAAGATGCAATTGCAGGATCTAAAGGAAATAGCTTCGAGCACTTACAACGGCAACAGAAAATAACTTAGTTACCTGGGACCGGAGTATGAGTGCCTTTTACCTCTCCTCCCGGCAACGGCGCCGGAAAATAGCTTGATGTCTACTCACGCTTCTTTCCCGTAGACGGTGTTGGGCCTCCAAGAGCAGAGGTTTGTAGAACAGCAGCAAGTTTTCCCTTAAGTGGATCACCCAAGGTTTATCGAACTCGGGGAGGAAGAGGTCAAAGATATCCCTCTCAAGCAACCCCGCAATCGCGATACAAGAAGTCTCTTGTGTCCCCAACACACCTAATACACTTGTCAGATGTATAGGTGCACTAGTTCGGCGAAGAGATAGTGAAATACAAGTAGTATGGATGTATATGATTGGTAATAGTAATCTGAATAAAATATGGCAGCGAGTAAACATGCAACAGAACAGTAAGTAAGCGGTGTTTGCAGTATTGGAAATAAGGCCTAGGGATCATACTTTCACTAGTGGACACTCTCAACATTGATCGCATAATAAATAATAACTTCTCTCATTTGTGCTACATACACTCTTTTGTTGGATGACAAACACCATTCGTTGTGTAGGGCTACAAGAGCTCCCTCAAGCCGGAGTTAACAAGCGCCACAACATTCAGCATTCATATTTAAGTAACCTTAGAGCATAATAGATCTTTGCAAAATAAACCGAGTACTAACATAGCATACACACTGTCACCATTACACTATGAAAGGGGGAATAGATCACATCAATACTATCATAGCTATAATCAACTCCATAACCTACAAGAGATTATGATCATAATCTACGACAAGAACCACACGATGCACAAACTGTCACCATTACACCATGCAGGAGGAATAGACTACTTTAATAACATCACATGAGTAGCACATAGACTAGTAGCGATACAAAGCTCATCATATAGATCTCAATCATGTAAGGCAGCTCATAAGATCATTGTATTGGAGTACTGATACGTCTCCAACGTATCGATAATTTCTTATGTTCCATGCCACTTTATTGATGATACCTACATGTTTTATGCACATTATATGTCATATTTATGCATTTTCTGGAACTAACCTATTAACAAGATGCCGAAGAGCCGATTCTTGTTTTCTCGCTGTTTTTGGTTTCAGAAATCCTAGTAAGGAAATATTCTCGGAATTGGACGAAACTTTCGCCCGGGGTCCTATTTTTGCACGAAGCTTCCGGAAGACCGAAGAGTCAACGAAGTGGGGCCACGAGGTGGCCGGGGGATAGGGCGGCGCGGCCCAGGCCCCGGCCGCGCCGGCCTGCCCCCGGGCCCCTCGTGTGGCCCCCGACCTACCCTTCCGCCTACTTAAAGCTTCCGTCGCGAAACCCCCGAGCACCGAGAGCCACGATACGGAAAATCTTCCGGAGACGCCGCCGCCGCGAATCCCATCTCGGGGGATTCAGGAGATCGCCTCCGGCACCCTGCCGGAGAGGGGATTCATCTCCCGGAGGACTCTTCATCGCCATGATCGCCTCCGGAGTGATGAGTGAGTAGTTCACCCCTGGACCATGGGTCCATAGCGATAGCTAGATGGTCGTCTTCTCCTTGTTGTGCTTCATTGTTGGATCTTGTGAGCTGCCTAACATGATCAAGATCATCTATCCGTAATACTATATGTTGTGTTTGTCGGGATCCGATGGATAGAGAGTACTATGATTATGGTGATTATCAATCTATTGTTTATGTGTTGTTTATGATCTTGCATGCTCTCCGTTATTAGTAGAGGCTCGGCCAAGTTTTTACTCTTAACTCCAAGAGGGAGTATTTATGCTCGATAGTGGGTTCATGCCTCCATTTAATGCGGGACGATGATGAGAAAGTTCTAAGGTTGTGGATGTGCTTGTTGCCACTAGGGATAAAACATTGATTCTATGTCTAAGGATGTAGTTGTCGATTACATTACGCACCATACTTAATGCAATTGTCTGTTGCTTAGCAACTTAATACCGAATGGGGTTCGGATGATAACCTGAAGGTGGACTTTTTAGGCATAGATGCGGTTGGATGGCGGTCTATGTACTTTGTCGTAATGCCCAATTAAATCTCACTATATTTATCATATCATGTATATGCATTGTTATGCCTTTCTCTATTTGTCAATTGCCCGATCGTAATTTGTTCACCCAACATGCTTTTATCTTATGGGAGAGACACCTCTAGTGAACTGTGGACCCCGGTCCTATTCTTTACATAGCATACAATCTACTGCAATTGTGTTTTACTATTTTCTTTGCAAACATCTTCCACTCGATACGTTTAATCCTTTGTTACAGCAAGCCGGTGAGATTGACAACCTCACTGTTTCGTTGGGACAAAGTACTTGGGTTGTGTGGTGCAGGTTCCGCGTTGGCGCCGGAATCCCTGGTGTTGCGCCGCATCACATTTCACGACCATCAACCTTCAACGTGCTTCTTGGCTCCTACTGGTTCGATTAAACCTTGGTTTCTTTCTGAGGGAAAACTTGCTACTGTGCGCATCATACCTTCCTCTTGGGGTTCCCAACGAACGTGTGAGTTACACGCCATCAAGCTCTTTTTCTGGCGCCGTTGCCGGGGAGATCAAGACACGCTGCAAGAGGAGTCTCCACTTCTCAATCTCTTTACTTTGTTTTTGTCTTGCTTTATTTTATTTACTACTTTGTTTGCTGCACCTAAACAAAACACAAAAAAATTAGTTGCTAGTTTTACTTTATTTACTGTCTTGCTCTCTATATCAAAAACACAAAAAAATTAGTTACTTGCATTTACTTTATTTTGTTATCATGTCTAGCCATGTACTTGTTTTTATTTTCACTAGTTAGGCTTAATGGAAAACAACAAAAAAATTAGAGATCTTTATGAACTATATCTTGAATTAGGACATGATGTGTTTGAAGAGAAAATTAAAAAACCCATGGAACTTTGTTTACAAAATAGTTGTAGCAATGTTATTAGCATGAACTCTTTGAACACTATTATTGCTAAAGCTATGGAAGAATTTAAGCTTGGGGAAGCTGGTTGTGATATTTTTAGTACCCCAAGCATGGAGGAGAAAATTTACTTAGATGATACTTTACCTCCTATATATGATGCTTGCAATGATGAATATGATATTTTCAGTCCACCTACTATTGAGGAGAAAATTAATTATGATTACAATATGCCTCCTATATATGATGATTATGGTGATGAGAATAATAGTGATAGCTATTTTGTTGAATTTGCTCCCACTACAACTAATAAAATTGATTATGCTTATGTGGAGAGTAATAATTTTATGCATGTGGCTCATGACAAGAAGGTTTTATGTGATAGTTATATTGTTGAGTTTGTTCATGATTCTACTGAAAATTATTATGAGAGAGGGAAACATGGTTATATGCATCTTAATAATATTAAGTTTCCCCTCTTTATTTTGAGAATCTTGAAATTGCACTTGTGTTGCTTTTCTATGCTTGCCACTTTGTTCTTCATGAATCTATTTATGTACAAGATTCCTTTTCATACGAACTGGATTAGGCTTAAATGTGTTTTGAATTTGCTTCTTGATGCTCTCTTTTGCATCAACTCTTATTACTGAGCCCATCTTAATGGCTATAAAGAAAGAACTTCTTGGGAGACAACCCATGTTTTTACTACAGCAATTTTTTGTTTTGTTGAGTCTTGGAAGTTGTTTACTACTGTAGCAACCTCTCCTTATCATGTTTTTGTGCCAAGTAAAGTTTCTATGTTATAGTTGATGTTATATTTGGGATCGCTGCGCAGAAACAGCATTGCTGTCTGTCACGAATCTGGGCACAGTTCTCTGTAGAAAATTCGAAAAAATCTGCCAATTTACGAGCGTGATCCTCAGATATGTACGCAACTTTCGTTAGTTTTGAGTTTTTCCATTGGAGCAAGTCTGGTGCCAGCTTTAAATTCGTCTTTGCGGACTGTTCTGTTTTTGACAGATTCTGCCTTTTATTTCGCATTGCCTCTTTTGCTATGTTGGATTTATTTCTTTGATCCATTAATGTCCAGTAGCATTATGCAATGTCCAGAAGTGAAAATAATGATTGTGTCACCTCTGAATGTATGAATTATTAATTATGCACTAACCCTCTAATGAGTTTGCTTGAAGTTTGGTGTGAAGGAAGTTTTCAAGGGTCAAGAGAGGAGAATGATATACTATGATCAAGAGGAGTGAAAGCTCTAAGCTTGGGGATGCCCCCGTGGTTCACCCCTGCATATTCTAAGAAGACTCAAGCGTCTAAGCTTGGGGATGCCCAAGGCATCCCCTTCTTCATCGACAACATCATCGGGTTCCTCCCCCGAAACTATATTTTTATTCAATCACATCTTGTGTTCTTTACTTGGAGCGTCGGTTTGTTTTTGTTTTTGTTTTGTTTGAATAAGATGGATCCTAGCATTCACTTTGTGGGAGAGAGACACGCTCCGCTGTTGCATATGGACACATGTGTCCTTAGGCTTTACTCATAATGTCCAAGGCGAAGTTTCTTCTTCGTTAAATTGTTATATGGTTGGAATTGGAAAATGCTACATGTAGTAATTCTAAAATGTCTTGGATAATGTGATACTTGGCAATTGTTGTGCTCATGTTTAAGCTCTTGCATCATATGCTTTGCACCCATTAATGAAGAAATACATAGAGCTTGCTAAAATTTGATTTGCATATTTGGTCTCTCTAAGGTCTAGATAATATCTAGTATTGAGTTTTGAACAACAAGGAAGACAGTGTAGAGTCTTATAATGTTTACAATATGTCTTTTATGTGAGTCTTGCTGCACTTGTTCATCCTTGAGTTTGCTTCAAATAACCTTGCTAGCCTAAACCTTGTATCGAGAGGGAATACTTCTCATGCATCCAAAATACTTGAGCCAACTACTATGCCATTTGTGTCCACCATACCTACCTACTACATGGTATTTCTCCGCCATTCCAAAGTAAATTGCTTGAGTGCTACCTTTAAAATTCCATCATTCACCTTTGCAATATATAGCTCATGGGACAAAATAGCCTAAAAAACTATCGTAGTATTGAATATGTACTTATGCACTTTATCTTTTATTAAGTTGCTTGCTGTGCGATAACCATGCTTATGGGGAACGCCATCAACTATTGTTGAATATCATGTGAGTTGCTATGCATGTCCGTCTTGTCTGAAGGTCTATCATTTTAGTGGTTGGAGCATGCAAAATTGTTAGAGAAGAACATTGGGCCGCTAACTAAAGCCATGAATCATGGTTGAAGTTTCAGTTTTGGACATATATCCTCAATCTCATATGAGAACAATAATCATTGCTACATGCTTATGCATTTAAGAGGAGTCCATTATCTCGTTGTCCATGTTGTCCCGGTATGGATGTCTAAGTTGAGAATAATCAAAAGCGAGAAATCCAAAATGCGAGCATTCTCCTTAGACCTTTGTACAGGCGGCATGGAGGTACCCCTTTGTGACACTTGGTTGAAAC
Organism: Lolium rigidum; assembly: GCF_022539505.1. Taxonomy (NCBI): domain Eukaryota; kingdom Viridiplantae; phylum Streptophyta; class Magnoliopsida; order Poales; family Poaceae; genus Lolium; species Lolium rigidum. Next base: position 66,232,323 of record NC_061509.1, read on the forward strand.
ATGGCATGCGAAGATCCGGTAGTCCAAGCTAAGTAGGACGAGGTGCGGGCACTATTAGTATACTATGCATGAGGCTTGCAACTTGTAAGATATAATTTACATAACTCATATGCTTTATTACTACCGTTGACAAAATTGTTTCATGTTTTCAAAATAAAAGCTCTAGCACAAATACAGCAATCAATGCTTTCCTCTTTGAAGGACCTTTCTTTTACTTTTATTGTTGAGTCGGTTTACCTATCTCCTTCCACCTTAAGAAGCAAACACTTGTGTGAACTGTGCATTGATTCCTACATACTTGCATATTGCACTTGTTATATTACTTTATGTTGACAATATCCATGAGATATACATGTTATAAGTTGAAAGCAACTCGCTGAAACTTCATCTTCCTTTGTGTTGCTTCAACACCTTTACTTTGATTTATTGCTTTATGAGTTAACTCTTATGCAAGACTTATTGATGCTTGTCTTGAAGTATTATTCATGAAAAGTCTTTGCTATATGATTCACTTGTTTACTCATGTCATTACCTTTGTTTTGATCGCTGCATTCATTACATATGTTTACAAATAGTATGATCAAGATTATGATGGCATGTCACTTCAGAAATTATCTTTGTTATCGTTTTACCAGCTCGGGACGAGCAGAACTAAGCTTGGGGATGCTGATACGTCTCCAACGTATCGATAATTTCTTATGTTCCATGCCACTTTATTGATGATACCTACATGTTTTATGCACATTATATGTCATATTTATGCATTTTCTGGAAATAACCTATTAACAAGATGCCGAAGAGCCAGTTGTTGTTTTCTGCTGTTTTTGGTTTCGGAAATCCTAGTAAGGAAATATTCTCGGAATTGGACGAAACTTTCGCCCAGGGTCCTATTTTTGCACGAAGCTTCCAGAAGACCGAAGAGTCAACGAAGTGGGGCCACGAGGTGGCAGGGGATAGGGCGGCGCGGGCCAGGCCCTGGCCGCGCCGGCCTGCCCCCTGGGCCCCTCGTGTGGCCCCCTGACCTACCCTTCCGCCTACTTAAAGCTTCCGTCGCGAAACCCCCAGTACCGAGAGCCACGATACGGAAAACCTTCCAGAGACGCCGCCGCCGCGAATCCCATCTCGGGGGATTCGGGAGATCGCCTCCGGCACCCTGCCGGAGAGGGGATTCATCTCCCGGAGGACTCTTCATCGCCATGATCGCCTCCGGAGTGATGAGTGAGTAGTTCACCCCTGGACCATGGGTCCATAGCAGTAGCTAGATGGTCGTCTTCTCCTTGTTGTGCTTCATTGTTGGATCTTGTGAGCTGCCTAACATGATCAAGATCATCTATCTGTAATACTATATGTTGTGTTTGTCGGGATCCGATGGATAGAGAGTACTATGATTATGGTGATTATCAATCTATTGTTTATGTGTTGTTTATGATCTTGCATGCTCTCCGTTATTAGTAGAGACTCTGGCCAAGTTTTTACTCTTAACTCCAAGAGGGAGTATTTATGCTCGATAGTGGGTTCATGCCTCCATTTAACTGCAGGACGAGTGACGAAAGTTCTAAGGTTGTGGATGTCTTGTTGCCACTAGGGATAAAACATTGATTCTATGTCTAAAGATGTAGTTGTCGATTACATTACGCACCATACTTAATGCAATTGTTCGTTGCTTAGCAACTTAATACCGAATGGGGTTCGGATGATAACTCGAAGGTGGACTTTTTAGGCATAGATGCGGTTGGATGGCGGTCTATGTACTTTGTCGTAATGCCCAATTAAATCTCACTATATTTATCATATCATGTATATGCATTGTTATGCCTTTCTCTATTTGTCAATTGCCCGACTGTAATTTGTTCACCCAACATGCTTTTATCTTATGGGAGAGACACCTCTAGTGAGCTGTGGACCCCGGTCCTATTCTTTACATAGCATACAATCTACTGCAATTGTGTTTTACTATTTTCTTTGCAAACATCTTCCACTCGATACGTTTAATCCTTTGTTACAGCAAGCCGGTGAGATTGACAACCTCAGCTGTTTCGTTGGGACAAAGTACTTGCGTTGTGTTGTGCGGAGTTCCGCGTTGGCGCCGGAATCCCTGGTGTTGCGCCGCATCACATTTCGCGACCATCAACCTTCAACGTGCTTCTTGGCTCCTACTGGTTCGATTAAACCTTGGTTTCTTTCTGAGGGAAAACTTTGTACTGTGCGCATCATACCTTCCTCTTGGGGTTCCCAACGAACGTGTGAGTTACACGCCATCAAGTACAGAGAGAGAGATTAACCACATAGCTACCGGTACAGCCCTTAGCCTTGAGGGAGAACTACTCCCTCCTCATCATGGGAGCAGCAGCGTTGATGGAGATGGCGGTGGTGTCGATGGAGAAGCCTTCCGGGGGCACTTCCCCGTCCCGGCGGCGTGCCGGAACAGAGACTCCTGTCCCCCAGATCTTGGCTTCGCGATGGTGGCGGCTCTGGAACTTTTCTTGTATCGTGGCTTATTCGTATCGAAGATTTAGGTCAGGGGCTTTATATAGGCGGAAGGGCAGCCTCGGAGGGGACCTGGGGCCACCAGACCATAGGGGGGCGCACCCAGGCCCTAGGCCGCGCCGCCTGGTGGTGTGCCCCCCCTGGCTCGTCTCCGACTCTTCTTTGATGTTCTGGAAGCTCCCGGGAAAAATAAGATCTTGGGCGTTGATTTCGTCCAATTCCGAGAATATTTCCTTACTAGGATTTCTGAAACCAAAAACAGCAGAAAACAGCAACTGACGCTTCGACATCTCGTCAATAGGTTAGTTCCGGAAAATGCATCAAAACATATAAAGTGTGAACAAAACATGTAGGTATTGTCATAAAACAAGCATGGAACATCAGAAATTATAGATACGTTGGAGACGTATCAATAGGGGCCGGATTTTTGGTCGGACTTTTGCCCGGATTTTCCCAGGGCCGAATATTTCAAGGGGACCGGATAATCCGGCCCTAACTTACACCGGATAATCCGGCCCTCGAGTTGTCCCAACGACTCGATTTTCTTGGGGGGTATAAATACCCCCCTTCTTCCTCCTTGGGCTGTGGCTTCTCTCACTCTCTCTCTCCTCCATTGTTGAACTAGAGAAGCTTGCTCTATCTCTCAATCCCTCCATGATTCTTGCCCCCATTTGAGGGAAAAGAGAGAGGATATCTAGATCTACATCTCTACCAATCAAATCCATCTCTTTGTGAGTGGAATCCTCTAGATCTTGATCTTGGTGTTCTTTGTGAATTCCTTTGTTCTTCCTCTCTTATTCCCTCAATAGCTTTTGTAGCTTTGGTGGAATTTGAGAGTGAGGGACTTGCCATTGCATTTGGTGCATCGGTTTGAGTTCTCCACGGTGATTCGTGGTGGTGAAAGCAAGAAGGTTGTTACTCTTGGGTTCTTGGAACCCTAGACGGATTCTAGGCCTTTGTGGCGATTTGTTGGGAGTCTCCAATTAAGTTGTGGAAGTGTGCCCCAACCTTTGTGTAAGGCCCGGTTTCCGCCTCGAAGGAAATCCCTTAGTGGAACCGTGACCTAGGCCTTTGTGGCGAGGGTCACCGGAGATTTAGGTGAGGCGCCTTCGTGGCGTTCGGTGTGTGGTGTGAGTACCGCATCTTGGGGTGAGGCCTTTGTGGCGTTGCTGTGCATCGAGCAACCACACCTCAAGGTGAGCCTCTTGTGGCGTTCGGGAGCACTAAGCCACCGCACCTCTCCACCGGAGATTAGCACTCGCAAGAGTGTGAACTCCGGGATAAATCATTGTCTCCCGCGTGCCTCGGTTATCTCTATATCCGAGCTCTTTACTTATGCACTTTACCTTGTGATAGCCATCGTGCTTGAAGTTATATATATCTTGCTATCACATAAGTTGCTTGTCTTGCTTAGCTTAAGTTGTTGGTGCACATAGGTGAACCATAGTATATAGGCTTTGGGCTTGACAAAGTAAACACTAGTTTTATTCCGCATTTGTTAAGCCCATCTCGTAAAAGTTTTAAACCGCCTATTCACCCCCCTCTAGGCGACATCCGTGTCCTTTCATCCTTTAGCTCAGGATCATCTTGTTTAGCACCTGGGATAATGGCATTATGTCTCCACGATGTCATTGGTCCACCACGACCCCTCTGATCCATACCTCTTCCAGAGAAGAGTTCCCCATTACGGCCAGCTCTACCACCACCACGTCCACCTCCTCTAGCGAAGGTCAAGCCACGACCGTGCCATGTTTCCCAGTCGGCTTTTAGAAAATCTCCCCACTTCAAACTTGCCTCATCATGTTCCCCAGAGCCACATTCAAGATGAGAATGACCAAAAAAGCCACAAGCGCCACAAAATTTTGGAATCTTCTCATATTGTAGATGGTAAATTTCCCTCGCTCCACCTCTTACAATCGAGACAAACCGAGCTAGAATCTTTCTGACATCAAGTTTTGCATGGATGCAGACGCAATTCTCCATCCCCATAATATTAGTCTCAATTTTGGTGACCTGTCCAACCTTCTTTGTGAGGTTTTTTTTTTTATCAGAGCTTCATCGCGATAACCAATGGGTAGCTTATGGATCTGGACCCATGTTTCAAAGAAATTGAGGTCAACAAGATCCGTTAACATGAATACATCATATTCCTCAATGCAAACCACGCTCTGTCTAAATAACCATGGCCCCCCTTCTTTCACCTTAATCCAATCTCCGAAGCAGAAACATTGGACCGTAAACAGATTATTCTCCAGATGATTGAATTCAATACGCTGCGCCGGAGCCCAAGCGTTTCTCATGTGATTCTCAAAAGTCACGGGGCTAAACGGATTTGATGTATGTACCTTAACAAGGGTGAGCCACTTCATCCCCTGTTTGGGCGCTGTCTCTTCTTCCTCGAAAACAAAATCATCGAACTCATCTTCTTCTATCCCCAGCCGCTGCATGAGATCACCGATCTTCTCCTCTTTTTTACTTCCCGAACCGCTCGCATTGTTAGAAGAACGTGCCGGGCTCGCCATGGCCTCAACCCAAGCGGGATCAAGGCACCAAAGAAACTTCAACAGAGATATGAGCCTTCCGAATCCGATCCACCGATCGGAGAGATCTTGCCGGCATCTTTAATCCTCCTCCTCCGGATGAGACCGGCGGCGGAGTCAAGAAACCCTAATCGCCCTGTCGCCAGAGCCCTAGGTCCGAAGCGTTTTTTTTACACTGGCTATGGCCTTTTGCTCCAGGGTTCTACTTCTAGTAGCTGCTTCATTTGCTAAATCTATATGTACTATGGAGAGTCTGCCTGCAGTTGCTGCTATCTGAATGACGACTGATATCAACTATTTCATGTGGTTCCATTGATGTTATATTATGAAATTTGTGCAAAGTAAGCTACTCCGTACGTAGGCCCAGTCGGGTGGTACTAGCAGGGAATATGAGTATTTCGGAACTAGTCGTATTTTGCTTACTAAAATACCAATATTGCAATCTGCTCCACAATGTTTCAAGATATAAGCAAGTTACAACGCACTAGACAGATACTTACGCTGTTATGTTGAACAGGCCGCGTTCGTTTTGGATGTAGGTGCATCAATGTTACTGCAGACGCTTACTGTTCTTGTGAAGATGGATAAATAATTAAAATATGAGTCATTCTTCTGAAAAATGGGTAAAATGATCAAACTAATTAGCTTCTGCTTAACTCAGATCATATGGCTATAGGGGGAATGAATTGTAGTGCGAACTGAAGAGAACATGCTATTTTACACGGTGACTCGCCTTGCAGTTTGAATGTACTTTTGCGTTTTATATAGCTTTTGGACCACACAACCTAATAAATGTATAGTAAAATCCAGAGTAAAATACATGGTACATCATGGAACTTGTCCGTGTAAATCAGTTTAGTCACTGTATTCAGGAAAGTTTAATTTACGGTCATGGAAGATGCGTTGTCCGCTCGCGTACGGTCACTGGCTACGATACATGTACGTATCTGCAGACGTGGCATGGTGTTGACCTGTGAACCGCGCTTTTGTTTTGCCAAAATCCCCCTAAATTAATTGACCACTGTCCTCCGGATGGGTTGATTGTGACGCCGCTCTCCAAATTGCTCCGCCGATCTCAGCTGCTTCAGGCGCTGCCGCAAACGCTCGCGGAAGCAGAAGACAAGGAGCAGTATTCTTCCATGAGACCACGACTCAGCTAGTTCTTGCGGCCAGAGGCCATCTTCACGGGGTGAAAGTGCTCCCCATCCCCAACCTCCGGGCACCACCGGCGGCGCTCATCCCCGCCTTCTGCGCACCACAAGCACCCTCCACGGCCCCTGCAACACCAGCTCCCTCGCTCTTTCCTTGCATCACTGAGAATTTTCTGTTCGTCATCCCGTGCTCTCCCGCGTAAGCGTCTTCAGCGGAGTGTCCGCACTCCCACGCCCTCGACATAGATTGACCATTTCAGTCTGTGCGGACTGGCGGATAGCCCGGGCACGCCTCCAGCGGAACGACACAAACGAACCGACCCGTCTACTGATGCATTCACACCTTAAATTTGGGAAACCGGTGCGTCGGGCCGGATAATTCGCGGACAACAAGCGCGCCTGGGCACGCGTGCCGCGGACCCACCTAAAAGCACCCTAAGGCAGAAGATTGACCGGGCAGTGTTTGCCATCAAGGCCGTCCCTGACCGCTACGCCTGCCGCTGAAGTCTGCGCCCGTCGCCTGGACTCCTGCGCAGACTTTGAAGCCGATGGCGCTGGAAGCCACGCGGTCGCGCTCGGCATTGATGGCCAGTGTTATATAACCACGGCCTCACTCGCATATTCTCCACACCCCAACTGCCGCCGCCATTGCCACATATGCGCGCACGACATGATAAAGATGCCGAAGTGGCTAAAGAAGACCCCAACGACCACGAGGCTGGCTCGTTGTTCGACCGGCGGCGTCACTAGGATTCCCCACCTCGGTGAAACTTTCGCGGCCCCGCGCGGTCCCTCCGCCGCCGTAGACGCACATGTTCTCCGCCCCGCAAGCGCCAACGGCGGCCGCGCAGCCACCTCATCAGCACCAACCAGGCCGCAACAGGCGGTACGTACCACCGCTGCCGCCGCACGCGCCACCACAGGTAGCGTGGGACGGCCAGGATGTTCGACTTCCTCCGCCACCGACCCCACCGCAGTACGCGCCGCCACCTCCGCAGTACGCACAGCCGGCGGAGGTGCCTTCTTTGGCGCAGCAGGTGTGGGTGCCCCCGCCCTTCATCAACCTTGCCTCCAACGACGACGAGGAGCACTAGTTTAGATTTTGTTTTTAATCTATGTAAATTATGTTGTTTCAATGAAATTTCTATCAAATTTTCGCGCTTTTTTAACACTTCACGCCATTTTTCTCTCCACTGCGACGTGGGCCAACTAGCCAGTGTAGACCGAATGGGTCGCGCCGTTGAATGCTCTGTCCGGGCAGGCCGGACAGCACGGCGCATCCTGTTCGTGGGCTAACCAAAACGGATAGAAACGGACCGTTTGAATCGCCGGTTTGGGTCAACCCACTGGAGATGCCCTTACGTCCGACGAACATGACGTCGTCGGTGGCCAAGGCAAAGTGCGCCCTCACCCAACAGGAGCTCGTCGATGCGGTGCCCGTGAGGCAAATAGACAGGTCCCTGCCCGTGCAGCGGCGACCTTCGATGCGCGACTCGGCCCTCCCCGACCTTCCTCGCAGTGTTGTGTCCCCCTCTCAGTGTTGTTGTTGATGCTCCTCCTTAGTCCTCACAAGCCGACGTGCCAACCAATGTATAAGTCGCACCTGCCGACGTGGCTTCCTCTGCCATGCGTCACACCTTCGCTGCAATGATGTTTTACCACGGTGTGGTGCCGGTCTCGGCCCCCGCGAGCCTAGACAGGCTACCTAGAAGTCCGCCTTGCTCGGATTGGTCTTCCATGCCGACGAAATAAGGTGTGGGGCCCGTAATCGGCAGATCGACACCTATGTGTTCCTTCGACACGTGTTCCTGCTCTGTCCATCTTTGTCGTCGACCATGGTGTTGCATCGGTGCTCTCGTGACTCCTCCGGCTAGACGAGCATGTGCTGCTAGGTCGAGAATGGAACACGGGACGGGGAGGCGAGGCCGTGCTGGTGTGGTTAGGCAGGGGTGCTCCGGCGTGTCCTAATCCTACAGTGGCATTGCCGGATTTGGGACTTGAGGCAAGAACGAAGGGAACCAATCCTTCTCAACAGGTTGGGTGTTCTTCGGAAACAAGAGATCTTTAGGTGGTTTCCTGTTAAAACTATAGCCGGTTGGGATAGTTCTGCCACTACCATAAGGGTCCCATGCAGCCACATCACCAAATACGTAGCTGGACCATCTGCGGTGATGGTATGTGAACCTGCAGTGCGTCTTTGATGACCGTAAATTGAGCTTTCCTGAATACAGTGACTAAAGTGATTTGTACGCACAAGTTCGATGATTTCTCATGCATTTTACTCTAAAATCCATGATTGAGATATTCACGTCGTTCATTCTGGTATTTTGCAATTGATCGCATTATATGGTTCATGGAAATTAAGTACTTACTAAATGTAGAAAAATAACATAGGGAAATAAGGAAATGATACAATATTAGATTTCTTATTGGACAATGCTAGCCATCAGCCGGCTGATATGGGAGAAATATTAACCGGCTTCACCACCCTCTGATCTAGGAGGAAAAATCATGGGCGTTGTGCGATCACAACAAAAAAACTAGAGCGCAACATTTTCAATGTGTATGTACCATTGATTGAAATATTTTTCCTATGGTGCGTAAAAGTTGCAGAAGAGGTTGTGACATTTTGGACCCAAAATGGCTTTTTTGTTTGGATTAGCAATTCCCTACTTTTTAATCACAACAATGTAGCAGAAAAGAACATATGCAAAAAATGCCAATTTATTTGCAACAAAACTAAACAAGCAAAAATCCAGTGTACCCAGGGAGCGCATCTGATCACATTCTAGGAAAAAGGCAGTGCTCTACAAATCTGAAGGCAGGGCAACTTATGCACTCAATACAACCTTTTTTTTTGTTGAAACATATAAATGTGGGATCTAGCTGTGAAGAGCTTGACGTGACTAGTAGGAAGATGGATCATGGTTTAGACATCTGTTGTTGAAATTGAACAACAAATGATTAGGGGGTGTTCAAGTGACGTGGTTAAGTAGCGATGATTTATATTTGTTAGTATACTGTAGTTGGCACAATGATGTTTTTTAGTAGGTTGTACTACCCGGGCCCAAAAGCTTCGCGGGAGCGAAGTCAAGGTCCCACACAAAGTTGGTCCGGATTAAACAAGTTTTTTTTGGATTCAAAACTAGAGTCCAAGTGAAGCTCTAGTCCTCTCCCCTTCTTTTGTGCCGACTGACGAGAGAGAGCTACAACATCTAGCCGTGAGGGCTTGTCCGTTGTCCTTTTCTTTTGTGAGCTGGACATAGTTAATAACATGCAACACACACTCGGATTGTGATTTAGTCAGCATGGCCTTGTACGTTTTTTGAAAATAATAAACTTGCGTATAAATGTCTGCCGTGTAGCTTGATCATCCTGGAAAGAAAAAACAAGAAAAATATTCAGTTAAATATGACATTTTTTTTAAACTTCACGAATTAAAGTGAAGACATGGGTATGGATATGTGTGTTGCAAAACGTTTTCATCATTAGACCATGAAACCTATTTAGGTGGCTCCAGCAATATAAATCGCTGAAAGATAAATATTCAAAATATATGTTTATATTACAGATTATGTGACACATTTATTTGGCACAGTAAAAAACTTGCTAAAAAAGAAATAAGATTAAAAAATATTATATATTACAAGACGTGCATGTGAACGCTTACTGGTTGCGTCAAGTGTCCGGCCGAGTTCCCGGCAGCGCCGCCACCACCTCCTTTTCTTGAGGGAACACACACTCTTTATTAATTCATCATAATGTTTGTACAATCAGCATCGATGCTGTGACTAAGAAAAGCGGGACAGACTAACCACTCCTCTGCCATGTTATCACAAGCATAGCGAGCACACTCAGCAAAACTGAAATACAAAAAGCTCAAAAGAAGATTACTAACTCGCTTAAAAATTGGAGCGATCAGAGAGCGCTGACTCTTCCTCTCCTTCCAAAGGCGCGTCAGCTCCTCCCAATCTGACTCGCACGTGATTCTTGTAAAACCCCTTCGCTTGGCGAAGCTAACCACATCCCTGAAAGCCAAAGCTTCAACGGATATTGCATCCACAATATCTTGGTAGGTTTGACACCAAGCACCCCTGAAACCAGCCTCATCTCTCGCCACACCACCTACAGCAGCAAAGCCTGCTCGCTTCTAACAGCTCCATTCAGAATTGAGTTTAATCGCTCCTGGCGCTGGTCCATGCCAGGTACATGGTGGCCGGCTAACATTCTCCTTCATTTCCTTCTTATTCTCGACATAGCCCATTGTTTCAGAAATAGCTTCAACAATTTTACTAGGGACACACCCCATATCATCCTGTGTCCATCGGTTTCTTGAATCCCAAATGGCTGACATGATCGAGATCACTCTTCTCGCTCCCTCTGATTAAACATGGGATCACATAAAATGTCCATCATCCATGTATCAGGATGCAACCTTGGTACCTTCAGATGCAAGATTTCTTAGGTAGCCGTCCGAAATTGAGTCGCATTCCCACATTCCATCATTGCACGAAATAAAGTCTCCGGAGCTGTTTTACAAACTGAACAAGCACTATTCACCTAACATGCTGCCTAGTGAGGTTGCGTAATCAGGCACAATACCTTTGAGAATCGTCCACCAAAAAACTTGTGCTCTCGGTAGAACATGCAACTTCCATAATCTCTTCCATTTATCCTCCTCCCCCGAGTAACCACCAACATTATCATTGACTGCCCTCAGACCTTCTTTCTCTCGGTTATTGAACATTATAGACACGTTGGATATTAAAGCAGAATCAGTGCCATTATCTTTTATGGAACGCACTTTAAAACAAGCTAATGAAAATTTAAATAAGCTCCGAAGAGAGGAAGAGATTAAGTGGGTGCAAAGGGCTAAAGTAAAATATATCTAGGAAGGGGGCGATAATACCAAATATTTCTACCTCATAGCAAATGGCAAGCATAGAATAAAGAAAATTTATCAACTTGAGCAAGATGAGGGTACCATTGTCGGGGATGATAATCTAAGAGTTTATATTTCTGAGTATTATAAAAAATTATTCGGTGATCTAAAACCTAGTTCTGTTTCCTTGGATGAAGGTAGAATTGTAGATATTCCGCAATTGTCGGCGGATGAGAATGCAAGGTTAATTGCGAACTCCTCAATGGAGGAGGTTCACGACGCTATTTTTCAAATGGAACATAATAAATCACCTAGACCAGATGGTTTCCCTGCAGAGTTTTACCAACATTTTTGGGGGGTTATTAAATTTGATCTGATGGCTTTATTTGAAAGCTTTCAGAAGGGGGAGTTGTCGTTGTATAAACTCAATTTTGGGTTGATCACTTTGCTTCCTAAAAAGGAAAATGCAACATATATACAACAATATAGGCCTATATGCGTGCTTAATGTGAGTTTTAATTTTTTACTAAAGTGGCGACAAATCAAATTTCTGTAGCACAAAAAGTGATTAGACCAACACAGACGGCTTTTATCCCTGGAAGACATATTCTAGAAGGAGTAGTTGTTCTTCATGAGACAATTCATGAGATGCATAGGAAGAAACTTGATGGGGTGCTTTTTAAAATTGACTTTGAAAAGGCGCATGATAAGGTTAAATGGCCTTTTCTGCAGCAAGTTCTGCGGATGATAATCTGGGCCGGGTTTGCGTGGCCACGGACGCGAAAGGCTGGTCACTCGCGTCCGCCCCTTGTCCGCCCCTAGCCCGCGTGTCATAGATATAAACATTTTTTTCATTAAAAAGAACCCATTACAAATTTTTTTTTAGCTACTACTTCTATCCTAATACGTACGGGGCCGGCGGCTCCTCGCCGGCTCGCCGTCGGGGCCGTGGATTTCACTCGACGCGGGCGGCCTGTACGCGTGAGGATTCCACTCCAGCTTACGAGCTGGGTGGCGCGGCGGCGGCGGTTTCGGCGGAGGCCTTCATCCTCCTCCTTTCCGTCCGCGCACCTCGGGCGCGCTCGCGCTCCGCCTCCTGCGGCGGAACCATCCGCTTCCCGCATAGCTCAAGCTCCTACAGGGCGGCGCGTTCCACAGCGGTGCGTGCCTCCAGGCGGACGCGGCCGGCGGCCTGGGCCTCGTGGTTCTCCTGCCGCCGGCGCATGCGCTCTTACCGGCCGCGCTCCGCCGACGCAGCAGCCTCCCGGGCGCGCCGTTCGGGCGAGGGCATCTGGATGAGGTGACGGGCTGCTCGCATAGCGAGCAACTTGTTCTTCTGGCCGAGGAGGTCGCCTAATCGGCGGCGGCCGGCCCGGCAGGTGGCTTCGTGCTCCTTCGTCACGCGTGTGAGGTCGGCGAGACGCTCCTCGATGGCGGCGTTGATATTCGCCAGCGCGAGGTCCTCCTCGTCGACGGGCTCCTCCGCGGCGGTCGCCCCCTCCTCCGCGGCCTCGTACCAGCCGTCCGCGTTCTCGTGCCAGCCGTCCGCGGCCGCCTCCACCATCTCCGTGTCGCCTGCCTTCTTTGCCGCCGCCTCGGCAGCGACGCAGAGCGCCTCGTCGTTGGCGACCCACTGCGAGTCCGCGCGCTCCTCCTCCTCCGTCCGCGGGAACCTGGCCCGGCGGCGAGGAGAGCTTGGCCCACGTGGCTCGCAGGGGTGCGCGGCATGGCGCCGGAGAAGGTGGAGGGGGAGAGGAAGGTGATGCGGTCTGTGTGAGACCGCCGCTGTCTTCTATAGCCGGCGGCCTGGCGGGAAACTTGGGCGCGAGCGCGCGCCAATGGCCTTTTCGCGCGCGGGAACTTTCCCGCGCGTTCCACCGCCCACCATGGCTGTCCCGTCGAGGCCTGCCATGGCGCAGCGCTGCGCAAGGAAGACGAACCACGTGACGTCTCTTTGGGTCGCCGCGTTGGGTGCCGCGTGCGACCCAAACGGACACACGGATGCGGACCGCTGTCCGCGTGTCCGTGCGACCACCTAAACGGCCCAAAATGGACGGCCCAACGCATCCGTTTGAGTCGCTCGGTTGGAGATGCCCTTAATTCACATTGCCTACTTAAAACTCCCCCAACAAAGACTCCAGCGTATCGCCCCCTCCGTTTTCCCCCGAGCGAGAGGAGCCGGGCCAGGGCGTCGCAGAGCCAGAGCGGGCGAAGCCGGTGCGCCGTCCTCCGTTGCCCCAGCGGCCAGCGCCGCCGTCTCTCTCGCTCTCCACTTCGTCCCAAATCCTTAATTACACTCTCGTTACCTTTTCCCCTTGTACCTCGAACCCTAGATTGGACCTCCTCCCGAAGCAGCAGCAGCAGTCGCCGTTCCCCTAGATTGGACCTCTCGACGACTGTCTCGTTGTCCGCAACGACGACCTGCTCGTCATGTTTGCCGTCGATAATTTAGAGCTCAAGGCGCAGCGGGAGCAGAAGGAGGCGGAAGGCCGGAAGACCGCGTCGCAGGAGGAAGCCGTGAAAAAGGCGGCACCATCGGGGACAAAGGAAAAATTGCGCTTCTGTACCCCCAGCGCTCCTCTTCCACGACCGCAGGACAAGCCATTCGAGCATGCCTTGCTTGAGAAGAGCCCTCATGCTGGTGCGCCTGCCCGTCCCACACACCCACTGGTTAGTAATTTCTGCACATGTCTGTGTTAATCTCACATCATCGCCCATTGTTTCTGATGATTGTGCTTTTAAATTTGTAATACAAATTATGGATGGAAGGTGTCAAAGGAGCAACTATCCTACTGTGAATGAATCATATAGAGAATTTGAAGCCTTAGGAAGATTGGCAAGCACTGCACGTAGATTGCAAGTTTATGAACAAAGCATTAGAAAGGTTGGCAAGCATTGCACGTAAGCATTGCCAAGTTGTATGAATGTTTGAAAGTAGAGAGCCTACAACTAGTTTATACATGACCATTAGAATGGTTTAGGCTAGGGGAGTTGACTAGATGTGATGCGAAATTGTATCACTGAAACTGGCAGGCGTGACATGTCTGTCTCATTCCAGGAAAAACTCCCTGTGGAGCAACTATTTGACAGGCGTGTTCTTGAAAGTCTGCCATTCCATAGGTTTGTATTTCTATTGGCTAACCAATGTATTTGTATTTAAAACTTATTCAAGCAATGCAATTCCATTTTTATGTATTTCAGGCTAAAAGCACATGAATTGAGCGCAAGGCAGCTGTCAGTTCTTGCTGTAAGTATCTTCTTTCCCTGTTTGAAGTGTTTGCAGTTCTTCATGATACTGGCATGTTGACCCTCGATAAGTTTTCTGCACTTCGACGCATACTCATGACATTCTGCTGAAATGAACATGGTGTTAGCTAGTGCCTGTAGATGCCTTGTTATTTTCTACTTTGCTGCTTATAACTCTATATAGATACCCCACCTTAGTGAAAAAACATATCTCAATTTTATTTAAGAAATTATTCTATTTTGTATTTTATGCCTTTGCTTAGCTAATAGCCAGTGCTATACTGCCAGTTAGGACTATCTAATTCCTAGTTAGATGCTGAAATGAAAGCGCTTTCTACCATGACTCAGTTATTTTCAATCACAGGGTCTGTACCAATGGAGAGATAGTGTCGCTCGTGCTGAGGATGAGTGCACTTCTTATATATTACCCGACAAGACTCTACTTGAGATAGGTATTGCTATTTTGCTTATTTCTGTACATATTTTACTTAGCGCATGAGTTAGCTTGACTAATGTAATCCCCCAATTTTGGTTTATAGCAAAGCAGACTCCTGTGACCGCTAGGAGGTTAAGAAGAACAGTGGTATCAGAAAATAAATTTCTTGAGCACCACCTCGGCCATGTCATTACTATCGTCAGGAATGCTGTTGCAAATTCTGATGCTTTTGAAAATATAGCTCAGCAACTACAGAACAAAAGGCTGGAAGAGGTAGTTTTCCTGATTTCACCTAAAAATAATGTTACGTAACTCCTGCTCTGAGGTTACTAAAAAATTCCAGGAATCAGGACCCCTTTTTGTACTGATGTATTTCTGCTGTGTAGCTAACGGTGGCAGATGCAAAGAGCAGTCTGATTACTGATGTTGATGCTGATAATAATGGAAGTAATTCTCATTCGAGTGATAAACCTGCTGTAGTTCCAGGATTTTCAAATAAGAAGGTATTGCATGTTTCTGCTTTGTCTCCCTTTTTTTCTTGCATAAGTGAAGATCTTGTAATATTATATTTATGAATACATGATTGATTAAAATTAATTTACTACTTGCCTTTGAAATTGTTGTGGATGCACCCATACTCTTCCCTAAAAAATATTTGCATGTAAGTTAATTATTAATTATGAATGTTGCGTTCCAGGGACACGTATCAAAAGCCCCCTTCTTTACTCTTATAGTTGATGGATCTTTAGATTATTCAGCTATATGCGGTACTCTCAAGAAGGTTCTGAAATGGATGGGATTTGATCAGCTCACTGTGCTTATCATGTATAAAATTATACCACTTATTGAAAGTTGTTCTGAAGAACTTTGGCCAGAGTTGGTTGATGATATTCTAGATCCGATCTTCAGCTACTTTCGCACCAATCTTCATAAGTCATGGCGCCTATTTTTGCACAACGGTTCAGTGCAAATTCCTGATAAAACTCCTGACATTTCCTTGTCAAAAGAAGGTGCTTATAAATTTGGATCGAGTCTTATTATCCAATTGACCCGTGCAGCATCAGAATTGCTTGCTGTAATAGCATCTCCAAAGTCAAATGGATGTTCAGAGTTAGTTTGTTCAAGGTCTCTTGTTGGGTAATACTACTAAACTTAACTGTTTATATTTCTGTTAAAGTATTTGGGTAGTTGATGGGCTTTTATTTGTGTATTATTTCAAATATGTTGTTTCACTTGTAGGTATGTTCTATGCCGTAGTGTCCCTAGGCTTCCAGTACTGAGTTTAATCTACTACATGTTTGGAGAATGGAAGGATGATGAAGCAAAGATGACGTCAGTTTCATTTTGTTATGAAGTCATACAAGTTGCTACTGCTGCACATCTTGATGATGCGTTATCTTTTATCAAAGATGATGTGATTCCTCTTCTCATTCGGTGTTTAGCTTTCAAGTCAAGTTTGAAAAGCACTCAACTTGATGTTCTTAAAGAGCTTTGTCGTGAGGCATTTTGTTGTGTTCAAAATCCAAGTCAGGTAATTAATCAGTACAATTTAAGTTCGTGTTTTATGTTTATATCTTCCCTTTTGTAGCAATGATGTATCAAATATGAATGTTTGTTCGATTGGATAACATTTTTCTGAGATTTATCGGGGAAAGAAAATATAGGAATCACCAGAAGAGATATTTAAATTTTAGGATTTATTGGGAAAGGAAACAGAGGAACACTGAAGAAATCTTCAAATTTCAGGGTTTAATGAGTGAAGAAAAACACAATGAAACCATTGACAAAGTCTTTGAAAGTTGGTTGACAGAGCAAATTTCTCATTGTACAAACGCACCATCGCATGAAGTCTCGATTTGGAAGGTATATTGCCTCTCGCTCTCGTTTGATGTTGATATGTTTCTCATTCCTCCTCACTTGATATTAATTCTCTACGTACTTTACATAGCATGAAATGATTTCTCTTTTTATCAGTTTTCCTTATTTTGCGCTCACATCAGGTTGAAGAAGAGTTTAGGGAATATATTGCAGCTTATGTCGACATGTTGCATCAAGTGAATGAAATGGAGGACTGCCTGGAGGTAAATTCTTTATTGATTCAATACTTCACCCCTAAATTTCCATATAGTAATCTGAGATTCGCAAAACGTATTTATATGATCGTTTGTTTACTTACAGTGTGATTATTCTTCTCCGTTGGATCTCTTTGATAAATTAAAACCTGATTTTAAATCCAAATATGGTATTGATAGCGCCGCTCATGATTACGTCTGGACCATGTTAGATATTTTGTCGGTAAGTTTATTAACATTACTATCGGTGCTACTTTTATTCTGTACCCAACACTGTTATTTTTTACCATGCATATATGACAGTGGAATGGGCCACCATGATATGTGGCACGTGATTTCAGTATGTAAATTTTAACTGGGTTTCAGTATAATTCCGAGTAGTATACTGTGTGAAAACTAAGAGCTCCAATGAATTTTATTATGTATATTAAAAAATGTTAAACAAGTATAAGTAATATCATCTAAGTTGTGTGGATGTACTATCAGAAGAAAATACTCCCTCTGATTCTAATTAATTGATTCCACTTTGTCTAGATACGGATGTATGTAGATGCGTTTGTTGACTCGATACATCTGTATCTAGACAAAGTTGAATCAATTAATTTGGATCGGAGGAAGTACATTTTTTCACATATATCAATATGTTGCCTAATGATTATTTTATTTTGTTACCCCTGAAGCGGAAAATGTCTGTAAAGCATTGGCAGAGACGGAATGAACAAATGTTTCAATTTTTTTGTGGACTCTTCGATTTTAAACCTTATCTTCAGGTAATTGTTCCATTTTTTTATCTTTAAAATGAGTTAAAAGTGTTACAAGGTGAGTTAAGATATGTGTAAAACATGCAGCATTCAAGTTATGACGACAGTATGGTGGAACATGTGAGAAATTTAGAGGGATATCCTGGTCTTGCTGATTTTCTTAGGGTATCTGCTCTTGAGGTGAGAATTTTCGTACTCTGATGCATATTATTGAGGATTACTCTAATCACTCTCCTTCCTCAGGAGTTCTGTGAAATGTTGCTGTTGTGGGAGCCTCAGTTCCATCCTATGATCCGTAAGGTGGGTAACATGAGGAAACTTTTAGAGCTAATGTTGCTATGTTCTTCGTCAATTTCTAATTAAATTCTAATTGATTACACAGGGCCACGAACATGTGCTTAGGGAAATACTTCATCATTCGACTTATCTGGAAAAGATAACTTATCTGCAGGTATGCCCCCCCCCCCTCCCCCGCGGTGTGTTCACAGTTTGTGAAATATATACTTATCATATGAGTTTTCCTCTTTTCAGCCATTGCAACCAGATATAGGAGATTTTCCGGTGCATTTGGTAACTTACGCAAGAAATTATATTGACAACATGAACAAAACGGTATACAATCACTCCTTTCTAAAGCCCTCGTCATCCCACACACATGCGTGCGCTACAGAACTATTTTTCTTAGTGCCTGTTTTATATGGCAATTAAATTATTTGTTACCTTTTATTGTAATTACTTGAGCAAAGTCTTCGTTCTGCATTTAGTGCATTATTTCATATGCAACATTTTATTAGATGGTCAACTGGAATATATTTATTAGTGTACATGATTGAGAGGAAACTACGAAAAGAGAAAAGAAAACAGATGCAACATATCTGACCTTTTGGAACTTACAGCATACAGAAGAGCTTTTTTGTTACCTTCTGTAATGTATTTGTGTGAACCTTTCTTTACCCATCTCACTAGTAAGATTTCTAACCTAACATAATTCTGTAACCTCTTCCTTCCAAAATACTGCTTGACAGATACATGTTTTTTTTTTGGACCAATATTTAAGACTTCTAACCTGACATAATTATGTAACCTCTTCCTTACAAAATACAGCTTGGCAGATACATGTTTTCTTTTGGCCAATATTTAACAGGATTGTTGTTGCCAAAACAAAGTGGTCTGTTGTTTTTTCAAACTCAGGCTTTCATTATTTTCACAAGAAAAATTCCAATATATTACTGCTCTGGCTACATTTAGTATATCACAAAATTATTTCTCTTTTCAGTATCATGTTGCAAAAGAACAAGCAAGATTGCATGAAAAGTTTGATGCACATTTGGCTTCAGGTGCGTTAGATCAGCATATCTACAAGGTTAGTTCTTCAATTGTTGCAACAATGCCCTATTTATATGTGCCTGCATACATATTGCCTCATTAACTTGTATTTTGAGGTTCACAGGATGATGCACTGAATGCTGTTCTTGATGATAATCTCTTACCCACACAATTTTCAGTTCTGGATCATGATCTCATTAAGTTGTCTTTTAAGGTGCTCACTAATAGATTGACCTTATTTATGAATCATATTTTCATGGAAATGCATTCATCACATATTTCTATCTTGCTACAGCGAAGAGCTAAATTTATGGACATGCAATATCAACTAAATTCATATTACAAATGTGTTCAAGATGCTATTAATGACGAGCAGGTGCGCTTTCTATTTGTTCTACTTGTCCTTGAATTTGCTGTAGCTACTTGTAGTTTATGTTTATCGGGTTACTTGTGTTGCTGATTCTACATTGTTAGTCATATGGTATGAAGGTCATTTGCATGTAGTTTTAATGGAAAATCCTCTCTCTCTCTCTCTCTCTCTCTCTCTCTCTCTCTCTCTCTCTCTCTCATGTATCTACTGCAATAGCGCAATGCTATAAGGACACATCTGTTGCTGCATGCTTGCTCCCGTGTCAATGGTTTCTTCTAATTCAAGAGGCGGTGTGTTCTGAAGGTGGACAAACTACTTAAGGCATGGCACCAGTCTATAAACACTGTTTGACTAAATTTAGTCATGCCTCGAATCAGCTTCATAAATTACTATGAACCCTTAAATGGATTTTGGAAATTGCTAACAAAAAATGTCAGCAGTCTTGTCAATTGGTGCACAAAGAAATAATTGCCATGGGCTATTTGAGTGTGATGCTGCATAGGATCTTCAAATAGGAGATAGTAATTCTACATGAGAACATGTGAATAGTACCTATTAATTTGGTCAGCAATTCTACATATTTCCATCCAGAAATCATGCATGTGAACATAATCCTAACTAGAAGATCTGTGTATTTTAAATCTCAAGCATATGTGCTAACACCCATCCACATGAGCATCCACCTAACAGCAAGCATGCAACATTTCATTATCACAACAAGCTTGCAGATACATCATACATACATCCAAGAAGAATACATTTCGTTATCACAACAAGCTTGCAGATACATCATACATACATCCAAGAAGAATACAATAAACTCCAAACGAATGACAGGTGTCATTCTGATCTCAGTTGCAAACAACCGAAATTACATTGTCAATAATTGGATTGGACGCGCTATTTGACCCCCATGTCGCAGAATATTTATTCTGTATTCCACCCTGTTTCTTTCTTTGCAACAGTATACTCCCTCCGTCTCAATGGAGGTGGTGCCCTTGTTATGCGTGTCCAAACTTTGACCACTAATTTGATCAGTTAAATATTTGTCGATTGTTACAAAATATTGTATCATTAGAAAATTTATTCAAATACGAATTCAATGGTATAACATGCATATCATATATTTTATGTTTAGTTGGTCAAATCAATGGTCAAACTCAAATCTCGAAAAACGTGTGCGCCACCTAAAGTGGGACATAGGGAGTATAATTTTTTACATCATGTAAAATTTTTCTTACTTCGGAAATCAAGGAGAATATAATTATAGGCTTGACATATTTTTTTTTGTTTACGTGACGTACAAAATATACTACGCAAAATACATATTTTTATATCTTTTTACACAGTAATGACTCCTACACTGTATTTATGTCGATTTTTGTTGTTGTGAGTCAATATGAATGTAATTATATAAAAAACATAATTTAATGAATGTAATAACGTAAAAATATGCTGGGTGCAAAATAACTTCTCTGCACCCAAATAGCGGCTGTATTTGATTAGATTCCTCAAAAAGAAAAGAAATTAAGTTCCTTAAAAATAATATTGCCATTAGTTTCACCATCCAAAACAAAATTGGAGCCTCCTTACATACGGCCATGTGGTGCACCTCCCTGCCGTCCAAACACCATCCTTCTCAGCCATACAGGTTCTAACATAAGCAAGATTTGCAGAAAAAACAAGATAGGGATGCTACATCTGCTCTACGGGGTTCGCCTTGCTCCTGCTTGGTTTGACATCAGAGCGTTAGTTGCTAGCATGAGCGCTGGCCACGGGTGGACTGAAGCAGAGGAAACAGTCGGGGAGGCAGAAGACAAGTGGCTGGCGGCGGCTGCAGCGTAGGGGGGTTGTTGGAGTTGATGTGCTGAACGGCGACGCCCACGTTTAGATACAGGGATGGTGGTGGTGGGTACACATAGCCAGTCCTCTCTGCTGAATGTCCAATGAAGAGAAACCGGGAGGCAGATGTGTCGTCTTGGGAGGACGTGTTTGTGCCTGCAGCTAGGTTTGGACTTTGGAAAATTCAATGGGTTATGTGCAAATTGGAATGGTCGCAAGAAGTGCTTGTTTTTTATAGACGTGCAGAGGAGGGACCATTTCCGGCTTGGAAAATCAGGAAGGGATTGGTGTGAGGAGATAATGTACTACCACCACAATCACCAACTCCCATTCAATAGTCAAGAAGATTTATCTGCTGCGTGTAGGAGCCAGAAAATTGAAGTACTATATTATACCCAACGTTCCAAGATTGAAAAGCAATTAGATAAATTAAATGATGTTTGTATGACACAAAAATGAAATCCACCTACCACCACCATCACCAACTCCCATTCAATAGTCAAGAAGATTAATCTGTTGCGTGTACGTAGGAGTCGCTAAATCGAAGTACTATATTATACCTAATCTTCCAAGATTCAAGAGCAATCAGATTAATTAAATGTTATTTGTGTGACACAGAAGTGAAATCATTGGATTGGTATCCAGAACCATCTTTACTTCTGACCTGTGCTTAATTTTCCTTGGAAGATGTTACCTTCAGTACAGTAGGCATTTTACTTCTAATGAGCCAAATCTACTGCTTGACTATACAAGCCGATTCATACGGGCGTGCCGATCTTGTAGACTAGTTATTATCTAGACATTCTTCTGAAGAACATATGCTATTTACCTGCCACACAACAGTTAGTAATGGCTTTGAAAAAGGTTCAAATTTTATGGAATTATGTTATGGGCAGTCAAGCTGTATATGGAATATTAAAATCTTGTAGGATTTAGATTACATGAAACTTTTCTTTGGAAACTCCACTAGATAAAAGGTTCATGCAGACTTTTGATACTGTATGTGTTCTTTTAATTAGTGCCCCAAGAAAACTGCAGTGGTGTGCGGCGACTCTGACATGATTTTTCTTATTTATCTCTTGATTTAATGCCGTGTTTTATTAGTTTTCCGTTCCCTTAGTTTGACTAAATCGCCTCCCAAACCAACGGCAGTCTTCAGCGATTTTGAACCCTGATCTTGATTGCTCAATCGGGATCCAGGTTAATGGTGGGTTGGAGTGAATCCAGTAATTATGGTTTGTACGCATGGGCAGGCTTCTGCCATTGGTCATGTGTGGCTGTGTATGAATTGATTTCATTTTGCTTTGCTTGAAATCTGCATAATGTCACCTTAAAACAAATTAGTAACCAAACATCATCTGAAAGTGTTTTCATCTTACACGTGACTGGAGGCTAAAATGGTTCACAATTCAGTTTTTTATGGACTTGATTAGTTTGATAATACGTGAGCTGCTCTTAGATAATATGAGAAGTGAGAAAACAATACAAGGACCTAGAGGGCAATCTATTGCACACCCTCTGCCCCAAAAATAACTTGCTCAACGTTTTCTGGAGATGTATCTACACACTAAAAACATGTAGACAGACTTAATCCACTTATTTTGGGAGGGAGGGAGTATTTTTCTACTTGTAAGTAGCTCAGAAAGGTATCTATTTGTTGTCATTTATTCTCCAGATTTAGCATCTGGAATCTTTGTTCCATCCAACTTGCATTGGCTTGTAACCTATGCAATCCAGTTATGCACTTGCATGCTTTTTCTTATCCATTTGATTGTGGATGCATCAACTTTCAGCTGAGAGTTGGACTTCAAAGTTTGATTGTTGAGCTGGGCGATAAAGGTTTTTTTTGCATTGCCGATGATGCTACCGATTCGGTACTTGTCCCATCAATGAACTCTTTATAGTTGCTAGTACAAATGCTCGACCTAGTTCTGTAACGTCTGCATTGTTGTTGTGTGCTTGATTTTGTAGGACAATGAATCTCACTTTTCAGAACTTGTGGCTGCATTCAAGAAGCAAGTTTTCACATCGTTTCAGCTTCCAGACTATTATGTTATTCGTGGAATTATGGTCTGATCTCTTGTGTCAACCCTTTTTGTGCTTCAAATAATTGGTGAACCTTAATTCAATATTCTATAAATGCCAGGATTATCGAGCAATGTCACTTATGATTAGCTCATGCAGCTCATGGCTCGATGCTTTTGAAGAGGTAGGACATTTAATCACTTGGATATTGTTTTATGTTTTATATTGGCTCTTTTAATTTTATCTTGATTATTTGTCCACCTTAGGTTGTCGGTGATGCTTATCGTAGGTGGATGCTTAAAAGTCACCTGGTACCGAGCTATGCCTTTTTTTCACAATTTAATTGCTAGCGGTGTACAAGTGTTGTTGATTTCTTTTGTATTCGATCAGTTTTGGATGGACACAAGATACTATAAGCACCACTACTATGATGTCATTCAACAACCATTCGAAAAGGTTAGATACTTCTGATATGCTACCCTGGTTACTAATTTCCTTAAATGTTCATAGATGCTGCATACCTTGTATTTCTATTATAGTAACTAATATAGAGAAGGTTCGTAATACTACTTAGCAGCTAGCAATGAAAGGTGATTTAGTATTTCAAAACATTATCGGACTTTACAAGGTATTTTTCTTTTGTAGCATACCCTCAATCCTTGTGGATTTCGTTTTGTGTGTATCCTCAGTTCTTACAGATACTATGATTTGACAAACCTCTTCACTGTGTGGAACTGAATTGGGAAGGCCTAAAGTAAGATACTTAACACATGGCACCCATTTGATACCCTAAAGCACCCGCCCCCTCCTCCCGGGCTTGACAATTTAAGGTGGTCGAAACAGATGAGTTCTGTTCATCTTTTCCATCGATGATGACGAGAGGTGACCTGGAAAAGCATCGACTTCTCAAGGGAGCATGTGGGTCAACATATTGCCGCTTGCCTGCCGGCGCTGTTCGTGAGGGGTAGCGCGAGTAGGGATTTTCCCTTTACAGAGTCTAGATACAATCCTACTACGACTAACAATTCCTTGCCTAACCCTGATTGGATTGACACATCTGCGGTCTAGGGCTGCGAGGCTCTATCTGGATTCAGGTCGATCCCCATGCCTATAGGGGATACCCTGTATAACTTGACCATGGTCCATTGCTGATGTTTAGTGCACATAGCAAACGTGCAGATAGGTCCATTATAGTCTCACTGTCGGTGAAGTCAGATGACAGCGAACATCCGATCATCACGATGATGAGCAGGATAGCAGCAGTGCGACGTTCTGACGTGACAGCATTGAGTACTGGAAAGAACAAACCCTTAGGAACGAGGAGTTGGACGATTGTTGGGTCAGGCACCCTAAGATGAGATGTATTCATGACTCTACCCCCAGTTTAGTTATTTTTGCCAGTTTTGTGGGCTAGCCAGCTTTGAACGAGTTGTGCAAGCATGGACCTGAATATTGATATGTCAGATTCATGAAACTTATGAACCTAATTGATGCATCCATGAAGTTTAGGGCTATTTACTCTAGAATAATTCAAGACAGGTTGGGCCAAACATAAGAACAGAAGACAGACGATTTACACATTTGAGAAAGTAATACCTGCAAATCCATCTTTAGATTCATTTGGTTGCCATGGTAGTGATGGACAACCATATTTCTTATCTAATGTTCTTGATAGCACTAAAAGATTTTACCATCGAATTGCTTTAGGTGATTACCTTTTTTAGAGACAGTATTATATTCTCAATTTGTAATACTCTGTAGTCTTTTTTGACATGCATTTTGTGCCATTATTTCCTACTTTGCTTTGTTGCAGCACTTCTGAAGTAAACCGTATTCTGACATTATGTATCCTTTTGTTTGCCATCAGATATGGAAGAAGGATCATAAAAAAAAAGACATGGAAGAAGGAATAACAGATTCAACCATGGAGTAGATTGGATGGACTAGGGTTGACAGTATGCTGCTACATTATCGTAGTTAGATTGAAGTGGCCTCTTTCCTTTAGGCAAGAAAACTGCAGAGTGT